>NC_085046.1:10312213-10649713 GCF_963662255.1 Cinclus cinclus | reverse complement strand
AGGAGGGAACAAGAAATCATGAGAGAGAGATATCTTTTTACGAACACTCCATGGAACTTCGGAAATGGTCCCATCTTCTAATAGAAATTGTTATTGCTTGTGTACATCTGGATAGGTCCTTGCACACATATATAAATTTGCACTATCAGTCACACCTTGGAAATGCACAAATACAAGGATTTGCAGTTAATTACAGGTCCATCTGGTCTCTGTGGGTTGTTAGCAGAGTAGTTAGCTTTATAGTTGCAAACTCAGGAGCTCAAATTCAAATCCAGATTATGGGTTGTGGATCGCACTCCAATCTGTCGTCATTTACTACTCTCAGCCTGAGGGTCATCCTCCATCTCCAGGACAATTCTGAAGAACAACTCTCCAGTTTTGGGGTGTGGTTTTCCTACTTTTTTCCCCCAGGTGTGTGTACAGCACTTATTTATCTTCCACATCTGTTTAGTGTGAAAACCGCATACAATACACAAAGACATATAGTTTCTGTGTTACCATATTTTATGACAGAACTTGTACTCAATCAGATAAAATGGAGGGATTGAACAAGCATATTCTAAATTTTTATATATATATATATATATATATATATATAGGCCACACATGGCACACATCATTATCAGGAGAACTGGCAGGAAAAAGTCCGCTTTTGCCATTTGACAAACTAGGAATGTTTTTACTTAAAATGGATGAGAATTGTATGAATGACTTAGATTTTTTCTTAATAAACCAGACTATGTGGTCATCTGTTTTGAGACACAGATATGTGTCACAATATAAAATAGTTGATGATATTTCTGACAAAATTCATTCAAAGCAATGGCAAGTGATAGCACAAACAATGAAGCCACTTCTTATTTCCCATATTCCCTATAGCAACTGGTTCTCTATGTGGTCTGGATGACATGGCCTTCAAAACCTGAAAATTTCTAGCAGAGGTTTTACTGGTGTTCCAACCATTAAAATAGGCAAGGACACAAAAATGTCAATTTGAGGGAATACATTCCTTTAAGACTCATGATTTCCTAGGATCTTTAGGGCCAGCCCATAATTCCATTCTACTGTTTTGTAAATTGACCAGAGTGTGACATGACTGCTTTTTAATAAAAAGCTATAGTTATTAATTCATTGTTCTGTAACCAGCTTCTGAGGTTCTGGACAACAAAGGGATGAAATATCAGAACCCACAATTTCCTTGCAAACTGCTTAATGTTTGTAATTCCACTGACATTGCTATGCCAGATTATCACATCTGTCATAGAGTATTGATTTGCATGAACACAGCAGTTTAATTTCCAGGAATACAGTCCTGGGGAAGGGACAGGAAAAGGCATGTTTGCTACTGTATTTTCTCCAGTGCAATGCAAGCAGCTCTGGTTGTTTTATTCTGAGACCAATAATTTCTATTCTTCTGGCCTTGTATTTTTGTTTAATTTGACCAATGTGTTTTGCCAAAGAATGAGGTTTAACTTTGCCTTCAATGCTGTTATTCACCTGAGATAAGTATAAAACATTTCTGTGCTTTCCTTATATTTTGCAATACTTATACAACGTGTGCATTTTTCCTGTTAATCCCTTTGGAATCACTTTTACATACCCCTTTGGAATTATTTTTTCAAAAATCCAGCATAATATTTAAATATAATTCAGACTGAAAAATCTTGTCCAATATAGTCCCAATAGTAGATCTATTCTTTGTGTAAAATATTGTCTTCAACCTTTTCAGTTTAGCTTACAAAGGTGAACATTTTCTTTCTTGAGAAGGTAGGTAGATACTTCAGCTCTTCATCTGACTACAACATGCTTTAGCCAAACAATATAGAGCATGAATTATAAAAGAAAAAAAAAATCTGTCTTGCCTTGAGTTAGGAAAACATTTACAGTAAGTACAGAAGTGATCCCTGTGTATTTGTGACAGACACAGGGAGTTTTACCAGTGAAATTAGAGCTCTGTAGTCTCTTTTAGATATTCTTGAAGCACAGAAATTAACATTTTTCTGACCAGAACACAGTCTCATTAATCTTACATGGCAGCAGATATAAGAAGCATAGGAAAATGGTCTGGTCTCAACCATAACTCAAAAAACTTCTGTCCTTTCAGAGTGAAGAGCATTCCCATTTTTCATAATTTAACTCTACAGCTCTGTTTAAGAAGTAATGTGCTATCTTTACTGACCAGTGTGGGTTTTTTTATTCCAATTCTTCTTATTCTACAGTTGTCAGAGAAATATTCAAGATTCAAATTTAGAAAGATGGACATCTTGGGAAGTTCTGTTGACAGTTTTTCTACAACCAGAGGGCATCTTGTAGTCTTCTTTAATGATGTGGGATTTCCGTCTGATTGAACCCTGCCTTTTTCTCACCTGCACTGGATTTTCTTTTCTTAATAGTGAAGAAGAAAGTAAATATACCTGTTTCAATCCATTGTTTTCAACATTTTTTGTACCTGGATTAATTCCAAGTGATTCCATTTCCAACACTTCAAAGAAAGATCTGTGTAAAATACCTAGCCACACAAAGCTCCCTTCACATTCAATGGAAGTAAGGCAGAGCAGGAGATTCTCAAAATCTGACCTTATATGAGTCTACAGATTAGGAAAGCCTTTTACAGAGAAAAGACATCTGCAGTCCATTTTGACTTTGATTATTTGTCTAAATTTCGACTGATTCAGCCCTGAAAACTGAACTCCATCCATTTACATTCAGGTGCTTGGTATGACTTTCTTTCTTTCATTGTATTGACTTGCAAAGTTCTGCTAGAATCTAAATCTATATATTTTCCACATTAATTTAAATTTATAGTCAATTTACCTCACATTGTGCCAGTGTTTATTTTTGCTGGAAAGGATTCTTCAGAACTTTTACCATTTTCTTCTTTGTTTAAGCTGTGCTTCTCCTGTTGGCAGTTAAAAACTCTTACATACTGAGATAATTCACCAAAGTAGTTTCTGAAGTTTTCAATCTGCTGTGAGCTACCACTGTGCTCTTAACTGTGAGCTGCTCCATGTGTCTTCATGCCTGAGGTATCCATCCTTGCAGTGCTTTCAGATATCCCATCACCTCAAACATATGCAAACACCATGGCTCATGGGCTTTAGCAGACAATTTCTTTGGCCTGGAAAAAACTATTTTGTCAATGGTGAGTTCTGAATCTTTTAGTAGCCTCCTTCTGAGTGCTTTGCCCTACATGGTGTTATACTTTATTCAGATGTTAAGGATCAAATTAAATCCAAAACTGAAAGATATCTTCATATAACCTGAAATTGTGCAAATTCCTCCACAATTCTTGTGAACTTCTTTTTTCTGTGTCTGTCTAACGATTGTTCCGATGATTCATTTTTATATGAAGTGTGAAGTACTCCTTGAATTTTTAACTTCAGTTCCAGAGTTGGCCTCTCTGCTTGAGTTACTGAAAACCATTTAAAAATCAAGTAGTTCAAAACCACCTACTGTCAGAAACAAGGCTGCCTTCTGTCTTCCCTTTTAGTTGCTCCCCATTCCTTGTAGTTCCTTTTAAACTTCCTCCAGTTATTCTCCAAGTTTTCCAAGGGGTTTAGCACTGTTATGGTCTTGAGCAGCTCCTTTCTTCTATTCTGACATAGCTCAGTTGATTTTATTCCTGTTCCACTGTTTGGCACAGCAGCCACAGAGAACAGGGAGATGACAGAGAACAGCTCCACTTCATGAAGGCATTCTTAAAAGGCAGAAAAAAATAAGTTATCTTTAATTCACAACTTTTAATTTTCTTCCTATTGTCACAGACAAACCTAGTGTAAAAGAGGAGTTTCCCAAGGGATGAAGGGGTAGCAAAGAGAGAGGACATAGAGAAGATAGTATGGGAAGCTCTGTGGAAAACCCAAAATTGGTGTGGCCTACTGAGAAATGTCAGACTTGTTACAAAGAGAATCACACACTGATAAGCCCAAATAGCAAACACTGCCTTTGCTTTTGTATTCGTCCTCTTGTGTCTTCCTAGCTACCTGGGCAATTGGTATCCTTTGAGGCAGAAAAGAGCAGTGGCATCTCAAGGGAACTGGCAACCTGAGCTGGAACTGTTCCTCTATTCAGGTTTGTTCTGCCACCTTAGAAGACCAGCACTAGAGAAAATCAACATATCTCAAAGAGAGGAAATGGTATCATTTTTAGCAAAACTATAAAAATAAGTTGGTGATGCTATTCTCAGTTTCACCTTTTTATTCTTCTGAGAATTTAGAAATAGCTTCATTATCTATATAAAAGCAACTCCAGTCAACTGAAACATTTTCTCTTCCTAACCCTTGGTTTTGTACAATATTGGCATAAAACCAGAATATTCTGAAGTTCTTCAATGAGGGAAAAAAAAAAAGAAAAAAAAAGCCAAGAGGCAGAGAGATGGAATACAGCCAACAGTCCAGCTAACTAGAACACTTAGTAGGAATAGGAACTTTCCTTGCATCTCTTTGTATGTTTCTCTGTCTATAGCCTGATAAAAAGTGCCATGGCTACGCTACAAGACACTAATGGAAAAGCCTCTTTTTTAATTATATAGATCAGAGATTTGTTCTATCTATAAGATCCAACTAAATCTTGTAGTTACTGGCATATGGTTGTCCTGTAATGAAGGTCACACTTTTTGTGTCCCCAAAAATCCTTCTCTGATGCCAAAAAATATATATACATTAGCTAGAAGTCACTAGAATACTTTGAAGACATTTTTTCTCTAGAGGTTTTAATGGCAAGGCTCTTCACTGAAAAACTTGTAACCAGTTTTGAAAAAAGCTGGGATTTAAGTGCAGGTAATTGATAAAAATGGACAAGTGTTTCATGAGAGGAGCATTTTTGCAATGAGTATATTTTATTCAAATGTAAATATAATAAAAGTTAATCACCTTCAACAAAATTAGAAAACTAAAAGTATTCTAGTAAAGTATATTAATTTTTTAGATTGAGATTTGTAAAAAAATTATTTGCAATAATTAATGGAGAAACATTTAGGTTTATTAATAAGCTCTCCATATCTTATTCTATTTTCAATGCATACAGGACTTTTTATCTGATAGTTTGCTAGTTTTTCTCATTGATGACAATAGAGTTACTTCACCACTACAGTATTTCAGCTGTCTGCTGACATGGTAGGATGGAAATGACATATGTAGTCATTGACAAAAATGGAGTTATGCAGGGATAATCAAGCTTCCATAAATGGAGGAAACTTGTTTGCATACAAAATAGTTTTTTAAAAGGCCATGTGAAAGGAGATTAGGTTTGCTTGCAAAGAATTGGCACATAAAATCACTACAGAGGGTTCAGTGCTTGCTCTTCATCACAGTGTAGGGCTGAGTTCCATGCAAACACCTGACCCGTGTGCTTTGGATCCCAGCACATCACAATAGACTGTGGTTGTTTTGATCAGAAAGAAGGAGTGATGAAACAAACTGGGTATTTCAGTCTCTGCTCGACCTCAACTTAAAACACAAGATGCTGTGAGTGTTGCTCTGTTGTACGCTGATCAATGTGATTGCACCTTTGAAGCTGGCTGTACATCACGCAGCAAAGGTATCTTTGATTAATCCCCTCCTGGTTAGTTTAAGTGATAGAAAGCCCCCTGAGGACTTAAACTTGCTCTCCTTCTTTTCAGAGATCAGAGACAAATAGTTTCTTCCTGTGTTATTCTTGTCTTGTGTAAAGAGGATTTGTTCGAGGAAATCCCTGGTGTAAACAGTATTGAAAAATTGTTCTAAAGGATTAAAGCTTCTCTAACGATCTGTCCCAGGGAGTGTGTCTTCCAGCAGCTGCTCTCATGTAGAGAGGTTTGGGCTTCAAGTAATGAGGCGGTGCACTATGCATAATGTTTTAACAAGATGTGAAAGACAGAAGCCTCACCCTATTATATTTATTAGAACAAAAAATAATGACAATTCTTGCTGCTTAAAGTGAGGTAATTTTGTTCAATAAATTATACACTCGAGAACACACTAGTGTAGCATCAATTTCTGCCTCTTTCTATGCCTTGAGAAAAAAAGCAGGCAAGTACTAAGGAAGTAGGATAAGGATTAAATCCTACAGCTCCTCTGAATTCTCAGACTTCCTCTGTACCATTACTTTAAGATGAAAAGGACAGGTTTTTTTCCAAAGTCATAATGTTGTCTAATGTCACTTCTAATTCAATAAGGAGAAATTCTTTTATGACTGTCAAAAAAAATGTCTACAGCTCACTAACCTTTCAACAACTTTATCCAGTATTAATTTCTCTTCTCTTTAGACACTGCCAAAAGCACTGAATTTTGTAACTGAAGTAGAACTTTAGTCAGGAGCTAATGATTTGAGTATTCTTCAAATTCATTGGCTTTCTCTTACTAAATGGTCATTTGTTAGTTTTTCTGTTTGACTGAAGTTTTTCTGTTTACATTCAGAAAAGATAGAACAATTCCATTTCATGGGTAGAATTCTATAAACATCCTGCCCCATTATAAATTTTTGGAAATACAGAAGCCAATGGAGCCATAGAACTATAAGGTCATATTTCCTTAGAGCAAGATCTGTGTCAAAGATTTCAGTCTGCCCATAGTTATTTTCTTACAGCAGAGAGACTACAGAGAGAAGGGAGATGTAGACTGAATGCCAAAACAACAATATAAAGAATTCTTTTTGTTCCACAAAACAACTCAGAGAGAAGATATAAAAGAAGTAAAGCAGTTGATGCTTCTCTGTCTAAGTTGAGACTCTGAAAAAAACTACTGTTTGCACACATGCATATGAACACTGAGATCAAATTAAAATGTCCTGACAAGCTAAATTCTTATTTTTATATATCTTCCTAAATCTTGAGTGAGCAATTTGAATGCTCTTTATTGATCATTATTTGTTTATGTGTGCATGGGAAATTATTCTAATTTTTCACCAAAAACATATCTATATGTGAAATATATAAGATTATATTAATCAAAAGTGATGCAATTTTAAAATTTACTACCATGTGTCATGTAAGTCAGTGGAAGAGTAGATAACATCAGTTATCTTCTTAGTATATGGACTAACTCTTTAGTCTGTTTTAGTCTTAGAGTTACAGAAAGAAATCCAGATACTTGGGTGTACATCTGCCCCAGCTCCAGGAAGCATGGCCTGAGTCCCAGAACGCTTCTCCCTCTCCTGGCATCGTTCACTTCCCATCATCTGTTACCCTCACACCTTCCAGCTTCCCTCTCCCCTTCCATGGTCTCACCTCTCTGCTGCTCTTTGCTTCAGTCCACTGCTCAGGAGACATGAGCTCTCACATGGATATCCTATTTGAATGCAATGTAGCAAACTGATAAATTCTTAAAGATGGCACTGAAATAATTAATTCCACCTTTTACCCTTCCCATTTATCGTATGTTTTGCCAGACTTAGAGCCTGAATCTGCCTCAAAGCAGTCCTGATTGCAACATGCCCATGCACCTTTGGAGTCTCCAGCACTTGTACTCTTTATCCAGGTTTTGCATCCTTGTCTCACCAGCCCCCTTCCCATGGAACAGCTGTTGTTTCACAACTCTCCTCCCAGCCCATTCTCACCTCTTGTTCTCCCTGCTGACCATATTGTCTCCATTTCCATTCTCTATCCTGCATTCACTGCTGGTTGGTCACAACAGTAAGTGACTTGCTGCTGGTCAGGAGGGGCTGCCCAGATGTGAGCACCAAATTAGTCCAGCATAGTGAATCAGAGGTGACTGCAGTATATTAATAGGGGGGAATGCAAAAAATAAGTTCTTTAGTAGAGGCAGAGGTGAAACCAAGTAGACTAGACAGGATCTTCAGTTAATAAAAACCAGCATAATTCCATTATTTTATATTTGCAAACTCCCAATCCCTGTGTATGAAATGAGAACATTGCTAACACAGCCCCCATTTCATCAGGGCACTTAAGCATATATTAATCATCTATATTTGTTCAGCAAAGTATTAAGCAGATGTTTTACTTTAATTCTCACAGAGGTCAGCATATAAGAGCATATTTAAATGCTTACGATAATAGAATTAGGATGAAGCATCTGGGCCTAAGAATAAAAGAACTCTGCTGCACAAAAAGTAAAAGAAATCTGAAGAGCTATAATTATCAGATTTATTCTTCTTTTACAAAACTCCATCTTATCAGACAAACTTCAGTGCGCTTCCATAAATTTGGCACCTTCCACAAATTTATTTTCTCAGATGCATTTCTTGCTCAGCTAGAATTGTCCATATAAAGATTTCAGTGACTTTTCCGATCTGTACTTCCCCCCTCCATTTTCTTTTTTTTTTTTTGACATGCTTAATATATGATCAAGAGAAAATGAAAAAGGGAGAAGGGCTAAGGAAAGCAATCACAGAGTTTCTAGTTACTGCTGAAATAACTCCCTGAAGATGATGTGTTATGCTTCCTTTCCATTTTTAGTTGGCAATCCTCAAAAGCACATCAGATGAGTGACCTCCTTTGTCCTGTCCTTGTCCTCAAACATTAATTAGTTTATGCTTTGTGACTGACTCCTGCTGACTAGTATCTCTGAAGTTAATCATGTCACTAGGGACATTTGTGTAAGCTTAGGTTCTGTGTAATAGCACTAATTATAAAAGGAGATGTAAGGTTATTTGGCTACAGAAGTGTGTTTTTTCATGAGGTTACAGAAAAACAAGAAACATTTGCAGATATCACTGGTGAGAGGAACCAGTCAAATATGAACTGGCTTTGTGTTGCTCATCTGTTCATTAACACCTCGATTTGTCTTTCTTCATTCTCCTCTCCTTCACCCATGGCAATGTCCTATGGCAATGGAATTAGTCGTTGGGGAAAAGGAGTAAGGCTTTAGTGCAAACTTCTGCAGAAGAGCTTAGTGCAGGGGAGAAGGTGAAATGGGGGACACGTTGCTCGAGATAATTTTTATAAAGGAATAGAGGAATGCATCTACCTTTATTTGTTTATCCTTTGATAGGGCCATCACATCACTATGAGGATGCTCAGTATCCAGCTCTTTGAAGTGAAATTATACTCTGAAAAGCTCCTGAAAATGTAGTTTTTTATGTGGATTTTGCTTTGGAAAGGAGAGTTCTGGCTTTTAAAATGTTGGTTTCCATTGCCCTGACCATGAAAAGCAGAGTGAAGTCATCTCTTGCTAAAAAGCTGCAATTTTGACCAGTAAAGGCATTGGGAATCCTTACAAAGTTAACACTGGTTGTTCTAGCAGTAAATCATGGTGTTTGCTCCTGTTCTCTGTCTCTGCAGGGATCTTCATTTAGGGCAGTGGTACAAATACAGATGAACTGAGAAGCAGTTTGAAACTCTATCTATGACACTCACTATCTTCTTTTGACTTTGTGCATACATCAAGAAGCTGAAAAAGCAAAACCACTGAAAGTATTAACCACTGGTATGAAAGGAGAAATGGCATAAAATTTTACCAGCACCTGGTGGATTTAAACTAGAAATTGTGATGTTTGTAGTTAAGTGAAGGGGGTAAAATTAACTAATACACAAGCTGAAATTATGTCTAAAATTAATGGATTATTCTGTAATATTTCAGATAGGTAGGTTTAGGACAGGACAGGACAGGATGTCTGCATTTTATATTATATAATATGCCACTGGAAGCATGCAAGTGCCAGAAAATATGTCCTGACTATAAAAAGGTTGTCAAGGAGGATAAAGATACCTATTGAAATCAGAATAATTCTGACCCTTGTAGAACACCTCCTGCAGTAAATGCAGATAACAGAACAGCTGTTTCAATAACTAACACTCCCCCCAAATGACAGCTTGAAGGCTTATGCCAATGTCAATCATTTCTCCTGATGCTAAAGTATTCCTCCTGATGCAAGATCTTAAGTGCAAATGAGATAACCTCACTTATCCTGCCCTATCAAGAACAGGAACCAAAATGTCTTCATTTGCAAAGCGTGGTGGCGCGATCCAAGCCCAGCAGAGCCCCTTTTGCAGAATGGCAGCCAGTGACAGGCTGCGAGACGGAAATGTTCTTCAAAGTTTCAATCACTAAAGGTGAGAAAAAACAGCATTTCATCCATATGTTCCCATTGCACACATTTTAAAGGGGCAGCTAAGCAATTTAAATCGGGGACAGTACCAATCACATAATTATGCCAAAATATTTTCTGAATATGTGCAGTGAAAATGTAATTTCTGCCTAGGACACTGGTTGGTCTATTACTTCCTCTAGCTATTTGTCTGAATGCAGAGCAGACTGAATTTCTGAGAAACTATTGTGTTTCAGTACACTGTTATTTAATAAAATACATAAAAACCTTTATTCCAATGTGGTCCAAAATTATCATCACAACTAGGAATTGTACAGGTCCAGCTCCATCAACCTTTCTTCATAAAATGGATGCTCCAGTCCCATAATTATCATTGTGGCCCTCTCCTGTACTGAGGAGCCCAGAACTGGACACTCCAGAGTGTCCAGCACTCCAGAGTGGCCTCACCAGGGCAAAGGAAAGGGGTAGGATCACCTCCCACAACCTCTTCCCAATCACCTCAGCATCTCATTGGCCTCCTTGGCCCCAGGGCACTGCTGGACCATGGGCAGGTCACCATCCGCCAGGAACCCCAGGTCCTTCTCCACAGGGCTGCTTTCCTCTAGGTCATCCCTCAACCTGTACTGGGATTATTCTTTCCCCAGACCCTGAATTTGCTTTTGTTGAGCTTCAGACTGTTCTGGTCTTCTCTGCCCATCTCTCATCCTGTTGAGGTCTTTCTGAAGGGCTGCCCAGTGCTCCAGGGGCCCACTCCCAGCTTTGGGTCATTAGTGAACCTGCTGAGGAGGCACCTGTCCCTTCATCCAAGTCATGGATTAAAAATTTAAACAACACTGGACCAAATATTAAATTCTGGGGGGCACCATTATTGTCAGGGCTTCAACTAGACCCTGTGCCATGCATCTCACTGTCCACTCATCCAGTCCACACTTTCTGAACTTGTCTATAAAGATAAGTTGTGAGAGATAGAGTCAAAAGGATTGCAAAAATCAAGGTAGACAATATCGACTGCTTTCACGTCTTCCACGCAGGTAGTAGTTTCTTCATGGATGGCATCAAGATTTTTTGTCACTCAGTTCTTCACTTGATGCTACAAATCCTAAAATCAGTAACCTTTCACCAAAACGTGTGTGAGAAGGAAAAGGAAGTGTCTGACACCTGGAAATGGAAAACCCTCAGTCAGGTAGAAATGGTGTTTTGAGGTGGGTTTTATCTTACTCAGCTTCAGCTATGTAAAGGCTAAGTTTCTCCATCATCTGTGGTGCAAACTGGAAATGGACAACTATCTTGAAACAAATATTCCTGAAGGTTTCTGTCTCTCTTTATCGACTGTTGGGAAAGCCTGTGAAGAGCCTTGGCCCAGACACCAGTGGTTTTATGTCTGAAGTTTGGATAAATTAATTCCCTCCATGGCCATCATAATAACTGTCACAATAATCTTTAGTTATTACAATAAGTCCTTCAGCACAGGAAATATCTTAGTGGATCAGTTTTCCTGCATTTGATTAATTGCCCTTTCCTCAGTGCTGTGCCCTGTCGAGAGCGCTGAGTAATCTCCAGAAACGTAAATCACTGTAAAATTTCTAATGCACCTCAGTGTTAGAAACCCTGGTATTTCAAATTCCCTATGTTTTATATGAGGTACCATATTCATCCCATTGCAAAGCAAGCTGCTTCTACAAGGGCACTGTACCTGATTCAAATAGAAATGTTCAGGAAAAAAAAAAAAAAAAGGAGTGACATTAGGTATCTAAAAGGATTAAACAGAAAATTAGATTTAAAATATTCATTATACTAATAACAATTAATAGCAGGAATTTTCCATTTGCAAGCAAGTCCAATCTATAAATATCTTTCATAGAACATCATTCATGGTAGTGAAATGACAAAATTGTTTCCACCTTAAGGTAGGAGAGTAACTCTCCCCAGGGGCATTAGGGTTATTTTGTCTGCCTGTCTTCTGGGTTTTGAATTGGAATGAAAAACTGCATTTACTTCTTATTGGAATAAGGAAGGCAGGAGAGCTCTGCATTTTCTTGAATAAATCCTTGCTCCTGATAAAAACAGTGGTGTGTTATAGACCAAAGAACTTGAAAAATAGCAATGCTGGTTCTTCAAAATATTTGTGAGCTGGGTGGCAGCAAACAGGGTTACAGTTAGACATAAGCTAAAAGAATTTGCAAAATGGTGGCCACTTGATCTGTCCTTCACAAAAAGCATGAACCTCTGGGAGAATATACTTATGAAAAATCTGATGAGATTCATGCTTTTTAAATACAGTATAACTTAATCAAAACTGAAGAGACAAAAGGGACTGTCCTATTTCTTACTGACTCCAGTAGAGTCAGTCCATGTGCTATGACGGCAAAAATGTCTTTAAAAAGACAAACACCTTAAGGCAAAGGGTGCCACTAAGTCTTCATCCCCATTTACAGGATTTATTTAAATAATATAAAAAGGCAATAATAGGAGCCATCATTTTAGCAAGGTGACCTTCAGAAGGATATTTCAATAGAAGAATCTGCAATTCTTTACACATAATACACAATGCATATAGTCTGCAGCCACCTAACTCTGAATAGACTGCACTTAAAGCTTTCAGCATGTTGGTGAAAAGATTAGGTATGTTAATTGAAAAATTGAAGCTTTATATAGTGGTATTTATTCTAGATGAATTTATAATTTACTATTACAGAATGTTGTAACAGATTAATACCCACTTATCAGTCTCTGAACAACCCTGTATCTATTACAAGGAAACTCACAGAAAGATGAAATAATCACACTAATAGGACAAATTTACTGTTCACAGGGCAGTCTTTTTATTTAAAAGAACATGTGAGGCATCACCAAGGACACAAAGTCCTTGGAAGGGGCATCTGTCCAGTATTAGCCTAAAGGACCTATCTGGACATGTTCTAGGCTTCCACTGAAATCCACTTTTAACATAAACTTCATCAGTAAGGAAGAAAACAGGTAATATAACTTGGTCCTTTGCATTGCCGAGCATCAGGAGTAAAACTGCTTCACAGTCCTTCTGAATAATGAGTATGAATAGTCAGTCAAGTTAATAAAGATGCAGGATATCAGTACATTCACATCAAGGTGATGTATAAACTACTATCTAATGAATGCCTGATAGGTATATCTGAACTTAATTAACCCTTATTCTGTTCAAAATGAGAGTTTTAAGCACCTTACAGCTAGATTGCCTACATTTGTAGCAAACTGTCAGTTATCAACTTTTATCCTCCTTCTAACAAAGCTTAAAATGCAAACAAGGCAAGAAGAGTACTGAAGCAGAATACCAGGAGGAAGTAGCTTACATTTATTATATATTTTTTTTAAATCCTAAACCTATGGCATAATTATAATGGATTATTAATGGTTGTACAGAAGAGCTCATCATTTTCAAAAGCAGATTTGTATACTGCATCACCCCAGAAACCAGGGTGGCATGCCATGGTTTTGGCCCCCAGTCTGTCTCAGTGGCACACTGGTAAAGTCACATGAACAGACTGGTATCATATACTAAGGAGATATAGGGACTGCATAGGAGTTCTTTTGTAGGTTTTTTACAAGGGATTAATTCAGCACTTTGACTTACTTTGAATATGTAAAGTCTAACAACATGATGCAAGGACTTTGTAGGACTAGTGTTTGAGATCTGTACCTGAGGTAGCTGGATCTTTTCCTAGTATACTGAGTGGGCAAAGATAGGTACTACTAGGTTGCAATTAATTTTATTGCAAAATAAATATCAAATAGGTCACATCTTTAATATTTATGGCAAGAAGTATGTGCGCTCCATTGACAAGAAAGGGAGCCTAAAGCTAGATCTAGAACACACACTGTAGGTGTTTTTGGTTTTATTCAAATCAACTGGAACTTTGATGAGAGTTAGATATCCAAACAGTGTTGATATTTTTTGTCCTGCTTGTCTTTGGTTGCAGGTATAACTTCTTTTTAGTCAACACTGAAAAGAAACAGCAATTCACAGCCCAAGTACTGTCAGTAAGCTTACAGATATACTGATGAAGAATAGGGGCTATAAGAAGTACAGGTCACAGTTACAGAGCCTGAAGATCATAGAAAGCATCAGCAGAATAATCCAGAGGGCATCAAAAATGTATTTAGGATCTAGCCCCCACTGCACTTCTGGTGTGTGCATGGGATTTACTACTGAAATGACAATTTGGTTTGCACCAGACCAGAGCCCTGGTAAAAACAAGGGCTATATTTCTAAATAAAATACATTTCTATGTCTTAGAAGACAAGGCTTAATCACACCTCTTTGAAATCTTGGCAGCAAATGTTTGCACTACAAAGAGTAACACTGTCACTATCTAAAGGTGTCCTAAGATGAAGAGTTACAACATTTGAATGGAACTGCCTACTGATGTGGCTTTTGCTTCTATATTCAGATATGGAAAAAACAGGTAGACAGGGGCTTAATGATCAGTATATGCTTTTTTAGTTTAGAAATTATGAGAGATTATATGTGGTGTCAACCACTCTGTTTTTACTTACATTTATATTTGTGACAGGCAAAATCTATTTATTTTAATAACATAAGTATAGTTTTATGCACATGCTTTCTCAGTAAAAGCAGTGAGGTAGAGACTACATCTCCTGGCAAATTTTATGCATATCAATATAAATATTTTGTAATTTATTTCAGAATGTATTTCTGTTCTGATGTGTAGTTCAGGGATGTAGGAACCAGGGAAACACAACTCTTTTAACATTAGGCATCACATTCTGATATCTATAGGATCATGATTTTCTCCACTGAAAACATACTACTTTTCTTCACAATGCATCAAAGTATTTCATCTGTGCAGAATGCATAAGTTGTTCAGAGTAACTTGAATAGATGAGGTACTAGACTTAGTCACACAGTGCTGTTTTCACATCTCATTTCTATTATTAAGCAAAATTGCAGCAGCAGTTCAAAGTTCAGACATACCTAGGAAGGAAGATAAGAGAAAAAATAATAACGAAAAAGAAAAGCGCTTTCAAAGTGCAAAAGACACAAAGCATTGATCAAGAAAATAGTGACTGAATGAGTGTAGCTTAGCTGAAAGCCCTCTGCCAGAGTAGCTAACGGCCATTTATGCAGTAAAATAAAATTCCTGTATCCAGACAGAGATGTCAAACACAAATGTAAATGTGAAGAAATTCTTCAAACAGCACAATGTGACCACAAGCAAAACACTTCCATGTCTGGTCACTGTATTTTAAAAGTAAAATGACATATATAAAGACTGAGAAGAGGACAAGCACAACAACAGAGAGAATCAAAAATTCCTTTGGCAGCTCAAAATGTTTAGAAAAATTGCTAGGTAGGCTTTTAAGAGAGACAAAACTGCTCTGAGTCTAAGAAATAACTCTTCAAGAAATGAAAGTGTTTGAATGGAAATTGCAGTCGTACCAGCAATGAAAGTAAAACCTACAGTATTAAACTGATCCAGAGCTTTATGGCTTTTTATTTTTAAGCAGAGAGAACTTCCATACCTGTCTCCTACTCAGCTCCTGAACACACAGAACTCTTCTTAGCAAAGACAAATTTCCAGAGACTTAAAGAACCCCAAAACCTAACAAAGTATTTGTCCATACAATTCAAAGTTAGGTCAGAAAACTGAAGTTAAGTTGTTATGATTTATGCGACTGGCAGCTCCACAGAGAGCAGTAAACCATACTTGACAGCCATGTGTCCTGAGCACGTGTCCATACACATGCCCTAAACAAGACTGAAATTTGCACCTCTCTGGGACAGCAAGACACTGTCCAGATTGTGCTACAGGCATATGCCCAGAGTTGGGCAAAGTGTGGTGATGAGATTCTTGAATGCTCAAACTAGTGACAGGCAGGCAATGCCTGGACATAGCTCAAGTTCCACAGGGGCCATGTGAAGTGTCTCCTCAAGAACTGAGACCAAATGACTTCTTACACTGGTCTTCAAGATCTGTTTTGTGCTTAAAAGTTGCTTATGTTTTTTTCTCTCACTTTAGGCCAACACCAGATGCATTTACTCTTTTTAGGGCAACGCATATCTGAACTAGGGTACAGTCAATGGGTAAGTGATGCCTGTGAGATACTACCATGGAAAAGAAGGATTTACAAACTAGAAGTTCCTTCAAAGGTGGTGGTGTGTTGATAAAAGAGGACAATTTACATCTCAAGTTCAAGGAATGAAAAATTGAGTAATCCTGTGGCTTAGCTGAAAGCCCAAAGAATCAAGACATACCAGGAGAGGGGTGAAATTTGAAAAAACTCCAAAAGTACCAATTAAAACAATATCTATGCAACCACTGTTAATATTTATTTCTTAAAAGTAAAATCATTGCAATGTTTCCCTAAATTAAGAATACTTTTGAAAAAATTATGTCTCCAACCTTCATTTTAAATCAAGTTTCAAAATCTCATCACACTGTAAATTTGTGTTGCATCAAGAAGCATCTTCATGACTATTAAAGCATATTCAAGTCTTCAAAACTTTTAGCATCAAAATCAAATTTTTACATGTTATTCACAAAGTGTAAAACAACCTATCAAGGATCATGTGGAAAATTTATGCACTGTACCCCAGCTGCATTTCTTTAACAGAGGTGAAGGAAGGAAGGATGTTAAACATCTCAGAATGTGTCCTACCTTCCCTACTATCTAGTTTCTATCTATTTTCTGAATTCATGCAGACATCTCCAAAGGACCATATATCCCAGCTGGAGATAGACCTTCAAGGTCTGGGGGCTGAATTGCTGTTCTGAGTTACTTCTGTCCTCTCACCAAGATCAGTTTGGACTAGCCAGTAAACTATCAGATGGCTCCCTTGAAGGCAGGGAGGCCCTGCAGAGAGACATGAACAAACTGGAGGGCTGGGCAATCAGCAGCCATATGAAACTCAACAAGGAGAAGTGAGGGGTTCTGCAGCTGAGGTGGGGCTAACCTGGATGTAAGGACAGACTGAGGAAGGAGAGGCTGGAAAGCAGCACCATGGAAAGGGAACTGAACCTCCTGGTTGATGGAAAGTTGAACATGAGCCAGCAGTGCCCTGGCAGACAGGAGAACCAACCCTGTCCTGGGGACATCAGGGACAGCATCACCAGCCAGGCAAGGGAGGGATTGTCCTGCTCTGCTCTGGGCTGGGGTGGCCTCACGTGTGTAAGGTCCTGAGGGGAAGCTGTGTGAGGAATGGCTGAGGTCACTTGGTCTGTTCAGCCTGGAGGAGAGGGGACTGAGGGGGGACCTCACTGCAGTCACAGATTCCTGAGAGGGGAAGAGAGGAGCAGGCACTGATCTCTGCTCTCTGGTGACAGGGACAGCACCCAGGGGAATGGCCTGAAGTTGTGCCAGGGGAGGTTTAGGTTGGATATTGGAAAAAGAATTTTCCCCAAAGCGTGGTTGGTCACTGAACAAACTCCTCAGGGCAGTGGTCACAGCACCAGCCAGGCAGAGTTCTGGAAATGTTTGGACAATGCCCCCAGACACAGGGTGTGATTCTTGGGGTTGTCCTGTGCAGAGCCAGGAGCTGGACTTGATAATCCTTGTGGATCCTTCCAACTCAGCATATACTCTGATTCTGTGACTGATTAAGTCAGGTTACCATACCTATGATACACACTTTCTATGAATAATACAGAAAATAAAGGCAGATAAAGATTCCAGGGCTAAATCATAACTCGTTAATGAAGGTGTAGGAAAAGATGCAAAGCCTCCATTTTTCCTGTTACTAAAAAGAAATTTTTAAAATTGCATTAGGCTTAGCACTGAAAATAATGAAATTATAGCAGGCAAGTAAATACCTCGGATACCAGCAAATACCAAGTACATGCTAAACAGAGCTCCATGTGTGGGTCCTAGAGGGAGTGTGAAAGAGGGAGGATTATCCCAAACCTTCATATTGTGCCAGAATCTGTACTGTCTACTCATTCCTACCTTGCAGATCAGAAACCTAAGCAAATGAAGAGCAACTATTTCAATTTATTCTTCCAGTTCAGGGTTATTTAGGGTCTTAATGCAAGACATCCCTGAATAGTTTGGTAAATTGACTTAGGAATGAGGACACATTTTTAACAGGTTTGGTCAGCACTTAGTTATGTAGATCGAGAGAAAAAATATAAGTGGAAGTAGTATGACGAACATATTGTTTCTTTCAGATAAGAAATGTTTTATGAATTCCTATGAAGTGTAGGAAAATGCATAATGAAAAATTATGCCATCAATAATATAAAATGGAAGCAGAGAAATAGAACAAGTTAGGCCTGCAGCACTTTATTTATGTAAAATAGCTCTTCTATAACCTTGTCCTGATAAACAAAGAAAAAATATTTAAAACATTTTTTGTAAATCTTTATGGTTTTGCTCTACTGTTGAAATAAGATAGACAGTAATTAGTAAAAGATACTGAGTGCAGCACCATGTCTTTAAAAGCAGAATATAAGAAATATTTACTTTGACAGTGTTTAAGTCAAAGGTATAAAAGAAAAAAATGCTACAACTTATTGCTTATTCCATTATAATACTTCCTATCAGTAGAAGCACAGTGGGAGATACTTACCTTTACTTATTTCTGGTAGTAATGCTGTTTGCACCAGTGACATAACAATTCTTATGCTCAAAGGCACACTTAGTGATACAAACAATTGTCTTAGTGTTATGTATGAACCTGCCTGTAAAAACTGTACTCAGTAAATGTGCAGGAGAAAAAGAAAGGGATAGAGGAAATTATAATGTGGTCAACTTCTGCACCAGAGTGCAGATGTTCTGTCATGGTTATTATGGAATTCAGTCTTAGCATTGTCCTGCCAGAGTACACCACATTCATCTGTGAAATGGGAGGCTGTTCCCTGGGTGTCAAAGCTGCTGTCCTCAGAGTGGGATCATTTGAAAGGAAGGACAAAACCTGATCCAATGTCATCAGCTCAGAAAGGATGAACAGAGCTCTGCCAGCTTGTAAAAGCAGATGATCAAATTAGAGGGAACCCCAATTATCTGCCATTATCTGGCTCTATTTGTTCAATGCCAAACTACAATAAAAGTAAAATGAAGAAACATAGGCAGAAGTATTCAGAGAAGACAAAAGCTTTCACAAGGTAAAAAAAAAAAAAAACAAAAAAAAAAAACTGTGCCATCCTTCATCACATTTTAGGACTGTTTAAGAGGACATTATGCTAAAGGACACATTGGAGTTATTCATAGTACAATAAAACTAATGGTAGAGGTAGAATCTGGCAGTAAAGACTGGACCTTTCTTGAAGTTAAGAGTCAAGAAGATGTCAATAGTTCAGAACTCTATAGTTATTTATATATTGCATTTTGAACATCACTTTCTGTCTACAGGAGCAGAGAGTGAGGCAGTCTGCACTCTGGAGAAGCCTCCAGAGATCAGCAGAAATGTCTGGAAGCTGTAGATTTGTAAAATATGGTTTACACCTTTCTTTTGCTTCCTGTATAAGATGGGAGAGATTCCTGTGAGCTCAGGAAGCTGGTTTGTGCACTGCAGCATTGCTGTGCTCAGGTCAGGGGTTATGATTAACACTGCTACTGAACTCTCTGCATTGGAGCCCTCATGGGGGGGCAAAAGGCTTTTTTGAGTTCAGTAGTGCAACCATTTCAAACGTAACCTCTTTTAAATAAAAAAAAACCCAATCATATTTAAGGTATGGTCTGAAAAAAATAGATGAATGGAAAGGTGTCTCAGTATTAGCTGGACTTCTATGAGTTTAGATAAAGGAAGAAAACATTGCTTGGAACTGCAAGGATGCTGTTAAAAATGGTCAGTCTGGCTGCAAACTCCAGATAAGTGCCCTAGGACAAAAAAAAAAACTGCATTATGGTTCCAATGCTAGTGTTTAATGTGAAATTATATATTTGGCTGGAAAAGAGCTCTTTGTCTGACACAGCGCAAGGAGCTTTTGTTTATGATGTTTATTAGGACTTACCAGGGAAGGTGGCTAATGTAGGGTGATAAGAGCATTACTAATTTTCTTTGACAAATGGCTCTCAGATATTTTCTATTCTACATTGGTACATCAGACTGCAATTTCTTTCATGAATTTCCTTTCCTTACAGCTATGCAATACTGATTCCATGGCAATTCTAATGCTCACACACAATGAAGTAGCATAAAGAGTGCTAAGAAAACAAGATTATAATAAATAAACATAAGGCTAAATATTTTTGCAGTTGTGCTTCTTCAAACAAGCCGTAGCTGTATGATGCCTGCAGTAATTCAAAAATGCATACCTAATGCTAATGCATTAAAAGAGAGTATTGTCTTATCTTACTAGTATAATTTTCAGTTTCCCTTGATTCTAAGACCTACCAGTATTAAAAATACTTCTTTCAGCTAAGTTAAAGCTGAAGGACCTTCTTTTCTGCATAAGAGGTGAGACCAGTGTAGGTTTCTCTTCTTTTACTCTTGGCAGCAATTTCCTGGCTATGATGAAAAACAGACAAGTAAGTACTGAGATGAGATGAGATACTTTTGTTAGAGAAATTATCCCCTGTCATTCTCAAAAATAACATTTGAAACTGTTTAGTTGAAAATAGCTATAATAAAATATTAATTTCATGAGAATTTCTTGCTGTGATAGTTAGAAAATCTCTAAAACATTAAAAACTCTGTCATTTTAATCAACTAAACCAAAAATATTTGAACTGAGCACAGCCAAACCATGGAAGTTTAGCCTTAGGAATGTGGGGTAACAGTTTTTTTTCAACTTTCACCAGAAAATATGAGGCAATTGATATTTCTCTTTTTTTTTTCAACTTGGGCAAACAGAAAGTATCTGAACTTGGTCATAGGGGCTGTGTCATCTTTCACAGTGATCCCTTTTACCAGGCAGCCTCTTGACAAACCTTGAGGAGATCACATAACTGGATACGAAGCTCTGTCTGTACCGTGCTCTCCCTGAAGAGAACAGCTTTCCCATGTAAGTGCTATTTCCAGCTGCCAACTTCATTGTTTTGGACAGAGAGGCTAAGAGTAAGGAGTAATATCATGTACCCCTTGAGCATCCAGCTCTAATCCCCAGAGCACAGTTCTTCATTACTAGGTTTGGTTTGATGGTACAAGCCCTTCAAGGTTAAGGTCTTCATTGTTGTGTGCAGTGCTGCAGGATATTTTTAGGAAATCAAGTTAATTCAGCTCCTTATGGCCATAAATTATTTAAGCCATGCATAATAGTAACTGCAGTAACTTATTTCTGCAGCAAGAAACACTTCATGTGGATGGTATATTGAGTGCTTGTGAGAGAGGTATTACTTGTGTTGCAATGGAAATGTCCAACTGTGTTATTTGATATGAAGGAAGAGGCCTTTTCCCCAGCTCCAAAGAGCTGAGGCACTGAAATGGTCTCATGGTCTGGTACACCTCTGTCTTTTCTCTTTGAAAGCAAAGACACCTCATCTTTCACTTACTAACCCTGGCACTGTCCCCAGGCAAGAGTTTGCTGCTGCTGGCATGGCAGAAAAATTCTCTCGGGCTTGTGCTTCCTGAAAGTAATGACAAGTACAGATCCAAATCCTTTCTGCTCCACAAAAAGCATAGTAAAGGAAGTGATCTTCCAAGGATTCAGGACAGTGGAAGGGAGTCTTTGCATTGGAGAATGTACTGAGATGGAGTAATTCTTTGTAATTAAAGCAATCTGCTTTCAAGGGATAGAAATGGGAATCATCTTCTGTGGACTCTATTCATTCCTGCCTAAGAGCTTGTTATTTCTCACTGTCTGTGAGTCTGGGAATTTATTCCCACCAACTAAGGACTTTCTTTTACTACTTCAGTTGACTCATCACTTAAGGATTCAGTACATTTTAGAAATCAATACTGGAGCACACATGCTCTTGAGCACTTAACCCCTGCACGGTTTTCATGTCCCTCATGACTTCTTTGAATTTTTTGGCACTTTTCTTCAATATCTTTTACTTTTGACTGCAAGAGATGATTGCTTTAGGTGGAACAGAAAGTTTTTCAGTATTTGTAGTTTTTCAGTATTTGTCTTTTTGCTGTTCTAATATGAGTATAAAGCTTATCTTCACTTGTGACATTTTATAATGCTGATCTTCTGTCTTTTGTCACTTGTAATTCAGGAATGGTATTGGGAATACCAAGATACTGAGGGCAGAGCACTGAACAGTCATCCAAGAACTACAATGTTCATGAAATTGTAAAGTTGGTAAGATTTTAATGAGCAAATTCTGGAAAGCACCAATCATTTACATCACCCTGACAAGTCACTATATATGTCCCTTTATAAATAATAATGTAGGGATGAAGGAGAGTGTGGTGGGTTGACCATGGCTGGACACCAGGTACCCACCATGGACCTCCTTGGGCTGCGGGGACACAGGTGCCTCACCATGGGAGTCTCAGCTCTGGTACCTGGAGCACCTCCTTCCCCTCTTTCTGCACTGACCCTGGTGCTGATTCTTTAATATTTTGTCACTCTTCTCACTACAGCTGCATCTGCACAGGGATATTTTTCTCCCTTCCTAAATATGTTATCTCAGAGTGTTACCACTGTCATTGATGGGCTCAGCCTTGGCCAGCAGCTGGCATTGGCTCCACTGGACACGGGGGGAGCTTCTGGCAACTTCTCAAAGAAGACACCTTGTTAGCCCCCTGCTACTGAACCCTGGACACACAGCACAACACCCACTTTTTAAACCTATTTTTTTCTTTAGTATTAAATACAGCATCAACATATCAATCAGAACCTGAGCTGCAGACACAGGGGCATTAATAATAGAGACAAAGCTGTCAGCATTCCAGTCAGGCAACACCTGGAGTGATGTGTGCAGTTCCGGTCCCCAGACATCAAGAAAGACATGGAC
Source organism: Cinclus cinclus (assembly GCF_963662255.1). Taxonomy (NCBI): domain Eukaryota; kingdom Metazoa; phylum Chordata; class Aves; order Passeriformes; family Cinclidae; genus Cinclus; species Cinclus cinclus. The sequence goes on along the minus strand of NC_085046.1, from coordinate 10,626,892 downwards.
AGACTGTCAGGGAAACAAAGGAGGGTCACAGTGATCAGCAGATGTCTGAAGAATCTGTTCTACAAGGCAAGACTGGAAGAGACAGATTTTTTTTCCCCTGCAGAAGATAAGGCTTACATGCACCTCATGAAGCTTTCCAACACTTATAAGGTGGCTATAAAGAGGATGGAGGCTTTCCTTCCACAGTAGCCCATGGAGAAGACAAGTTTCACCAGGAGATGTTTGAACTCAATATAGGAGAGAGGTTTTTGTTTTTTTTTCCCCAGTGAGAACAATCATTCCCTGGAACCTCTCCAGGGATATGGTAGAGTCCAAATAACCAGAGTTTTCAGTGTGCAGTTGGAGAGGGTGCCAGACAATATCACATAGTCTCTCCTTCCTACAAATGACCAGATAGTCTTTTGAGGTCCCTTCCAGCCTGGCTGACTGTATGATATGGCAGTGATATGGCATTCCTATGGCAGCGATTCCATGATGTTACCATGCACAGTGAAAAAGTACTTCTTTTTGTTTGCTTTAAGATTGCTACCTGCTCATTTCATTTGAACCTCCTTTAGATCTTTCCTGAAGTAATGAATAAATGTTTCCTGTTCACATGACTTATGAGTAGCTTATGACTTTATTGATCTCTGTCTTAATCATCTTTTTCCTATACAGAGAGCTCTAATCAACATGAGCCATTCCTTACTTTTGAGCTCCTCAGTTACCTTTCCATCTACTCTTTATAGGTTCCTATGTGTTTTTAGGGATAAGGATCACCAGAACTATACTCAGATACTCATAGAGTGGGCAAGTTATTGAGCTGCATGTGACATAATAATGTTTTATAGTTTGTGTGGTGGTCATGTTTGTTTGGTGCCTCTTAACAATCCCTAACATTTGTTTTGCTCTTTTTACTGCTTGTTCAGTACGGAGCTGTTATTTTCATAAAACTGTCAACTACTTCCCTGACATTTTTTTCCCACATTGCAATCTACAATATAGAGACTGTGTTTATTTATAATGCTGTGGTTTTTTTCTCCACATGTACTACTTTGCATTAATGAACACAGGATTTCAGCTGCCATTTTGTTACATTTTATGCATTTACTAAGTAACATAAGCAGTCAAATTCCTTTCAACCAATCTGTTCTCATAAAATACACATTTTGATTACATAAAAAAAAGAAAAACTGTTTGTGCCCTCTACACCCACTATGTCCTCCGCTTGGGGGATAAAAGTTGAGAAGATTGTAGGAAAAAAAATCTTGAGAGAAAAATATGTACGTCTAGGTTTTTCCAAAGTTTCTCTTCAGAGGAAATCTATTTGCGGCTTCCAAGTTGGCATAAAGATAACTTGCCAATCTCCCTTGTGACTGTGAAGATGGCACTACTGAAAGTACAGATTCATTCTATTAGGATCATCCTATGTAATATCTGAAAGGTATTTCTGATAGAATTTTATATATAATCCAAGTATGAGAAACCATATGCATAATTTTAAGACTTTGGATCGCCTAGTTTTATAATACACATTATGGCATTGCCTACCAGGCCTCCAAGTTTCTAGATTTAATAGGCAAATTGCATATCTGTGGTGAGGTTACTCTAACTGTCTATCACCATTAGGAATATCACAGAGAAATTTCTAAATTTTGCATTTTGAGAAAAAATTCCTCATCTCTGTTGAAATACATAATTCACATTAAGAATTATGTTTTCTGGATTAATGCACCATGGAAATGGATTAACCTAACCCATTCAAGGCTTTCTTACTTTCTTAAGATGGTAGAATTTCTCCTACATAATTTTAAATAACTGCATTAAAGATGCAGACTTTAAAAATCACCTTAGAATGTTATTGTCATGAAACAGATACACTATTACGACATGAATGATCTTACCTACTTTAGCAGAAGGTGAATCACCCTTACCTTCCTTTAACTATATTGACCAAATCTTCAGTGCCCATAAGTGCATTTAGGTGATCGGCTTGGTTGGAACAGATCCCAGAGTAAAATGAAGCCAGTACTCTGCATCAGGTATTCTAGGCTGTAAACTATACTAAAGCACATTCAAAAATACCATATTATCCAATCAAAATAAACTAGGGTCTTAAGACAGAAAGAAGGTAATGATCCCTGAAGGAAGAGGAAAAGTTGTCAAAGAATTAAACACTCTAAGAATGCCACTCCATTTGGCATTCAGGCAGAAATCTGAAAAGCTGGCAGTCCTGGGCTGGAGTTTAAGATTTATTTGTTTCTTGATACATATAATGTGCTTGTCTTCCCCCTCTGCAGGAAATACATTAGTGAAAAATGTCAGATGTGGTCTCACTGGAGAATTAGTAAAATTAATTTATACAATGATCATATAATGGTGAGGGAGTAACAAAGACAAAACCACTACTGGAATAAAATTTCCTTTGGTAGGCTGGGTAAATTACAGGAGTAATTTACTCCTTTATTTCTGTTGTGTAGATTCTGCACCTTTGACTTTGTGTTACAGATTTTCCTCTGAATTTTCTGTTTGACTGATTTTGGTTTTAGCCTGGATTTTGGAAGAATAAGGACTATTTGATTGTGTTGACAGTTTGCCTGCTCTTTCTTCCCGTATTTTTTACACAAATATGACTGAATGTAATGAAAATGTCAGTGATGTTAAATTCCTAAAATCTCTCTGAAATCAGAGAGAGAAAAGAGAGACCTTCAGTGCTTGAAAGCCTGCAGTAAGATTGCAATTCTTAATAATTCTGAGAAAACTGATACAGAAAAGCAAGTACAAAAAAGTCTCATAAGACTTCTTCTTGTGTAACCACTAATATGTATTTAATTATTTCATTATTTTGTTTCATATATTGCTTTTACATTTGGTGTAACTGATATGAAATATCTATGGATTTTCTGTATCCAAAGTAAAATATTTTTTTAAAAAAACAATGCTTGATGTCATGAGCATTTTTAATCTTGTAAAAAAAATACCTAGTTTATTTTTGAAATGTTTTACCAGCAGTCTAAGATAACAGTTAGAATGCTGAGAATGATGAGTTGACAGCACACTTCCCGATTTCTTGGGAAAATAATTATGCACACATGTACACACAACAAACAAATCTGCCCATTCCATAAGACTAATTCATATGTTTCAGTAAATGTTCAAAAGCTGAAAGTAGTATACTACAAATCACAGCTGAAGAAAAATTAGAGCAATGAGACTTCCACAAATTCCTCCACAGTAAATTTGCTACATGGCTTGTTTTAGTGTTTTTTATTGCATATATTGTTTAATTGCTTCCAAAAATCAAAGTAACAGAATAAATTTCTCTGGATTTGCAAAAATCTCTCCTAACTCTTCAGATGGCTTCAGTGTCACTTGTCAGATTAAAAGCTCTTAAAGCTTGAAAACCATGAAATAAAACTGAGTGACTGTCAATGTGAAGACTCAGCACAGTCACTAACACCAGTCTTGATCTGACTAAAATTCAGGCAGGCAAGGATGCTGAAACATCACTAGTTGTTAATTTTTAGTCATTATTAAAAGGTTTACTTTTTTTTTTTTTTTGTAAATGTAACACAGCAAAGCTGATCCAGAAATATGGAAAAGGCCTATTGAATCGTGATATATATTCTAAGTATTTTAAGTATTTTTAAGAAGATCTACTGAAACCAGCTCAACAAGAAGTACTTTCCCAGAATGAAGAACATCTGTTCACAACCCCAATGCGTTGGGAAACCTGCAAGATTACGTCAGTGTTCAGTATCATCAGAGCAACTCAAAGTATCTGAACCTGTACAAACTGCATCTCCATTCTCTAAGAATAGAAACTTGGATGGACTAAGATGCAGAAGAAGAATTGTAAGATTTTATGAGAATAACTTAATACTAGTTTTCCACTGCAAGTGTTTTGTAGCGTATCTTCAGGCTTAGTAAGCTCTTAAGATGCCATTATATAGTCTCTGTAAGATTGCATTTCACTGACATCTTCAGTGAAAGGATTATAAAAATGGAAATTTAATGTGTTTGTGTTTCTTCTTCTCTCCAGATGAGGACAGCAACCAAATCTATAATCTGTAGTTCAATAGAAGTTGATGAAGTTGCTCCGTGAACTTCACGGGAGATGGAGAAACTTTTACCAGCTAAAGATCTGACCTTATGTCGGATGACATGATGAAAGTAGCAGGGAAGTTGAAGGCAGTTGAGTCTGACACAAGCCCTGTTACCACAGAAGGTCTGTGTGTCATGTGGGCTCTACTCCTCCATGAAGCCAACCCCATCAGGTGCTTTAGTATTTGACTTTCTGCCAGCCCACACTTACATCATGCTTGCCTAGCTTTAAGCTTGCTTATTTCCCCTAAGCATTTTGCAAGATTCCCAGTGAAGTGCCTGCAGGATTGATCCCTTTTTCTATTTGAAATGCAAAGTTCCAGGTAAGAACAAAATCAAGCATGGAAGCTGACAGAAAGGTAAAACCACAGTCTGTATAAAATTGACTGGCAGGATATTTCTGGCGTTGTCACATCACCCAAAGTCTCATAAAGCTTTCAGGCTTTCACAGTGATCAGCACCATCTGATGCCAGATAGATTCCTGGGACTGCTCTTCCTTTTTCTGGTGCAATTCAGAGGCAAGTTAGGCATTGCTCAAAAAATGCCAATTTGCTCTATAATTAATTGCCTTTCTCCAGCCAGCTTCAATTCACGGAAGACAAGGGCCTTATTCTTAAAGATTGCACATCTTATCCTCTCAAATTGTTTAGCAAATCCCTGATTCTGTCATAAGTTTTTCATTTCCCCTCTGACATTTCTCTCACTATATTATGGGCATCATCTGAGGATTTAAATCCAAAAGCTATCCTGTGATTCCAAAGCTTCAAATCGACATTGAAAGATGTAGTTCAGCTGTTCTTCTATAAATATTCAGCAATTATAAAGAAATAAGGGTCAATATAGACTCCCAGAGAGATCTGCATTAACCTGCACTCACTATATTTAACTAGAGACATGAAAGCTACTTAGTTTCAAGGAAGCATTTAAGTATTGCAAATTCATGAATTTACAAATTCATGAATTATTGATGAAATAGAAACCTCACTGGAATGTGAGCAATTTTTATTTCAACATATTACCCATATTTATGTACAGGCATCTTAACAGCATTTTTCAATTTCAGTTTTAAGTTTTGAATATACAGAAGAAGGCTCTCATTTTTAAGCATCTGGTGCATTTGCATTACAAGTATGGTTTGTGCCAAGGGTTGTGAGCTTGTTGTCACCACAGCCTAAAATTCAGCTCACAACCATATCCAGTTTCCCTCTGTCCTTCCCACTCTGCTGAAGAAGTTGGCATATTGGGATACAGAGGAGTCCCAGAGGTGTGTTGGCTTGGGATTCAGGTAGGACTGACAGGCATCATTTGGGAAGGATTATGGGGCTTATTGTCAGTTTGGCTTTCCTCTGTTTTATTCCAGAAAACAATTCTGTTACAATTTCCGTCTACAGGACTAACTGAAGCAAATCAGGCAGCTCAGAAATTGCTGGTGCGATTGACAAAGTAGCAGGCCTAATTAGCAAATATCAGCAAACACTTAGAAATTTGCAAATGAAAAATTAGTCACTTTGCAGCAACTACTTAAAATATATAGTGTATTCTGCACTCTCAGGGAAGGAAGATACATCCTGTGACTACAGTTCTTTTGCCAGTGGAATTTGAAAATATGTAACATGATAAATGACCCTGAGATTAGCTCAGTTGGTTAGAGAATGACGCTAATAGCGCCAGGATTTTAGATTCAATGCCTGTATGGGCCATTTAAGGGTTGGACTTGATGATCTTTATGGGTCTCTTCCAACTCAGAATATTCTGTGACTCTGTGAAAACCTGTCCCTTGTTAAATTATGAAAAGAATTCTGGTTTTGGCCTCCTGCACTAAAATCTTAGAGTCAGATTTGGAATGCCGTATCCAGGGAAGTTGGTGGTCAAGATTTCCTCTGCTGGAATAACTTTATGCAGCTGAAATTTCATGCAGAGGCAAGTTGAATCATTCCTGCATTAGAGACACTGCACTTTGCAGTTCAGTGACACGACCACAAAACCTGGACAAAAAACAGGTGGCCCATGAGGAAGTTATAAATCCTAGAAAGCAGAAATATTCAGGACCAACACACATTGGTTGTGCTGATTGGTTCTCGCCCCTGGTCACCCTCCCTTCCTAATTTTCTGAAAAAAAGCTTTTTCTGGAGAAAATATTGCCTCTTCTTCTATTGGAGGGAGTGACCTGAAAGGAAAGTGAGAGGAGATAGAGATCTCCCATCTGGTGTTTTAAACAATTATATATAATTTTTAAGTTTTAAATAATTAAATAATGGTTTCAACCACATGAAATCAGAGAACTTTATCAGCTATGATTTTCTACCATCTCTCTTCATCCCTCATCATGCAGTAATATTTCTTCCCAAATGTGATTTGGAGCTTCAGCCATTAAAATGCAAGACTCACCCTGTCTGTAACAATTTGAACATATCAGTCATATAGCCCAGATTTGTATGTTTGTCCTGTCAGTCCAAAGAGAGACAGACTCTGTTTGATTGGTGATAATTATCATAAGTGAGTCTGCAAAGCTACCATCATTGTCAATATAGGAGCTTCACATGGGGAGATATCATCTGGATTTCCCATCACAGCCTGCTGCACAGGCCCCAGATTAATCTTTGAGTGAGTCCTGAAGAGTCTGCATATCTTCTCTTCAGTTTGATATCATTCCACGGAGATTGTTTGCCATTATTTCTTCTTCATAGGATGGTTTCTCCACTGATTTCCTTTCTGTTCAACTTCACTACATTCTTTTATTCAGGACTGATGTTTCCATCTAGTATTTTCACTGCTGAGCTTCTGAACTATGTTTCTTTCCCAAGAGAGAAAGAAGCTGGGACAGATCGACCAGGACTGCCAGTCCAGGCAGCACTGATTTGGCACTTTTTCACACCTACAGTCTTTATTATTTTATGAACTACATGACACCTCAGACTCTGCTAACCAGATGGAACATGATTGCCCAAAGCTGCAAGGACACTTAAGGCTACCAAGCATTTATGCACACCAAGGGAAGAAACTGCCTCTTTGATGCCAGGGCCAGAAGCACTGGGACATTTTTAATAAAAGGTGCAGTGCTAGGCTGTAAAATCCGGTCCTAACATGGTTTCCAGCACAAAGTTCTGTTTACAAGTCCTGCCTGTTGTTTCGGGTCTTTTTCACTCTCCATAACAAAACTCTCCTGAAGTGGAGCATATGGAGAACGTCCTTTGTGTCCAGAGAAAAGCTGTAATGATACAACCTCACTAACTGCAGCAAAGGACTTCTTGTATTGTAGCATAAAGACAAAAGGGAAAAAGATTTTTTGTGTCTGGTTTCACATTCATACTCTTTTTCATTCTAACTTGAGGCTTAGTAGGCGTCTTAGTGAATACTTGCTGTAAAATGCGAACAACCTCTGCATTAATTCTGAGACAACTCTCTCCCTTGTGTCTTTTCATCCTCACTGATGAATGCACTGGTAAAATTTCCCAATTTTCACTTGCATTACATGTTGCAGATAGCATGTGATGTACTTCTGTCCCACTGGGGCAGCCTGAGCATCTGAAAGCTTCCTAAACCATGAAGGAAGACCAAGGTTTCTTACCATTCCTTTTGTAGTCCCTCAGTCTACCCTTGCCAGAAAATGGGAGCAAAAGTGATGCTGTTCTTCTGATGAGTCTATTGATACACACAACAAAGACTGAGGAAACATACCCAAAATAAAAAGGTAGCGCTTTTGTAACATAACAACCAAGTTGTCTTGACAGGACAGAATGAAGACAACAGGAGATGTAGGAGGATGTGCTCTAAGGTGGGGAGAAGAACATCTGTGTGTCTCATTTCTGTGTCCCAAGAACTAGAACAGCAGTTCTAGTCCATTTCCATGCCATGACTACCTGACCACCTGCAGATCTCAGTGATGTCAGGACTGGCTCAGACTGTTTGCAGAGCTGTAAAGCTGACTGCGAGCTGCAGAGCATACGTAGGGCAGTGGTGGTGGGCACAAGTGCTGGCAGAATATATTACCTGAGAAGTGACTAAAGGTGAGTTCTACAACTGTTCCTGTTCTGCTCAAAGTTTCTCAATTATTTTCTCTGCTTTTAATATTATAAGAAGTAAACCTTACAGCAAATTAACCTGTTTTCAAGTATTAATTAAGAAGCATGAATGAATGAATGAATGAATGAATGAATGAATGAATGAATGAAGAAAACAAGGTGCATAACAAGGGTTACTTCTTGAAAACACGATGGCTGCTGGTCCATTCATCTTTGGTCTAATGCTGTATAATTTATCTTTTTGTTCCTCATCCCTTTGTAAGATGATTTCCATGCTGTGTTTACAGAGGAAAACAAGACTGCACTGTATCACTCAGTCCAGAATGAACATTTCCAAGCATTCAACTTTAAAACCCTTCTTATTAAATGAGAATTTGCACTGAGTAAGTACTATTTATTCCATAATGTTTGCTTAATTTCTGTTTTTATCATATGAAGAGGAATTCTGTAGTTGTGTTTATGATACCAAATGCTCTGATTTTTCATAATTAAGAGCTTTGTTTGTCAAATTGTTGATGTTTGCACATAACAGCAATGGAGAGAGCAGTGCTGTGTACACATGGAAGATGTTCACAGGGAATGCAACTGCAGGCTGTTGTTGTTTGTACAAGCTGTAGTTCTCAGCAAAACCTGGTGTTGTGTGTTGGGACATCATTGTGTAACACACACTCATCCCAAAATTTCTTCTCTACTTGCACTGGAGAAATCTTTCATTCAAACAACGACCTCAGAACTATAAATCCATTTCCTGCTTGACTTAACACTGTGCCCTTGTTAATCTGGTGTCTAGGATTATCCAATTTGCATGTGAAGCAGGAGTATTTTCATTCTGGGACCTGGATGAAAAGTTTTGCCCATGATGTGAAAATGACCTTTCTACTAAAAAAAAAAAAAAAGAAAAATAAAAAGAAAAAAAAAAAGATTTTTTTTTTAGTCTGTTACCACCCTATGATCAGGAGAAAGGCTTACATACTTTTCATGATTCTTAGTTCTTTACAAGGAAAGGGGTGGTTGATGCCTTTCTGCTCTGTGCTGTTAGAAAGAGAAGTTGCTTATACTGTTGTTTTTGTTTTAGCTTCTGCATGTAGAACTCCTGAATTAACACTATTTCCCTACTGGTTTCTAATATAGAGAGACTTGTATATGTGTATAAAGATGAATTGGTTACAGTCAGTGATCAGCACAGGATGTTCCTGTTGGTTTTCTTGAAATGTGGCAAAAGTCTGCCTAAAACTTTTAAGTGTCTAATTAAAGTAAATTACTGTTCCCTCCTGCTACTACGGAAGAGATGTGGTGAAAAGTACAGTTGGTGACAGTCTCCCACGCATGTGTGACTGTCTTCAGAACTGCCCATAACAAAATTCTTACTTTCTGTCAAAGTTTTGAAGAATGCCTAATCGCTTCTAGATTCTGTTCTGGCAACCACCCTTTCACAAAATTAAACAGCTTTGATCATTTTCTTCAACATCTCTTTGTGATTCTTGTCAGTGTTTATTGTTATGACAGCATTCTAAAACAGAAGTCAAAGCTGATCAGTCCAATCCATCCCGTATTTTTCATGCTAACAAAAACCAGTCCTCTTTCCTTTTCATATATCTCTTTCATGTAGTTTTGAAGCGTATTGGTGCACAGGTCTTTCATTGTTCATGGAAGACACATCTGGAATACCTGGAAAAATTGGAAGGCAGGGAAATTCACTAGGCATATGAAGTTCAGCAAGGGAAAATGTCAGATTCTGCACTTGGGATGGGGCAAGCCTGGTTGTATGGGCAGGCTGGGGAATGAGAGGCTGGAAAGCAGCACCATGGAAAGAGACCTGGGGGTCCTGGTCCATGGCAAGCTGAACATGAGCCAGCAGTGCCCTGACAGCCAGGAGGGACAACCCTGTCCTGGGGACATCAGGGACAGCATCACCAGCCAGGCAAGGGAGGGATTGTCCTGCTCTGCTCTGGGCTGGGGTGGCCTCACCTCGAGTGCTGGGGGAAGTTCTGGGTGCCACAGTCTAAGAACATTAAACTATGAGAAAATGTCCCAAGAAAAACAACAAAGATGGTGAGGCCACATGAGGAGCAGGAAGGGAAGTGGTCACAGCATCATCCTGATAGAGTTCCAGAAGTGTTTGGACAGTGCTCTCAGGCATCTGATGTGACTCTTGGGATTGGTGCTGAGCAGGGCCAGGAGTTGGACTCAATGATCCTTGTGGGTCACTTCCAACTCAGCTGACTCTATGATTCTGTGATTTTTGAATAGCCAAAATTCACTAAATTTCTGCTTTTACAGGTATGACCCAGTGAACAAGCTTCAAAGTTCCTCATCCTTCACTGGAGCATTAAAATTCTGATCCTGTATTTGATCTGATAAAAACTTCACATGGTATGAATTTAATTTCCTTTGGTTAAAGTAATGAAAATTAGGCTATAGATAGAATTAGTTAAGCCTACTAAGATGGTGAAGTGGGAAACTTGTCCTTATTCCTTTGTTGTTGTGTTTAATTCCTTATACAGTTATATGTTTGTGTTTCAGAGGGCTGATACATAACGCTACTTTGTTTACATTTGAGGACTGAAAGATGCTCATCAGGGAGAAACATTATTTGTCCCTGAGATAATACACAAAGTTTTTGCAGAAGAGAAAATCAAGTCTGCTTTTATAGAATCCAAATTTTTATTAGAAATAGTGCAGTGTTTTAATTAGGCATAAAAAAATCACTTTTCATTTCTGTAATATTTTCTCTTAAAAATTAATGATAACCTCAAATAATGGATAGTAGTTTTTTACTGATTTTGACAGCAATGGCTGTCCTTGCCTAAACAGCTGTCCATGGAATAATACTCAATAAAGTATTTTGTTTCTAACCAGTTGTTCAGACCACAGAGTATCAGTACAAAAAGGCAGAACTTAATGTTCAGTACCTTTAAGTTGGAGATGCTTCCTGGGTTGCAGCTCCCACTCTCCAGTAAGAAACCATTGTGTCCCTGATTGACTACACAAATATATTTGTTAAGCTAAACTAGTATTGCAGTTTTGTTTCTTAGAGATAACATTCTGAACTGATGTGTGAATAGTGGTGCCACAGACATGGTATCAGAGATATGTTGAATTTGCTGTAAAGATTTTCTGCTACAATTACTCTAACAGTTTTGTCACAGCATGATTTTTCAACAAAATGCCTTTTCATAATTGCATTTCAAAAAAAACACTCAATTCTTCTTCTTTTCTTTTCATCCTACATGTTATCTGAGATAGTAGGATAAATTTTATAATAAAAATTTGAATCAATTCTATAATTATAATTTTAATGTTAAATTGTTGAATTTTGCAAAATCATTGTATTGCAAAATGTGTATGGAGATATTAAAATGTCAGCATAGCTGTCCTGGAAAACACTGTGACTTTTTCTTCTTCAATGGACTCCCTATCTACTTGTTTTCTGTTTCTGCCATCAACTGTTAGAGCAATTCTTTAAAGAGTTGGTTTCATCTCTGATAATCACTAAAGCATCACTCTTCAGGAAATTATTGTTTAATAAGCTTGTCAGAAGGAGAAGCGAGAGGAAGTTTAATTAGTCAATATACAGTGTATTGATATTCAGTGGTGCAGAAATCACAGATCAAAGTTTTACCTTCACATACCAGAATCTGAGCTTGATGGTTGTGAAAAATATGATGCAGTTCTGTTCTGCTCTACACAGGAAAGATAACTTTTTGTAAGAAATTTTTCTTTCTTTTTCCTTCCTTCTTTCTTTCTTTCTTTCTTTCTTTCTTTCTTTCTTTCTTTCTTTCTTTCTAATTTTTCAATGCTCTTCCCTTTTTTCATTAGTTGATACACAAGTGAGTACTTGACTCAAATCTGAGCCATTTGAGGCACTTCTGAAGTGGCTGGCACAGTTGTGCTACTTTGTGCATCCTGAGTGATCAGAGACACTAACGGAGAATGGGTTGTCACAGGGGAGGAATTTGCTCAGTGACTGCCAGTTCTCTGGGTGTATTACACTAACTGCTGGCTTTTGCAGTCCTGTGTAAAGTGAACCCTAATTAATCCAGCCATGAAAGTCCTGCTTCATCTTCTGAACCTAGCTCATTATGAAAAATGTAAACAGCTCTCTCAAAGCACTCTGTGTGCATATTAATTTCTGCTCTAATGGTGCTTATTGTCTGATTGACTTAGCTTTGTCTTACTTTTTACTATAAATGCACTATTTCTAGTTTTTGTTCCATCTTCATCTTTAGCATTCAGAATGGTGTTTCCCAATAAGATGCCTTAAAGTAAACCTTCATTTTAGTAATTCAACCAATTGGCATCTCTCTGGTATGCTGCAAAATTATACTTTAGTACTGGCAAAGCATGATCCTCCCATGGGCATGCAGTACAGCAAGGATGTAGCAGCAGCTCCTGGGGTGGGAATCAACAGCCTCGGGGAAGACACAAAGAGCAATTTACTTCTTCATACTTATATATTCTTAGATTAAGTCATTTTTCTAATAGAAATTATTCTAGAAAGTAACGTTAATGGAATTAATACCAAATTGTTCTTGGTGCCTCCAAACTCCTTGAGGATGTAGAAGCCATGTCACCAGGAGAATTAAAACCCCTTAGAAATGGTGGGAGCTTTTTTCCTTTTTGCCTGTAAGGGCTGAGAACATAAGGGATTTATCAGTGATAATCACGATACCCCATCTTTTGACGTACATTTGGTGGATCTCCATTTTACCTCATGAAGTAAATCCATTCTACCACACAGTCATATTTAAAAAAAAGAGATCCGTTAATGGATGGCATGGGAACAGCTGCATCCTCTCTTTCCAAAGGAATAGGTCCAATGTTTTGACTCATTTATTCTGTGATTATTCAGGGGGAAAAAAAAAAAGGTTAAGAGAAAGATCAAGGATGCTGGAGAAAAGAAAATGCAGGTGGGAGAAGGGAGGAGGAAGCACAAAGGAGAGCAGACCCCAGTTACAGCATGAGCACTTTCCACAGCTTTCATTTCAAGCCCATCCACTTGTCTTTTCTGCTTTCAAGGATGAAAGCCATTTGCATCTTCCTTCTCTCTTACCCATCTTTTCTAGAGCTTGTTTGTTCCAAAAATATGAAGGATCTTGATTCAGAGTGTTGCCAAGTATATGCTGCATTATGGATCATTTTGATCTTCATTTAGCTGTACCTCATTAGAGGAGCATGTTTTGTTTAAGTAGTGATGAGGTTATTCATAAGTAATTCAGTGCCACTTAGAGAAAAATCAATTGTAGGAGCATTAAATTTTCATTAAACATGTTAAATACAATCTGACAGTCAGATGGTCTCTAGTCTTAGGTGTTTTACTGCAATATTACTGTAAGCAACAGACTGAATGCAGGATTATGTGGTAAAGAATACTTTGCATGCTTCAAGATAAAGGATAAAAGTGGGGTATTTTTCCATTAGAATTCACTCTGTAGGGATCCTCAATTACTTACAGGACCATCTGCACTTCTAGAGATGCTGCAAGTTTTAAGTGAGTCGTGTGTGCAAGATGAGCAGATTGGAGCTGTCTGGGCAAAGAAAAATCAGACACTGGTTTTTGTGGGAATATGACACATTTTGTAGCTCCTGTAGGCCTGGGAACATCACACACTGCAACTTCTTGCACTTCATTCTCTCTAAATCCTCACCTTTTTCTGATGATTTTGACATGACTTCCATGTCTTCCTGTCCCATAACATTGATCTCATCCCCCTCAACACATAAATTTCTATGTGTTCTATCCCAAACCTCTTTTTCATTTCACACCAATGTTTTACCTCCCCTCTCTCATTTGCTACTGCTCTAACTCTCTGCTAACATACCAGTCACCTAGTCCATAGTCCATACATCCTCCACAGCAGTTACACAGCTCACAGTCCTGTGAGAGAGCCATCCTTAGTGCACATTTACCTGCACCCTGATCCCACTCCTGCAATCTGACTGTTCCCTGTCTTGCTCTCCTCCCAGCCTCTTCCTCCCTCCCATGCAAGTGTCCCTTCTTCCCCATTCTATTTTCCACTCCTTGCACTTCTACCTGAATTCCAGGCTTCTCCTCCTCACTTCCCTCCCCAATCCTTTTCTTTGCTGCTCTTTGTCTCCAACTTAACCAAGTCTTTTATTTTTGCCAAAGAGCAAGCTGCAGGTAATCCCTTCTGCTAGGAATTTATGATGCAGCTGCTAATGGTTGCACATCCCTTGGCTGCAGCAGGGAGTAGTGAAATTTGTCCCCAGACTACAGCACAGAGGGCTGTGCCAAAGTCATGCCAAGAGAGTCTTTCAAACAGAGCTTTATGGATGGAGCACCACCATCCTTCAGTTTGTGCTGACTGATATTTATGACATTCTGAGAATGTCACAGCTGGCCTTCCCAAGTTTAGCATGTAACAAGAGCACAGCATGATCCTATTAATTTGAGTGCAAGGTTTACCTCAGCTCTTTCTGGTGATGTTTCATTTCTGTTTATCTATCACAACTAACTGGCTGCTACTGAGAATAGGATGTACATATGTGACACATCTTTCTCTGGTTCCTCTGATAAGTCAGTGTGTAGCAGTCAGTCGGGCACTGGTATGAGAAGTACCTGAATTTTATTTTACAGTTGCTGCCTGTCTCCTTTGTTCTGATACATCTGTCTAAGCATAGAAAATTATACTGTAGAAGTACATAAAATCTGATTAGATATATGACTGCTTTTCCTGGTGTCACAGATAACTACAGCAATGCAGCTATACCATATGATAGCATTTTTACCTATTCCAGCTTTTGGAAGGCATTAGCTACTGCTCTTCAGAACGATTCTATGCTGAAGTTTGATCTTGAATTCTACAGCAGAAAAAGTAAATGAATACATTTTGCTGTTAGTAGCTTGAGAGACTCATCTGCCTGGACAGTATCTGGAAAAAATATTTGATCTTGATCTTGATCTTGATCTTGATCTTGACCCACCAAAATTAAAGAGAAAATCCTAATGTTATACAAAAGACCTCCACTGGCTTATACAGAGATGGGCTGCGGTAAATGCATCACTTTGCTTCAGAATTCTCTGTATTTAACACTACTACCAGTTTCACATAAAGATGGTAAAATGACAAAACAGGCTGGATTCACAGACAAATCATCTTCAATTAACTTTGGAATATAAAAAGTACAATACAATATACAAGTACAATACAAAAAGTTCAAGTACAACAACTATGCAATAAAAGATGTTGATCATTATGTTTTCCAAGGTTTCACCCATAAAAAATAAGAAAGTAATTTTCAAAAAATGGTCTCTTGCACTGATACTTATAATTTTTATGGAACAACAAAAAAAATTATTTGTATGTGAATACTGGCATATTATCAAGATAAGTGGTCTGAGGAACTCAAACTAGATTATTGTCCTTATGATGGTATTTGCATCTACCTATCAGGCTTTTTCTCTTTGAGAAATTTTGAGTCCTGGTGAATGACATATCTATTTTCCTATGCATTTCAAAGATGTTCCAAGGGTCCCTATGAATTAACTGTTTCCACTGAGTAACAAACCTGTGCGTTTCAGAGGATCATTACAGGTTAACAAACAGCTGAAACCTGAGTGTTAGTATTGCACTTAAAACCCTTTTCACAACAACTTCCCAGGGGTGAGGAAGACTTTGGACTCATGTCCTTGCCCTTCTAAACACGCTCTCAGCTGACCAAATGAGTAACACTATTAACACACTATTGTTAAGAATGATTGCTTTTACACATTGAAAATAATTATTTTAGGCACTCACAAGTTTGCACAGATTTTTCAATTCAAGAATATGCTAGTTTGGCTCCTTCCAACCTGTTTTAATGCTGACCTCCCTGGAGAGTTTCTAAATAGTTATATGCAGTTTAGGAAAGCAACAGAATTTCTGGCATTCTAGAGGCAAAAAAGGTGTCAAAGCAAGCTCAATCATTATTATTTCAAATAATGTTGCCAACTTTTGATGGATGACATTTCAGAGTGTGGGGTCATGCCACTTTAATTTGTTTTTAAGGATAAAGAAAGGTGGGCTTGGTTCTTGTCCCCTTTTTGTTATTTAACAAGTAAGCTTCTGGTCACATGCCAGAGTTTTCAGCATATTTTTCTTTGCCTTGGTTAAGCGATGCATAGATAAAAGAAGATTTCTTTTCTGTATTCAGAAAAAATTATTTAGTGCATGCAGTCCCCAGCAGAGAAGAACATCTCAGACAGAGGAGAGAACAGTGCTCCTCAGTGCCCTGCAATCAGCAGAGCTTTTGTAAGGGTGCCTCTGTCTGTCACAATCTAGACACGGGGATTAGTTTACAATAAACTGTGGCTGCTTGTTTCTGTGTGACAAGAACAGAAAGGTGCATTGTATCCATCTTCTGATAACAGCATGGAACTGCTATTAGTCAACTCTTAGGAATATTTTTTTTCAATGTGCTTTACAAGTTTTTACGAGACTCCTAATTAAGAAAATACTTTCTTGAATTTCTATGGGCAGTGAGTAAAAACTGGGTGAAGGTTGTGAGATCTGGCTTACTGTGGATAATTTACTATTCAACTTCCAAAGCTACACATAAACTTTGCATGTTTTGTAATGCCAGAGAGGCTGTTTTGATAATAAGAATGTTGGGTGTTTTTTCTTTTGCTAAGACTAGACAGGCATGAAGAGGGGTATTTTAGGCTTCAGCACCAGGTGAAATAACTTCATTAGGGCTGACAAAGCTGAACAACAGAGCAGATGAATACAGAGCATGATTTTAGAACATACAAAACATGCTGGAGCAAATATCCTTCTGCATTGGTATGACATTAAATAACAGTATGGTAACATTTCTTCAGATTTATTTATAATTTGGGTACATCCCAACCCATAAAATCATACATTGTACCTAGATATTTTGAACTAAGCCTTTTGGCAATAGCTCTAACTTAAGTACAATTGATACAGGATTTTATTTGCTGCTTGCTAAATTCTGAACCATTTCAAGCTTTAGAGTGAGAGATATGTTCAAAAGAATATCTATGGTATAATTTCTCTGTTACCTGTAGTTTATATTTACTACATAATGCTTAGGACAAACTCACAAATCCTTGGAAATGCATGGCTGTGGGAGCTTGACACTAATCCTTCATGTTGAAGACGACTCTCAAAGAAAGCAAATTATTATCACTAGGTCATATTTGTATATAGAGAGGGTGAGGAAGTTTACCAGCTTGTGTGAAGCCTGCTGCAAGATTTTGCTCCAAACTAACAGTGCAGGCACACTGGAGCCCCATATGGACATTATCAGTAAGTAACTCAGGATAGCAGAGGATTTGAATTTGGTCTACTACTTTGTATTTCCCCGTCATGTGGATTTATAATTCATCCTTACCATATGTTTCAGTCAGATTCATGGCAAAGGCTTAACTTTAATTTTTATATTAAATTGCTATAAATTCCTATGGAAAAAAGTAGACTAAGCTTTAGACAGCTGACTTGTATTTAAGAGTTCGAAACTTCTTACAATGGTTATTTAAAAATTTGATAACCTTAATTTAAAAATTGACAGTAGAAGTTAAACTTAACACTTGCTCTAATACAGGAAATGGCAAGAATGTTTTGTTCTTATTATATGTATTATGAATTACGTGTAGTTAAGAATATATCTGTCATGTCAGATCTCATACTAGCAACACTTTATTTCATGGTACGTTTATGTAGATTTATGAGACTTTTTTTCATTTCATACTTTTTTGATGTCCTAAATGCCTTGGAATTTAAGTTCCAGTGCTCCAGAAGTGCTTTTGTCATTTTCAGAGATTTCCAAATTGGAATATGAAGAATTGGAGGGTGGAATAAGGAGTGGTTCTGAGGTCTTCTAACACCACTTACTTTCCTTTTGTTATATTGTCCTGCTTAAGTTTTGATTTCATTTTGCATTTGAAGACGGGAAAATGAGGTTGATATCTTGGGATGAGAATTCAACAGGGTATTTTTGTCATTGTTTTTTATTGTAACCATGGAAGATGGAGGGCTGGGATCTGGACCCTCTAGACTTTCAAATCAATCTCTTTCACTGCCAAGAAGACTGCCTTTACTGTTTATTCTGATCTGTCCGATTGAAGCAAAGATGCTGTGGAAAATTCAGGAAGGACCCTTAGAGTAAAGTCTATATCTCAGCAGAAAAGGTAGTTCTGAGAGTTATGGGCTTGATTTGTTTTGTTTTTTTGTTTTTTTTTTTTAGTTTTTATTTTTTTCGTGTCCAGCACCATTTTCTCTTTGGTAAAAACCTCTGTCCATTAAATAGATGGTGTAACTCAGTCTTTGGAGTCCTGTATATCTCCTCTCTTTTGGTGAAGAACCTTATTAGTAGGTCTATATTTCTGTCTTCCAGCTGCCTTTTCTACAGCAGTTATGATGAGCTCTGACTCTGCCAGTGTGTGACAGACTGAGCCTGAAAGTGTGGATATCCCTTCCCATGTCCTATTTGTATTCTAATGAGGAGCAGAGACATCCAGAGCCCATCACTTGGGTGTAAGCTTGTAGATCTCAAACAAAAAACATAGATGTTGAGGGAACTTTGAGATCAAGAGGTCAGATGCAGTCAACACCACCTGATCAGTCTATGTCACGCTGCTTCTGAATATCTGGGTGTTTTGGAGAGGGTGTTTATTTTTTCCTATATCTCAATTCCTGTTTAGAAGCTCAAACCAAACAGAAACTGGATAGACAGAAGAAAACATTTTTGAGGAGTGAAACACTGTCAAAACAATATTTTTCTTAATTGCATTAAAATATGAGGAGTCATTACTGCAAATTTCTCAGCTTACCTTATTTGCTTCTCAATTTCCTTGCATTCGGAAGCACAGTTCTGACATTACAGGCTGGCTTTAATGCACAAAAATCCTTCTAATAAATTTCAGTCTTGTTTCAGATATTGCTACTGTGCTGGAACTGCTCTTGAGAGAGTTTGTAATGAGGATCTGTTGCTTCAAGCTAACTGAGAAGCTCCTTCTTTCACTGTCTTGATTTATCAGCAGCCTTTGATGCTGTTGAAGATGGGGCCCTATTACATTGCCTTCAGCACCTCCTGGGTTTTCCAGGCTCCACGCTGGCCTGTTTCACATCTTATTTAATGGAGCCCTGTCTCTACAGGTATATACTGCAGTTCTCTTGTCATACGGATGCCTTAAGCTGAGTTGTGCAATTGGATTTTGATGGTGCAATTTGCCATGACAGCACAGCAGTATAGTAAAATTCTCATGTCTGTTTGTTAATTTTTTATATATAGCACACACCAGGTGTGCAAGAATGATAATCATTTGAGAAATTATGCAGCTGCTTCTTTATGGATCTGTATTGTAATGGGATCTGTAACAATACTTGACACTTCCATGTAAATGACTTAAGTTCTGAGACCATATGGTGTTAAACTTGCAGGTCTTGTGTTGATAAAAAGCTATTTTAAAACAATTTTAAAAGGTTGACTATATTACTACATGAGTTTTTATTTTCCTTCTCATTACCATGCCTTGAAAGAAAGAAGTTCTTCCTGTTAACAAGCAGTGTCTGTTACATACAGACTTTCCTATTTACATCATTCATTGATTTTAATATGAAGGCAGTAACTTGGAAATGGAGCTTAGACATCAGAAAGACAAATAGGGAAAACATCACAAGGTGAAAGTTTGCTCTCTGTCCATGCTTATTACATTCATAGGCCAGAGACACCTTTCTTTCTATCCTGGATTTCCTGCCATTTATCCATTTCATGCTGTCCTGTGCAACAGAGCAGTTATACCTCCTCTCTGCTGCAGGGCTTTTTGCAAAATGACCAAAAAATACATGTGGACTCCTCCTCAGGCTTGATATGGAAGTCTCTCATTTCTCTGGTGTGTGAAGAACAGCTTTCATTTGTAATTCCAGCTTCAGACCTTCTTTACATATATTTTTTTCCCATATAAAGTCTAATCTCTAACCTAATGGAGTATTATGCCCAGGAAGCAAGATACCTACTTGCAACGACACGATAAAATTTCCTGCTGCATGGTTTTCTGATGGATTCCTACAATTTTTCTTTGCTACTTTAAAAGCCAGTGCTTGTGGCTGTGGAGGGCTGCTTTCAGTGGACCAATAGATCTGCCTACACTGTTAAATAAAAATGCCAGCTAATAAGCCTGAGCTCTGCATCCCAGACCACTTACTGCCTAAGTGTTAGCATTTCTGAGCTGGAGCTTGGTATCCACTCCTAAGCAGTAGGGAGGACTGCATGAACACAGGACACTGGGCTCTGAAGGGATGGACACAGGGACAGGTGCTGCAGACCCAGCCACCCAGTGGCAGCCAGCCTCAGGGCCGCTGCATGGCTACCATTTATGCTTTGTTCATTTTAGACACAACTAATAAAGCTGCATCTTACTGGAAAAAAGCCTGAGGGGACAGCTGGTAGCTGCTACCAGAGAAAGCCAAAGGCAGTTTAGGGTTAATAACTGGAAACTTGCTGAGTAAGACCCATTAATGGGCCTCTGTTAGAAAAAGAAATCGAGCAGATTAGGGTGTATTTCTGCAGCACTGGCAATGGCATTTGGTTCTCTCTGAGCTGGAGAAGGTGCAAACAAGTGACATCTATCAGCCTCCCCTGGAGTGACCTTTGCATCCCTGTGGGCAGAGCTTCCACCCTGGTTCCTCACCTTCAGCTGGGCTAACTAAGCAACTGCTTAGCTTATTGCAAATTAGCCCAGAGTTTTGTTTCGTTGGGATCCTTCTTATATCATCTGACCTTCAGCATGCTAGGACATTATCAACATCAGGGGTTTTTTTTCCATATTAGAGATGAGCTTCCAGGATAAAATTCAGTGAGATTTGTTAAGGTATGTAGCTCCAGTGTTTTGGTTCAGCCTCATTTCTGCTGCATTATACTTTGCACTTTCCATTACTTAAAGTGTAATTTAAAAATGTGGGAAGAAGCCCCTTTTTGAAAGCACTTGCTATCATCTTTGCATGGCCTTCACTTCCAAATGTGGCAAAGTAAAGCAATGTGGAATCCATTCATTAAATGACACATTAAGCAGCCAATGCCTTTTTTCTATATTGCCTGCAATAAAATATATTCAAAGCACTTCATATTTCATTAAAATTATCAGTGAAATGATTTTCATCTAATGTTATTTCTGCTTTTAATAAAAAGGCCCTGCAAAATGAATAACTGAACATTTTTCCTTCCTTTCTTTCTCTTTTTACAATTATGATATTGAAAATATCCCACAAGTGAGGGAATGACCCATAAATTGAGTTATGAAGGTCATATTCTATGAAGAGCAGATATTTTCCATATATCTTTAAAGGCATAATCATTGGGTATAAGCTGGTTTAGCTCACAGTGAGACTTTAACTGTGCTCTGAACATGATATGACTGTTTACAGTAGACCATGCTGACTTTGAAGTGTGTGTTTCAAATACGTGAATGTACTCTATTGTTGCTCTTTTTGCATGCACTGTGGCCATTTAACATTGTAACAATAGGTTTTGCCAAAATTGTCAAGTTTAAAGCAGTCTTGAAAGCTTTTTCTGAAAGTCAGAGCTGTGACAATTAGATTATTTCACTGCGATGCTGTTCATTGTTTACTGATTAGAGACTTTGAAATCAGAGAAATTATTAAATCTGAAATGGTCATGTAGGAAAAAAAAATTACTTCACAGACAGAATAATTATATTTCTTTTGATCTTAGGCTTATTGTGAATATAGAAAATGTAAGCTTTGCTGCAGGTATCTCAGATGGGTGTCAGATGCCCTGGGAAGCTTGAAAGTGGGAGTATAGCTCACCCAGGAGTTACAAAGAATAACAGATCTAAGGGGTTAGTGGAAATTCTTTCTAGAAACAATGATAATTCACAGAACTCTGTTTAAAATAACCATACAACAAATAAAACTAATGGTTTCCATTTAAGCAGTTAAGAGATGTTTTTATGGTTACAAAAGGGGTTATTTGGAAGTTCTTTAGCTTTCAATAGCGCAGTTAGTTGTCCTCTCTAATTTTGAATGTTAATGTAATAAGAACAGGTCATATCATAGAAAGGAACTTATGAGAAACTGTTTGCCCTGAAGCAGATCAACAAGGATTAATATAAAGCACACAGGTTTATCACATAAAAATGTGCTATTTTTTAACAGCTTTAATATGATCTGTAATTATAAGTATCCCTTCTGCAGAATTAGGAAAGAATACTCAGATAAAGACAGAAAAGAAATTAGAGTTGGGTCAAAGAATTAAAAAAGAAGCAGCAAAGAACAGGCAATTATTTCTTCACACTACAGTTTGGAAAGTCACAGCTATATTCCAATCTAGGCTCCTGTGAGGAAAAGCAGACAATGAAGTACAAAGCTGAAGTAGTACAGAGGAATTCATACACTGGAGAAAATCATACAATGAGATAAATTATTTGTTGGCTTCTTCTTTTAATGACCAGAAACTAAGTCTTCTGTGTTGAATGGTCTTTCCGAGCTAAAAGATTATCTTCTCCATGTGTTAGGATTTAGAACAGCAGCACTCCAGAGTCAGCGAGGCTGATGAGCCCCACACTTAAGCTGCCTGGTTTGTTCTGTTGAATGCTGTTTATCAGATTTTTTGCAGGCCACCTTAATTCCTTTCTCTTAGATCAGCCTGCTTAGCTTCTGCACCTCACATGCTGCAGGTGTCCCCTTAGAGATACAGGGCTCCAGCCTCATCAGTGCCCTGCCGAGACCTTTATCAGCTGCAGGCAGAGAGATTTCTGATTGGATTAAAGATTGATTGTACACTAATCACAACATCTAGACAGGCAAACAGGCAGCTTGTGGTCAATGGAATCTTGTAATCAGTGCTGGGATAATAACATGCATGCAGCTGGGATTATTGAACAGCAGGTTTCCACACACAACCTCCATACTCAGAGAAAAAGACCATTTGCATCTTAGACATCTTAGAGAAGAAATAGATAGTCAATTTGCCAGCAGGAATATTAGTTAAAAGTATTTCCAAACCATTAATCCTGCTATTCCAATAGTGTAAGTACCTTCATTTCCAAAAGCTATCTGTAAAGGTCTTTACAATAGGTCCACCAAAATAGCAGCAGCCCACTGGCTGTACGTTTGAAACAGCCTCAGAGGTGTTCAAAATTTGCCAGTTCCCAGCTATATCAGCCAAACACTACAATGAAGTTTTACTTACCTTGGATCAACTCAATCTCCACCTTTGAGACCATCAAATCTCCTTGAGGTGAATTTGCCCCTGATGCCTCAGCTCATTGTGGAATGCAGCCCTTGCGTTAGTGTACAGGTGAGATAAACAGAACCTCAGAGCAAATCATCTCTGGGGTTGATTTAAGCAGACGTGTCCATATGCCTCTGAAAAAGAAATCACCACACACATAAACACATCCCTCCAGAAAATAGATGGTTCTGCTGCTGAGAGTGTACTGGCAGCTTGGTGTTTGAGCGTGGGGAGCAGTGATGGATGAGTAGCCACTGGAATTGTCATTTTATGCCATTAAAATCAGAGGTCTAAACATGTTTTGACACTACTGACTGCTACCTCTCACACGGATGTTCTGTTTTGGAGGATAAAGGCTTCCTTGCATTTCGAAAGGGGCAGGGGCAAGAAGGAAAGAATCACTCACTTTTGTTCCTGATCAGATTTTTCACAAAACAAATTCAACAAATATGAGAATTAGGAGCCACTTTTGGAAGAGTCTGCTCTGCTCACGCATAATTTGCAAATGCACTGGTAAACACACCAAAACCAGACCAGACCAAATCAAACCAAACACTTTCTTTCCCCCCTGCCCCCCACCCCCAAAGACTAGAAAATTCGTATCTTCTTTAGGGATTCTGGCACCATTAACCAATGCATAGGCTCAAACATGTCAGGTGTTATAGGATTTTGTCAGCAAACAGTAATAGGGACATTACTGGCAACTGGATGGCATTTCTAGAGAATGCTTTTTTCTTTCAACTGCTGTGTGTTAAACAGAGCCATGCTTCAAATTATGTGCATTTGAAAACACCAGCTAGAACTGTAAAGATTTGCATCTGCTTCAAAACCAAACAGAACTGTACTTTGAAAAATTTATAACAATCCATAGCATGGCTTTTTCTTACCTGCATATTTAGGAGTATTATCTGATCTTTCAAGAAATTGCACAAGAATAAGTTTGGATGGGAGGCTGTGCAGCCACACCGAGTATCACTGTAGTACAGTGGGATAGCAAATGTGTGAGAACATTCACACTTTCAGTGAGGAGTGGTAAAATATATTGCAGCATTTTCTCTAATGTGTAAACATGTGCAGATAATGATTATCTTGTGCTCTCAGTTTGCAAGTGATAATTACAATACCTGAAGAAAGGCAACAGTGAATAGAATCCTAATCACAGAGGATGGCTGCTACCTAGCAGAAAATCAAGTAATATTTATTTAATTATTAAAATTGAGCATTTTCTTACGAATTTACAGTATGAATAAAATTCAGCACTAAGGGATACTCTATTTTCAGTTTTTTATTATGGAATAGAAAACTTTTTAAAATTTGTCAGAAACCTTTAACATTTATATTAAACTAAAGAACCACTGATTTTTCTGTTATTTTAATATTATTTTACTAGCCAGCAAATTCTGAGGATTTTTCTAAAATTAAAGAAAAAACAAAGCAACAAAACAAAGCAAGAGCAAGAAACAAACACCAATCCATCCTGTAGGCTTAAGTCATTCTTTTGAGTAAAAATTTGGACTTCAGGCTTAACAATAGGTTTGTTGCAAACAGGTTTTTTTACTATAGGAAGATTGCATGCAGTGTCACCATAAATGATGTATCATTTAAAGACTCAGGATTTTACTTTCTGCAATGATGGGTGACTTAGCCAAGGTTTGCAAATCTTAAAAAACTTAACAGTTCTAGCAGTTAGTGTCTACATGTAAACACTGTCTGTGAAATTTTCCATTTTCTCTTCACTTAGAGCATTAACAAATAACTACAAAATAACATCCTCTTTGCTGTGCAGAATAACTTCTGAAGTAGAATACTTTGCATTTTATTTTGCAAGGGTAAATGTCACTGACCAGGTGGGGCCTCCTTTCCACTATCTTGATGAACAAGTGGCAACCCTGGGTAAAGCAGAGTTGCTCCATCACCTGTTCCTGAGAGTGGACTGTGGCTTGGTGTTATTAAATGCAATTTAATGAACTTGATGATTGAATGACGTAGTTCTTCTAACTGTATGCAACAGTACTTCTATATTTCTACCATGACTGTGAAAACCTGTAGTTTTTATAATGTCTGTCCATTGGGAGTGCAAGTTTTAGATCAGTACATCTTTCCTTCCTTCTACTTTCTTTGCTCACTGCAGGAGGATTGGATTAGAAAATCATTAAGGATCCCTCCTCTCCCTGAACTTTCTATGATTCCTTCCAAAATGGGAGAGAAGGCTGTCCCTCTGAAATGCAAAATTTCTTACGTCCAGTCTCCTGTAATGAGTTCTGCAAGGAAGAATACAACTTCCATTGAGACTAAAGGCAGAGAATGCAGAGAGGAGATGACAGAGCACCAGGAGTCTTCCTAAAGAGGATGGCAGAAAAAAGACTGGTGTTGATCACATCCTCTACTTCATGAACTATGACATAACAGAACTGAAAATCCAGGAGTTACCAGTGACATTAAATCTCTGCTGAAATATTTAATGTCATATAGAAGGGAATATATCTAATAAGAACATCTGGAACTGCAAAAGCTTGTCATTTCACTTATCATTTTATTTTTGCTTTTGAAAAAAAAAATCCTTGGCAGTTGCTTCACATCTGGAAGTATGTCCAAAGTAAATAAAGGCATTTGTTTTGAAAATTAAAATAATTGACTTTTCTTTTCGCATCTTGAAAAGTATGCATAAGTTTGATCATATTCTTATTATCTTATCCATTTCTGTCTCACTTGAATTAACTATTCTCACATTATATTGTTCTTTTAAATCTCAAATTCAAGCTTGAAATTAAGTTTAAATTATTCATCCCATGATTCAAATTCAGTACAACTGTTCCAGACTCTAGTAAAATCAGTGAAAATCAAACTTGTTTTCCAGTTTCCATTCTACCCAAAAGCCATAAATATGCATGACCTTTCAAACATGCCTAAATAAGGACAGTTTCGCTCTAAACTATGTATAGCACACATATATCCCATGTTTACCCATTTTGCTCGTATCAATATTAAGTTCTGATCAATCCCATTGAGTTATTTTTTTAAAAAATCGAATTAAATTCTATATAGAACATTTCCATTGAAATTTCATCTCAGAACAGAAACATCTCTGATTGAAATCTACATTGAATTCCTTTATGCAGGGAAGGTACTGATTTAAAACACGACCTGTCTATTTACCCTCATTTAGTTACAGATTGCCATAAAGTAATTCATATTTAGCACTTTAACTCAAGTTAAGGGGGAGAGGGAAAGTTGGAAGTCAGCATAATCTATGAATATATGTGTTAAAATTCTGTGGCAATGATCATTGCCTTCTAATAGAGTCACTGAAGGTTAAGGTAAAGGCTGTCAAAAAGAGAAAAGTTCCCCATCATTTAATGTTCTGCTGATGAAATGACAAAGTAATAATTTCACCCAGTGTAGTGAAATTGGTATGAAGTTGGAGAAATAAGGGAAGATATTCTTCAAAATAATAAAATACCCATCTCACTGCTAAAGGTGGAAGAGGAAAGGCTTTCAACTCAGTGGATGCTGAAAGTAAAGTGGCCTCTAAGCATGAACCCAGCAAGGAATAAAACTGAAGCCAACAAGGAAGTGTGCTAACAAGTCCTGAGAAATCAGGGGGAAATCCTGAAGTGATACTGAGAGCTGGACAGGATGAGTGAGTGAGCCCAGAACTCCATCAAATATAAGTGGGAAAAGTCTGAGTAAGGAAAGGCAGTATTTAGGAAGGAAAAAACAAGGGAAGTTTCAAGGGTGAAATGAGGTTTGGACCTAGGGTAATATCCTACAAAGCAAAGTCATAATGTCTGCAGGTTTGGATTTGAAGTGGGCTAACTGAATAAAACCCTGAATACACTTCTGCTAAAAAAAGTAGATCATACTCTGCCCTCAGATTAATATTTCTATGTAGCACAATATACTTAGTAAATACAATGGTGAATAATTTATAGTTTCATTTGTTTCTTTTATCTCTGAATGCAGTTTCCCTAAGCAAATCACCAACAGTCATGGCCTTTCTAATAAAGAAATTTCTAACTTGTAAACCTTGCGAGGAGTTTAGAAATGGTTTTACTCCTTTGGGGGAAAAAATAGGCATGTCCAGTTGCAGGATGTTATACATCTTATTTCAGACAGTTAATGTTGCTTGATTATTCCTCACAGACCTGACAGCAAAATAGAGCTTGGTCCAAGGGAGGCTGAGCACAACCGGGAAAATATATTTTATTATTCTTAAGGAGAATTTTCAGTGGAAACAGAGTGCTTGGGGTAGGCAGTATGGGAAAAAAAATAGCAGGATGCTGTTTCAAAACAAAATCAAAATATGTTGTAAAGTGAAGAAACAGTAATGCCATAGGGATTTTTTACTCTCTAGAACTGCTGGGGGTGTTGCAGACAAGAAGCTCTAGTACATGGATTTGTTTCCTAGTATATTTGTTTGTTGGGGGTTTTTTTAAGCTGAAAAATCTATTTACGTCCCTTAAGTCTTCAAAGAAAACCCTTCCAAAATTTTTAGAGGATGTCTCAAATAGAGTTCTATAGCATAGTACAGGGATTGTAGAAGTCAAATAAATTTCTTTCTCATCTCTAAACATAAACGACATTAACTTTCTATGCTTTCTCCTGTTTTTATTGAACGTTGCTCTGTGTTACCTGTAGTAATCCCAGCTGTTTGCAATAAGGCATGTTAGGGCCTAGGTCACCAGTGGGGGTGATCTCAGTAATGTTGAGCTGCTACATTATGGAGACTTCTCTCAGCTAGAATACCAAACAGAAGAACTTCTTGGATAAAGTCCATTCCCACACTAGATAAACAACTTTGAGGAATAAGTAGTTTATTGTATAGTTTAGTGATAAAATGGACACAAGCTTACTTTGTTTACTTAAAAAAAATAAAATACTCTAAGTGTTCAATGTTATAATTCTTCAGTACTATCTCTTGCATTTGGAAATAATAGATAACTAGGGGATTTTTAAAGATTTAGGTAGTTTCCTAGTGCAGTCTGCTGTGAGAATCCACAATGGCCATCAACAAATACATGGAACAATTAAATGCAATAGAA
The DNA here is from genome assembly GCF_963662255.1 of Cinclus cinclus. Lineage (NCBI taxonomy): Eukaryota > Metazoa > Chordata > Aves > Passeriformes > Cinclidae > Cinclus > Cinclus cinclus. Next base: position 10,598,528 of record NC_085046.1, on the reverse strand, counting down.
AAATTTAATTATAGAGACCCAGAACATGAACTGTGTAGTGCTTACTGGGTTTGGACCATGATGCTTACACAGCACACATAGCTGATGAATTAATCTAGGGTTTTCTTCTTTGCTTTTTTTAAAGCCGTTATGACACTTAATTATGTACCATTTCCTCTCTTCACTGCTGTCATAAATATTGTTACTTGTCCTGCAGGATGGTTGTGCCTTACTAAGCAATCTCTGACATTAATGGAGAGAATCTAAATAAATATGTAGGTTGCATGGAAATAGATGTGTATATAATCATGCAGCAAATTACAGTCTTCCTTATCAACAGCATCTTGAGATTATAGCTGTGTTTCAATGAAAGAGCCAGCTTCTACTAATTTGGCATCCCATTCTGCAGTTATTCCTATTTGCTTGTATGATTTAGTTCAAAGAAACACTGAGGTCAGAAAGGTTTCTTATATATAAAAATATATATTAAAGGACTGGGATCCTTTAATCTATATTATATAGAGCATATTTTAAAGGACTGGAATTTTGCAGAACTATTGCACCTGTTCCTGTGGAAAATGATGTCTCAGTTTCTGTAATGTAGGAACAAGCCCCTCTGCAAAGGTATCTGCTTGTGCATAAATGCCGATAGTTATTTATGTCTGTAGCTGAAGGTGACTCAGATGATGATCCTAAGTAACATGCAACAAGCTTCTGTCTGTTCAATCCCTGTTAGGTTCAAGTGACTGTTCAATCCATACTTCCCATCCATCCTTGACAAAGCCTTCTCCCTTCCTGAGCCTTTCAAGTGCTTAGCTGCAGGCACAAGATGAAATCCTGACTCCACTTCTTCTCACAGGGCACAAAAGAGAGCTCCTACATTGAGCCAAAAGGCTCCAGATGATTAGCTGTGTGAATTCCCAGGTCTCCTACATTAATTCCCCCTTCTGTTTCCCTTAAGACAGGAGCAATAGCCCAGCAGTAAATAGTGCTCCAGCTATGGACTTTACCTAATCAAATGTTAGGGGAAGTAAGGGACCTTCAGCGAGCGGACTGTGATTCAAGACTGTGCTTTTGTTGCAAATGAGCCATCTTGAACTCCAGAACTGGTTTTGCATAGGAATCTCAAGATATTAAGTCTCTCACTTTACTCCTTCCCCCTGAGACAGGTCTCCAATGCTGAAGAATTAATTGGTAGAAAGGATGCATTTGCTGCTCTTCTCTCAGCCTGCTCCTTCAGCAGAGGTTTTGCCCATTGAAATGTAACTGGAAACACTTCAAACATTATATCACATCATGTGATCTAGATCTGATGTCAGATGCTTCATGGTTCTTTCTCTGCATTGAATCACTGCTAATACTTCCATTCTTTCAATGTCAGGATGTATATCTTTTTGGAAATAGAACTATATGATGTGGTAATCCCAACTCCAAACAATAAGATGACTACAGATGACTTAAAACCACTCATCGAGAAGTCTCTAGGGTTGTGCAACCATGAAAAAGGCAGAAAACTCAGGGGGAGCCATGAGTGGAATTAATAAAGTGATTCCTTAGATTATGACATTCTTTTACTATTGTGTGTACTAATTGATCTTTTTTCCAGTTGGGGGAATTTCCTCTCTGGAAGAAAATTGCATGGGCCTTAAATAAGAATGATTTCTTTCTAAAATCTGGACATCTAGATGTCAGGATAAACACAAACCTGTAACCATGCAGACTGCCAAAATCAGTTAAATGCACTTAATTTGATTTTAGACATCTCAGACTCCAACGAACTGATCCTTAATAGCAATGGATTTTAAAAACAACCAAATACATAGGGTTTATAATATTGCCTTAAAAAACAAGACAAATTACATCAATCCTTTTCCTTAAAAAAATTGGAATATGTTTCCCTAAAATCAGAACTGTGACTTTATCTTTCCTGCCCTACCATACATGATCCCCACTTAAAACTGGTTGAGAAAGACACATACAGAAACAAGTCTGTAAGCAGCAGAACAAATTGTATTGGATGAGTTGCTTTAATGAAAAGGCATTTCAAAAACAAGCATTAAATATTATCATTTTCAGCTGAATGCATGAATAGGCATTTAACAAGATAATCAGATTTTATTAAAGAATAAAAGTAGTGTTATAACACAGGCATATAACCTTTTTTTAAATGTGATAATTATAAATGAAGATTCTATAACAACCACAATAAAGGCATGGAAAATTGAAGTGCAATGGTGGAACTTCAATATAGGAGCCCACCGTGTGACACAGGTAATCCTTGTTGGTATTAATGCATTGTGCAAACATCAAACATAGCAAAAATTTGATTTCCTCTGGGTCTGTGACTCATGGTCAAAAATACACTCTGCTGTGCAATAAAGGGCTCATGTTGCTACCCTTTTGGTCCCTAGCACAGTAGTAAGGTCTTTGAGCAGTAGTGACCACCTTTTTCCATAAGATATGTAGGTATAGAATATCTGAAATATCTGCCTATTAACTTGGGCTGAAATTGGCCAAAGAATCCCAGAAGTTTTAAAGGTGACAGTAAGAGGAGTAAATACACACATAATTCTCAGGAAACTGGGTGGAAGCAATGGCTGCCCAAAATAGACTGGGTCATACAAGAACGAGATGAAGTTTGTGCCAGTGTCAATTACTACATAAATTTAGTGATATGATTCACACTGACACATTTTATATTTGTACTGGTGATTTTTGCTGACATTTAACTCAAATATGTAGCTCCATAGAGGCAAAGAAAACTTGTACATGAAGAATAGTGAAATCCAGATTATTTTTTTAATACTGAATGATAAGTCTGAACTACTTACTTTACTGTTAAGGATTTGGCGTGATCAAATTCTATGTGATAAATCTATCTCCCAGACAAAATCCGTCACTGGCACAAATTCGTCTTTACTTTGAACTCATAGTTTTATTTATGGCTATAATTTGATCAATGTTTTGAATAGGAGGCTTTATTTTCTATCTTTTACACTCAAAAAAAGTAGAACATGATTTTCACTGTGTGATGCATGTGAGGAGCTAATACCAAATGTTGCCATCTATTATTCACACACAGCTCTGCTCACTGAAATGCATATGTGTAAATTTAGTGTGTAGTTCCATTTCACATCTGAGATATACTGCTGCTGATCCACTCTCGGCTAGTCACACACTCTTCTTGTCCTTGCATTGGATGCAGAAATTAGAAGACAACAGGTTGGAACTGAAATATATGTGTCATGGGTTACTTTTATGTTGTGTAAGCCTCTCCTACAACATACTAAATGTTGCTTTCTGGCAAAACTCCTTGATGCATCACTGAAAGTAACATGCAACAGGAAGCTAGAAAATAAGAATAAATTCTTTCTGTTCTTTTCAGAAGATAAAGGAAGTGGAAGTATCTTCTTAAACTGCCAAAACATGAGACAAATGCAGTTCCTGTGTCTGAGCTCTGACATATTTTCAGCTTGTCCCATCAGACCTTTTTGACTTTGCAGAGTGTATCTATCTTGGTGTAGCTCTGTCCATATGGAAAAAAAAAAACCCTTACCATGGCAGGTCTGGAGATGTGGCTGGGTCTATACATAAGCAAAGTAAATAATTGTGCTATGCAGCAGACAATTTGGAGAAAAGGGGTAAGTTGTAGCTTGAAAGACAGAATTTCCCAGATACGTTTTTTTAAGGGAATTTGATCGGCACAAGTTTTAATGAGATCAGTAACAGAAATTGAGGACTATTATGTGCTGTTGAGTTTTAAAGAAATGTAGAAGTATCTACATGGTGATGCATCAAAGCATGTTACATTCATCACATGGCTGAGATTTTGTGTTTGTTTGTTTCTTTCTTTGCTTGGGGCTTTTTTCCTGGAATTCAAAGGCAGATTGTGTACTGCTCACTTTTGTAACTGAGATGGAACAGTATGAAATGTAATATTGGCTCAGAATCTAACCAAGACTCAGTCTGGTGGGAGCAGCATTGAGAAGGTGTTGCTGTGTGCCTGCCCAGTTCTGATATTCTTCTTCTAAGCATCTTTATTAGAGAATATATAAAAAGAGTTGGAGGAAATCCATACTGAATAACGAAGAGCCCTTGAAAAGGAAGTGGGGGTCAGAACTAAGAATTGATACTAAAATGCACAACAACAAATGAACAAAAGGACAGAAGGGATGTTCAAAAGAAGGAATCAACTGAGTATCCCCGGCTACACAGCACTCCCTGAGAGCATCTGAGGATCTTGTGGGTGCCACCCAACAGAGCTATGCAAAGAGCTATGATATCATTGAGGACCAGAATTAGACTGAAACCTCCCTATTAAGTTCCCTCTGCATGGCTACAGATGGAAGGAGATAAAAGAGAGAAGTCCTTTGCTTTTCTGGGAGAATCTGTAAGCAGAAAGCTGCAGCAATAAGTTTGTCCAGAATATCAGAACATCCAGAGAAGATGGAAAAGGGCTGAAGTCTGGTGCAGGGAAACTAAGTAAGTAAATCTGCCTCTTGTTACAAGATGGAGCAAAAAAAGTGCAATGAATTTTAAATGACCCATGGAAACATCTTCCAATGGAAGGCTTTAGAATTAAAACAGAATTAAATTCAAGGAGGACTTTTATGAGCCTTTTTGGTGATAAGATACCTTGCTTTTTGGTGTATAGATGGGACAGAAAGCTGTGGAAATTGAGAGTGTGAATGATGCATTCAAAATGCAGTCTGGGGTTATCTGGCTGGACATTGCTTTTCTCTCGCTGCAAATTGCTGGTGTGACCTTATGGGATCATGTTAGAGTGATCTCTGTTGGATTGGGAACCAGGAGCAAATGAAGGCTTCTCTTCCACAGAAGAGAATCATTTGCCAGTATGGTCAGAAACAGGACACAGAGGTGTATTTTGAAGGTGGCACACTCTGACAGTTCCCCTTCTAAGCAAGAGGAAAACTCAGAATGTATCCAACTTGTTGCCTCCTGGGTTACTCATATCACAGCATAAATCATGGGAGCATCCAACACACATTAGGGCTCTCTAAATGCAACTTAAGTAAGACAGTCACAGTGTTGCTACATTTCTGACTAAAAGCAAGTCTTGGGTTAAAATGATTGTTCCTAGCAAGTTCTCATTTTCTGACATTTGATAGAAAGTGGAGTATGTGATGATTCTTATTTATTTTAAAGACGAATCCGTTGCAGAGACTTGAGGGATTGAAGTCAAATCTCCAAGGAAATAAGTCAGGGGAATGCCAAGAGTACAGAGGCAAAGCCATGTGTGTAGGCTGCCAGTAGCTTTACCATTAGTTTGAGATTTATCAGAAGTCAAAGCAACCTGATTACAAACATGGTAATGTTAAAGTAGCCAATAAAGCACAGGTACACCTGTCAATGAAAGTGCAGATTTTTCCCTCTTTGAAACATTGTCTGAATGTAGCAAATATTTTTTTAACTTCCGATGAAACTGTTTCTTTATTCGCCTTATTGTTATAAAATTCTTCATTAGCTTACTTAATAATAATTTCCACAGACATTTCAACAATAGATTATGTCCCTGTTGAACCCTGGAGTAGATGACCTTGGAGTGCAAACTTCAATAGTAATGTCAGGTACAATTTTTTCCTCACCGTTCTGAATTACAGCAATAATTTGAGAATGAGAACCACCGTGCTGAAGTGCACTGATGTTGCAGTACTGGGTTTCTGTGTGCTGAGGAATACACTTGGTGCAGGTACCTCAATGTGCAGCTGCTGGGGAGCCGCAGGCTGAGCTCGGGGCGGCAGAGCCCAAGGCAAGAGGCCATGATCTGCTGTCCCTTGCACAGCAAAGGCTCAGGGACCTGTGGCCAGCCAGGGTCACCCAGAGATGTGGCAGGAGCTGAGGAGCCCAGACTTTCACATATTTAGACTGTAAGGGTAGAAAATTCCAGGGGTTCCTTTGTTAGGTTCCTCCTCAGAAGCACCAACTTGAGCTGGTATTCAGCTGATGCACCATGATTAAAATATTTTAAGGATCCAGACATCCAAAGCTCTGCTATGGGAAACCTGGAGTTGAGCCAGTAAGAATACCTTGTCAAAGAGCAAGAGAGTGGGGATATGGCTGTAAAGGGATCTCAGTGCAAGGGGGTGAGAGTGTGACTGTTAGAGCTGCTCCCAGATGGTCAGACTGGACACTTTCCTTAACATTTACTCTTGGCCATGCATGTGAAATAAACATGCTATTCAATATTTTGATCCCAGTTTTAAAGCAACTGTTTGGTGGCACCTTCTGCAGCTTTTTTTATTTCCTTTTCAAGATTTCTTCTATGACTTCTAAAAGGAGATAACTTAGATAATGAATTTCCTTTAAATAAAGGAAATACCTTTTGTTAGACATGGAGTGAATTTAGACCCTGTGTGCATACACACTGCTAAGCATGTGCTGTGAAAAGAGCCCTCAGCAGTGTACCAGTTTTCTGGGTCTTGTAATCTGTGTGATACCCCATCACACTCTGTGAAAAACAGTTGCATAATTTTGCTCAGAAAAAGTCTTCAGGGATATTTTATATAAAGAGATTTTATTCACTGACTATGATATGAGTCAAAATCTTTTAGACTTGTTACCATAGCTATTCTTGACTGCTACTGCTGGTATTTTCTATACATATAAAATGTACTTTCGTTCAGAACTCAGGGATGAATGCTTGTAAAAAGCTTCAATAAATGATAGAAATACATTTCCTGCCTTTACATATAATTATGCAAAATAAGGATCTTCAATTTTAAACTTACTTTTCATTCTAGCACAGAAAATATGCTCTAAGAAAGGGTAGATGATATCATCAGTTGGAGTACTGCTGTATAACTAAGGATAAAAATTGGGGTTTGAAAAGATGTCTATCATTTATTGAAAAAGCAGGGATGTACAGGGACTGAGTCTATTAAAAATTTCTGTAGATAGTGTTATTCTATGCTTGTAGCAAACGCAAGTTTCTGCTGCCACTCCCACATCTCTATACCAGGAACAAGCAAGAATATGGAGGGATTCCACTGATTGGCTGGCAAAAGGAAGCAGAGCTGCCCTGACAGGCTGCAGATTCATGAACAGTTTGCAGGGGAAGCTGCTCCTGTTATTAGCTATTAGTTATTGAGGTCTTAAGATGAGCAGATATCAGGACAAAATACTTGCAATATGAACAAGAGAGAAAACTTAAACTTTAAAAATAGAGTTTGAGTTTAATTTAGACAAGAATGAAAGTGGGTTAGAAAAGCATATATGTTGAAACAAATGCAAGGATCATTAAGTCAGTTAATGTTATCCTTAAGGTGGTCACTACTGAGACTCAGCCTGAAAGATTACTGGGCTTATTATTCAACAAAATTGGAAAGAAGCTTTTCCAGATACTTACTATAATTAAATGTGAGCATCAAGGTATGTCTTAGATTGAGTGCTGATGTCTTTCTCCTGATCTCTGATGGGACTGATGCTGTTTAACATCTTTGTCAGCAATATGGACAGTGGGATTAAGTTCAACCTCAGCAAGTTTGACAAGGACATAAAGCTGAAGAGGTGCAGTCAACATTCTGGATGGAAGGGATGCCATCCAGATGGACCTGGACAGGCTGGAGAGGTGGGCACACATAACCCTCTTGAAGTTCAACACAGCCAAGCGCAAGGTCCTGCACCTGTGTTGGGGCAATCACAAGAGAAAATACAGCCTGTGCAGAAAATGGATTGAGAGCAGCCTTCCCTCAGAAGAGAAGGATTTGGAGGAATTGATGAACAGGAAGCTCAACAGGTCTCAGCCACGTGCACTTGCAGCTAGGAAGCCAAATGTGTCCTGGACTACATCCAAGCACCGTGGGCAGCAGGACAAGGGAAGGGATTCTCCCTCTACTCCACTCTGGTGAGACCCCACCTGCAATTCTATGTACAGACTGGAGAACACCAGCATAAGAAGAATGCTGAACTGGAGTGAGTCCAGAGAGGGCCACAAAGATTTCAAAGGGCTGCAACGCCTCTCCTATAGACAGGCTGGGACAGTTGGGGCTGTTCAGCGTAGGGAAGAGGAGGATCTGGGGAGAGCTTTTAGAGCTTTCAGGTACCTAAAGGAAGCTGCAAGAATGCTGGAGAGGGACTTCTGACATGGGAAAGTAGTAATAGGCTAAGGACAGATGTTTTTTAAACTAAAAGGGTAGGTTTAAATAAGATTATATAAAGAAATCCTTTACTGTGAGGGAGTTGGGGCACGGGCATAGGTTGCCCAGAGAAGCTGGGACTGCCCTATCCCTGGCAGTGTTCAAGGCCAGGCTGGATGGGGTCTGAGCAACCTGGTCTAGTGCAAGTGTCCCTGCTCATGGCAGGGGAGTTGGAAAGAGATGATCTCTAGGGTCCCTTCCAACCCAAATCATTTTATGATTCTACAATTCTAAGATTTGAGTTTCATTTAATGCTATTGAAACATTTCTTGTGGTTTAAATCATAGCACTTTTCTCACTCTCTAAATAAAAAATCTGAAGAGGAAGGAAAGAACAATCCTTGATGAAAAATGTGCTGGTGCAATTGTTAGGAGGAGAGCAGTGGCAAATGTTTCATGAAACTTTAGGAAAAGCTGATATTGTATGGAAAAGGAGAAATTTTATCTTTGGTGGAGCTTCTCCTTTGATTGTTACTTACATTTAACAAAAATCTGTCCATGGTGTAACACTCTGGCTGCTGAGACTTTCATAACTCAGTCAAGTGTGCTGCTTTCTGAGCTGTTCTGAGCATCAAAGTGAGCTCTCAACCATTAAACTCATTCCTCTGCTCACCTTCCACCTTTCCCTGTATTCCTGACCTGTCCAATAATTTTTTTAGCCCTCTGGCCAGTTTCAGACAACTTGGAGATAGTGGCAGGAGAAAATTAAGTTCCTATAAGTACTGTGAAAAGCAATGGCAATATGACACTTTTATGAAACTGCTGCCACACACTTCTGAGAATATCCTGCTTTCTAGGAAGCTTTATCTGCTTTTACACTAGACAAAATAACACGCAAAAAAACCCTAACTGTTTAAGACTCAGATTTGTAAATTGCTGAAGAAAATATCTGTACACATCTCTGTGCTGCTATGCTGCTTGGTCCTCTTCATATTCTCAAGTTAGAGATTGTAATCTCCCTGTATGGAGCCGTGCTGCTAACATAAACAGAACTGGGACCCCAATTGGCTTTGATGCAGAATGAAAAACTCCATTACACAAAGGCAAGAAAGCAGCTCAGAAACAAGAGTGCTAATGCCCAGTTTAAATAACTCTTAAAAAATTATGATGAGTATCCAGCAGCCTGCTCAGTAATGCGACCATTTATTTCCAACTTCATAAAGCAAAAGAAAGCCTGTTAATACCAGCAGCTAATTACAGCGCCTCCTTCTCTCTCCAGACACATAAAAGAGGCTGTGAAGTACAGGAGGGAGAGACTGCAGCAGTGGCAGATTGAAGCTCTTCTTGTTAAATTAAATCTGGCTGAAGATGGAATTTGTTAGAGTGGACAGCAGTGATAATGGGTACTGTTTCTTCAGTGTGTCTGTGTATAAATTAACTACCTTTCAGAGCTATATGGATAATAAAGCTTCAGCAGTTTTCCTCCTAGATCCACATGTGCAGCAATAATTACAAGCATAATTTTATTTACTTCTGGCAGTAAAAGTATGAATAAATGATGTCTCATTGCTGTGGTCATGTTCTCTTTGGCCTCTTCTCTCATTCTGCTCTATCACAGATTATCTCCTCTACTCTGGTAATGCTAAGAAACACAAGGTTGGCAGATGTCTTGCTGTGTGACATATTTCCCTTGCACTTAGGTCTTTAAACATTCAGTCTACCTATTTTCTGAAAGGAATGTGAAGTTTTGATAGAAAAAGAGAGTGCCTGTAGTGCTCATGCAATGCACTGGTGCTGTGTCATGGCCTGTGTTATTTCCAGATGATTTAAAACATTGCTGACTATTACCTTTTTCTTACTTTATTTGGCTCCCCTGTCAAATAATAATATCTTGCCATGAGTGCTGAAACCAATTTGGCTGTGACCCTTATGTTTGGTAGCTAAATTGATTTTTGTCTTCCTGATTCTTGTTTTCCCTTCCATTACAAAGCACCACTAGGATTCCCAAATGGGTAATGCATCAGACTTTTTGGACAACTGGGTAAAAAAATCCAGTATTCTCATGACTTGCAAAAAAAGTTGAAAAATAACAATAACAAGCAGAAAAAAACTCAGCCTGGGAGTAAAATTTAAATGGATTATGTATTGCTAATTCTGCGGAAGGAAATTCAGAGAGCTAGTTGCATTTGTGTTTTATTCCTGTAATGCCTCCAATTATGTTTTCAGTTTGTTTATAATATTCACATTATTTAAGAAGCATGTTAGGCCAGCATTTGCAAATAAATGAATTTCGACCTGAAAAGACAAAATATAGGCAGAAAAAAAATACTATAATGCCAGTAGAGCTGTAAATCCATCTTTATCTGGAATAGTCAGGTGCTATAAAAATTAGATAAAGGTATTTCAGTCAAGGCCACAGTTGAGGTTCTGGGCTCTGCAAGCACATGTGTATGTGTGTGTGTATGTGTGTGTTGCATTCACTGCTTTTAATTCATAAGCTCAGGGCTTTATAGAAAAGCGCTGATATATTTTGACAGCAGCAAAGGCTTGATTTTCAGACATCATTCATATTAACAGCTTGCAGTAAACTTGTTTTTCTCAAAAAAATCAAACTAAGTTTCCTAAACATGAGGGCTTACTCCTAATTTTAGACCTTGAAGCAGTAGTTAATTGTAGTTTAGTGTTGCCTTGACACTAAGTTTCACTATACAGGGCTGCTGGATCCCCCTATCCTCAAACAAACTCCTGAACATCTCCCCACCTCTTATGTTAAACCACTCTTTGACCCAGGTAGGTGCATTCAGGAGTGTTGCAAAAGCAAGATAGATTTTAGATCCGTTTCAAGCTAGCATTCATCAAAAGAAATCTCCTTTTTAAGTAAAAGACAAAGTTTTCCTTTTCCTCTGCTTTGGAAGACTTGGTGAGGGGATACATTTCATGTGACACAAGAGGAGCTGGTTCCCCAGAGCCTTGCAGGGTGTCCCACTGTTCCTGATTGCTGGACCTTGCCACAGGGAAGCAGCCTGGGATCATGTCCTGTGCTGCCCCAACAGGGTGGAAGCTCTCTCTCATGCCCCAGAGTGCTGTTAATCCATCAAGGAGTAAATGTGATGCTTTTGAGTTTGACCTCCCATCTGCAGGTTCCCTTAGTGATGCTGTGCATCTTGCACGTGAGCAGCAGCTTTTCCTTTGTCTCCCAGGTGCTTTGTGGAGGCATATGACTTGTGCCTGGATATGGCCAAGGAGAAGGTGGTGGTGCTGGTCAGAGGGACCCAGACCTGCCAGAGCAGATCACCCACACCAAGAGGATAATGTCCTGTCCACCCATGCAAAGCATCAGACAGAAGGAAAAGCCTGTCATTTCCTGACAGTGCAGAGGGCCCACCTCTCACATCCTGTCAGAGAACAGCATCCTATCTATAACAGCAACAGATATTTGGGCCTAAACCTCTTTGTATCTTAGTTTCTTCCAAGTCAAAATAAGTTTACTGCCTTATAGCACATTCTGTAATTCTTTGATGAAAGACATTTCACCAGTATAAATTATTATTTTATTACTTTTGGCAGACAGAATGTTTAGCAAGTCTTTTGAAATGCATGCTTCTTCAAAACCTGCTAAATGCAGTGGGAATCTTTACACAGAATCTTAATTTATCCCCTTATACTTAGTTGTTTTTTTAATATTTCTTTTGAACCACTGAGCAATTTTCAATCTGAAAAAAGAATCTGAGGAATGATATGCAATTGTCACACACATCAGTCTTTTTAAAAGATTGGGTTTATGACTTTGATGTAGTCTAGACAAACGAACATATTTCAGAAACTTCTGAAGCTACTGACTGACTCATGGAAATACTGCTTAATATTTTAATGCTTGGCTCTTCTAGCTTTTGAGATGAACATCTGCAAATGAGAACTTTACACAGGAAGTTAAGTCAGCTTCTACATTCCCCTACAAAGCAAGAGAGCAGATGCTGCTCACCAACCCCTGCTCTAAAGTTTGTAGTATCTCAGCTAAGCACTGCAGTCCTTTGCCAGTGATCAGTAAAGGTGGGAGAATCATGGGAAATAACAGGTTGAAACTAAATACTGTGTGAACAGGGGTCTTGATACTAAATCTCTCCTTAACATCATGAATATACTCCTGTGTTTATAATATTTATTTATTTGAATGCAAACGCATTTTATATTGCAATGATCTTTTGGAACCTAGGGATTACTTTTTATTCTTTCCCGTATCATAAGGCTAATAAAACAGTCAATTAAATTAATCCTCTGCTAATTTGAAGTGGCTGACATATGAACACAGCTATAAGCTGTAGAATTTGCAGCCATAAGACATTGACAGGGAAACAGGTTAGTGCTGTTTGATAAAGAATTAGATATTTAGTCCGAATTGCAGATGCTCTGTGCATCAAGATCCTCTGCAGTCAGGGTTTACTCTTTACAAACCTTTTTTAATCTCTTGCTTATCTTCCTATTGACTCTTATTCTACAGAAATAACTTCTTCCGTAAATTAAAAAGGTTTCTTTCTAGCCTAGAGAAAAGTAAACGTAATCCTTTCTGTCATCTCCATGTCCACACCTTTCCATTCCAAAATTTTGTTACACTAAAATTATCCTTACCTCTAAGATGTAGCTCCTCTTTGATGAAAAAAAACATTGCACTGGAACAAGGATAGGCATGTGGAATTTCCAGTACAGATCTTATTAAACCTTTTAACAGAATAACCTTCATCACAGGATTCTGAAACAGTAAATGCAATGGTGCCTACTTTATTAATTAGTTGGTGAAATTAATTAACTGCTAACTAATAACTAAATAACCAACCCTGCAAACATTTGAGCATCTGCATATCTTTAGGCATGAGAGTAATGACAGGAGAATTGATGTGAGAACTGTATGCTTTAAATTAAACTAGACTGTGTTAGAAAAATAGAGCTTTTAATATTTCTCTACAGAAAGCTGCATTGCTGTCTAACTTCTACAGCAGTGGGTTTCATATTTACCTGTAACTATATTTGCCTATCTGAAGAAAGCACTATTTTAAAGTAACAATGTACATAAAACAGGAAAGAAAAGAGCAAGAATCTTCAATACTGGGGCAGAGGTGAAAGATGTGTTTCAGTAACTTATAATTAGTAAAAGAAATGAACCATGTATTGGTTAACAAATTTCTGTCTTGTTATGATAATGCCCAGTTTTTAAAAACACAATGTTCTGGGAGTAATCCCAGAATCCAATGCAGAATAACAACACTATGATTTGCTGTTCATTCATATTAATATGCTACACTCAGATTTTAAACTCCATGCCTTTTCTCATGCTATTCCCTCAATTTCAGATGTTATAATTGCCAATAGCTGCCTGTAATTGTCATTGCTCTGTCACAGGACACTCATTGTCACTGAGTGACAGATGTGATGACCACTACCAGCAAGATGGTTAACATCTCCCACTGAGAGTATTTATTTATCTTCAAAATTTAAAAAAGATTTCTGGTCCTGTTCCCTGAATGCCATGGTGAGTGTTTGAGACTTTGTACAAAGAGCCAACAGCAATCAGTGACCTGCGCCTGTCTTGATTTTTCCTTTTTTTTTATTGTGCTTTTGTTTTTTGTTTTTATTTTTAGTTTTTTTTGTGCAAGTACAGAAATTATGAAGGTGGCTACTTTACTCTGAGGTCACTGATGAGAAATAACTGTGTGGATTTTATTCAGAGTAATAAAAAATAATGCCAACTGCAGAAACTGTCTTTTTCTTACTCCTGGAATGATTTGTAAAGGAGCAATCAGTGTTCTCTAGGCTGCGAAGTAAACAGGAAAGAGGGGTTTAATGAGCACTTTGTGAGTTAAACATCTCTGGATATGGAAAAAGGATTGCTGCAGTTTTGCAGTTTTGTGGTCTTGGGTGAGTTGGTCTGCCCATTTTGTTTTCATTCCTGTTCTTTATATGTCATAGACAACGTTGCCACAGATAACCTCAAACTGGCCTTATTTAAGATATCACAGAGTCATAGAATGGTTTGAGTTGGAAGAGATCTTAAAAATCATCGAGACCCAACACTCTTCCCATGGACAGGGACACCTTCCACTAGACCAGGTTGCTCAGGGCGCCATGCAATCTGGCCTTGAAAACTGCCAGGAATGGGGTCTCCACAGCTTCTCTGGGTTAACCTTGTCCAGGTACTTTGATGCCCCTTCAGCTCTAGACCACCTCCTCCTCCTTTTGACCACAGAGCCATGGTCACTCTGTGCCATACATAGCAGCCAAGGCTCCTAGATGTCCCTGAGATTAGTTCCATATTTTTCATGCAGTGCTTTTTATTTTAAAAAGCTTCAAATCCTCAAGTTTCCTTATTTGATCAGTTGAGATATATCTTTTGCACTAACACAAAATGTACTAGACATGTCAATGCCAAAGTTTGCTTTGTGCCTAATGAGAAGAGATAGATTTGTGTAGGGTGTTAGTTGAATGAAGAACATTTGGCAAATGAGCATATACTGATGAAGTATCATTGCTGTGAACCAGTTGTTCAACATTTCATGATGAATTTACTGAAGACACTTAACATGCCTAATTTTTCTTAGAAAACATGGCCTTAGTGCTGAGGAGTCAAAGACAGCTGCAATGGCATAACATGTTTCTTATACACTTTAACAGACTGCAAAAGTATTTCAGATCCTAAAAAACTGCCTCAACAGTGTCACCCAGATTTTATGCATAAAATTATTTCCTTACCTATGTCTGGTTGCCAGTGGTCTACTTTGGTTTTTTTCATGTTTAGCCTTAAGCCTGGAAAAATTTGTTCCCTTTAATAGAAGCAAATGTGTAGTAGGTTAATATGGAGAAGTATAAACTGTCCTTTGTCATTAGGATTGTGTTAATTCTTTTTTCTTTTTAATCTATCACAATGGATTGTAAACCAAAGTAAGAAAAACATTACAAGCAACACTGAAACAGGCTGAAAACTGAATTTTGCAACTTTGGACTTAATATTCTTTTAATGCCCTAACAATGCCGTGTCTTAGGAACAAGATAAAAGCACTAACAGTGTATCAAATTCCTGTGAAATTATTCCCCTCCTTTGCATGGTATAACATCACCTATTGAGAAATGTATTTGTTTAAGATGCTGCTACATCTGATTATGAGATTATGTTTAAGAAGATAATATATACTTTACCAAGTATTACTTTACCACTTATTTAGTGCCGAAATATAATCCTGTTCTATGTAAATGGCTAGAATACAAAATAGATCTGCCCTGACTTAACGAAAGACATTTTCTCCCCTCAGTCTATATGGTTCTACAGATGTGGGCTTTTCTGAGTTGCAAATGCTTTTTAGAGTTCTTCTACTTCACACCCTGGAGGGGCAAAAAGCAGATTAGGATTTTGGGGGTTTGCTGTCTGTTTGGAAAACAAGTTTTTCATGAATACCAAAACAAGGAGTGTAGCATGAAGAATAACTTAAATGGCTTTTCAGCGTTATATAAACAAACCATGGAAACCTGAAATAAATGAAAAATATTGAACTATGGAATTGGCACTCTGGTTGAAATTAGGTGCAGTATGAATTTCATATCCAGGGCAGATCTTCTACGTGGGATTACCAAGGTCACCTATTAAAAAGACCAAATTTACCAACAATTACACCTTGCTCTATATGTATTTATGTGTATATTTCACATGTTCAATAATTGTTACTGAAGAAAGTTACTCATTTTTCTATGGAAAATTATTTGTATTTTGCACTGTGTTCACAGACTAGCCAAATCAGTCTAGGGAGCATGTTGACTATCTATTAAAGCACTGAAATCTCAGACTTGTAGGCTTAAAATGTACATCTTAATGAGGGAGCTGAGAGAGACAGCAGTGTGGGATGGAAAGGCACAATGTGTTGATTCAGCAATATTTTTTTCTTGCTTCCATCCCTATATGATGGAAGATTGACAATCCTTCAGCCCTGATTTTCCATTCTCCTTTCAGCAGGTTGTGGCCCTCAAGGAAATGATACTCTAATGGTTCTAACATCCTGAAGCTATATAGCTAGTCCCTGACAGGGACTTTACTGGTGTCAGAAGATAGTTACATCTAGAAGGCATAAAACAACAAAGAGTACTTCAGAAATAATGCTCTATATATAGACCCTGTCTCACTCCTGAGGGCCAGCTCCCTCTGCCAACCAAGCTATCCAAAATCTACGGTTTCTCTTGGGGCAGACATCTGACAGCTGGGAAGCCCAAAGTACTTTTCCAGGTTGAAGTGGTGGTGTGATGCTTTCCACCTGGGACTGAAGGAGCATTACAAATGAATCCATGTGAAAAATCATCCAGGCAGATCCTCTCCTTCTCCTTGGCAAAAGACTGCTCTGGAAGTTCTGTGCTGCTTAGTCTGCCCTGAGCATTCAGCTGTCACTTGTGCAAATCCAGTACTTGAACTAAATTGGGGTTAGGTATGATCTGACATAAGCTTTGAGAGTCACATTCTGTGTTACACTTCCAAGTCCTATAGTTGTGAACTTCAGTCATATGGCCTCCATTCCTCCAACTTCCACGTGCTCTAGCTGCAATTTTATCTATCCTCACCATTTTTTCCAAGGGGCTTTTTGTTGCAGTGTGTTTCTTGTTAGTGGTATGTTCTGTTATTGCCCAAGCTAATGGTTTAGTCCAAAATTATACCCTCCCACCCACCTTGTCAAGCTATCCTAAACTATCTGTCAATCCTGCTTTGTACCAGCCCCCTGCCTGGAATTTCTCTTTGGAAATCCTCTAAAACTGGACATCTCATTAGTTAGTCCATGTGACCCAGTTTTCCCCCCAACCTCCCTCACTGGACAATGCTTTTGTAAACCCTACCCTTTATCCCTCCTCAGAATTTCTCCAATTTGCTAAGAATTTGTACCTTCCCCTTGAACCTCCCCCATATTTAAGTTATTGCACCTTCGCCATTTTTGTCTTTTGCCCCCTGGATTCCCCAGAGCAACAAATCCTTTTTATGCTATGCAAAAGACCTCCCCCTCCTCCTTGCCTCCTTCAAATGCAATCTGTCAGCCAAAAGGCCATGGAGTCATAGCTCCAGCCACATCTAAGGACTCCTGGTCCCGGGGTGGAACCCACTCTAGGCATGGGGCCATAGTGGCAAAGCGAGTGCAGCTCTGGCCACTGCGACAGTTGCCATCCACCATTTGGGGCCCCTGTGAGTGGGCCCCGTGGATGAACTGTGGATTTTAATCCAAAAAATGTTATGGCTGTCAGCTGCCTCTGAGTGCAGCTGACGGGCTTTGCCCAGCAGCTCATTCAAAGGAGGAAGTGATAGACCTCTGGCACTTGAGGAACACTTCCCTGAAGGAAGATTTTCACTGCAGCCCCTGTCCAGTGGACTGAAAGAAGGGTGAGTATCCCCCAAGTTAAGCCAAGGGTGCTCCAAGTAGAGGGAAGGGTGCATTAGCTCCCAGGGGTGGAACGGGGGCCCACAGACCTACTGCAATAGTTAGCTACGGAGACAGCTCCCTGTCCCTGAAACTAAAACTGGCCCTGGACTCTTAGCTTTACTTGTTGTTTCTTTTTACTGCAGCAGAGAGTGAAATTTTGTTATGCCAACATAGCTTAAGATCAAGGAATAATGGGTGCAAAGCTTTTGGCACAGCAGAGGTTTATTTCCTAATTGTGGGTATCTTGGAGGGTGGGAAAAGAAAATTTTCAAAGCAGTTGTTAAAACAGTTTGTTCAATGGCTTTTTCTCTGCTTTCCAAGGGCAACCCCCAAAGATACATCAACCATTCATTTTTTGGGATACAATTGGAAGCAAGTTGACAGAATTAACAAATAAGCGGGATGCCTCAATTGCTAAATTCTTATCATTATTTGTGCTTATTCGGTTGGTGTTAGTTGAGGAAAGGAAAGTGGAGGAAAGGCTCGAACTAACCCCTCCAGTTCCCCCATCCCCTGATCCAAAACCCTTGTCCCTTTCACCAGGAAGTCTGTGCCAGGCATACTGCAATGCAGCAGAGGACAGCCACCAACTCCCTGGCTTCCCACAGACTTCTCAGTACCCTTGCCTAGATAGTGATGGACAGGCTGTCAAGGACGTTTCCCTAAACCCCTCTTTCCCAGCTGTTAATCCTCCAGTTCAAATTAATACTCCCAAAGAAGATTCCCAAGTTTTCCCTGAGTCCTCCCCTGCCATTCAGAACAATCCCCAAGAGACACAAGATGGTGGAAGCCAAATGGCTCAGCCCCTCCCTTGTGTTTCTTCTTCCCAAAATCCCTTTCACCCCATCCCTCCTAATCCCTTCATATTCCCTGATCCAGCCCCTGCCCACACCCCTCCCCCTCCTCCCTTGTCCCCAAACTCTGCCCCCGTGTGCCTCCCCTTCCTTTTCACTGGCACTGTCTCCCGTTCCCATTACTTCATCTGTTCCCACAATGTCACCTGTAAACAACACTCCCCGTTCCAGTTGTTGTCCCATCCCCGTTCCCTCCTCCTTCTCTGGCAGCTCTCCTACTTTTCCAGCTTCAGGTTCCCACAATGTCAATGGAACCAGAAGCAATGAGCCCAAAGAACAAAACATGGTACAGGAGACCATTCCCTCTGCTGCACCTGTTACCTATACACAAGCAAGAGGAACACCTAGGTTGCAACCTTTTGATTATCAACATAAAAGAGATGTTTTGCAAGGCTCAGAAGGAGTTTGGGAAGAAAAGTTAATATTTTAAAGGCCTTCTAAAGGTCACCTTTTCCTCAAATACACTAGCTCCTGATGATATCAAGGATTTGTTTGCACGTCTCCTAACCCAAACAGAGTATCTGTTGTGGGAGAGAACGTGGAAAAGATTATTACAGGAGCTCCTTCCTGAGCTCTTGCAAAGCCCTGACTGTGCCATTGATGCAGATAAAAATAATATCTCAATGGACCACTTGTGCGGTGAAGGAAATTGGTCACAAGCTACAATGCAAGCTGAAAAAAACCACAACCTGTCTTAGAACATGTAAAAAGGGCTGCCAAGAAGGCCTTTATCCTTATGCCCACAAAAGAATTTAAACAAAGTTATGTGCATACTAAACAATCTCCCATTGAGGCTTTTATAGATTTTGTCAAAAGGCTCCAAGTCGAGGTGGAGAAGTAGGTTCAGCATTGGCCACTACAGGATCAGATAAAATTGGAAGTGGCCCAAGCAAATGCTAATGACACCTGCAAGAAGATCATCCTGGGCCTGCTCTTCGAAGCACCTCCAACTGTCAACTTGATCATCGCAGCCTGCACAAAGAAAGCCACCATCCCAGAGCCTTGAGAAAAAGGAGACAGAGTGGAGAGAACAGCTGATGCTACTCCAAAAATACACCAACAGCCTTTTTGGTGCTTTAACTGTGGGCAGGAGGGACACATAGCAAAAATCTGCCCAAAAAGGCAACTTCAGGAAAACAAAACAATAAATCTACAGGGGGAGGGGGCCAGCCATTTCCAAAAATCTAGACAGGGAGCGCGCACCTGCTTTGCATGTAGAAAGAAATGAAGCAGGTCAGAATCAGGACCCAGAAAAAGTTTGGATGCAACAAGCTCCTTTTAACCTAGTTGTGACATGAAACATACTCTTTAATACAGGCCATTGGAAATTGTGCCAGTTGGCCCACTTGACAAGGACTTATTTGCCAGACTGGACTGTAAGTATGTCATTATCAGGGACACTAACTACACACCCCAAGAGGCTGAAATCTCTCCAGAATCATAACATCAGAGCTGGAGGCACACATTCTCATGGCATATTGTGTTCACCCACCCTTTTTTATGTCACAAAGCCAAATCATCGCCCAGGCAATTCCAATGCCAATTAAACTGCCAGTGGACAATTATTCACCACATGTCTACTGGGCAGAAGTCATTGGAGAAGACAAGGTTTGGATAGAGTGTGAACTCCGGCAAGGTTAAGATTACCTTCGCCTCAGTGGAGTGTTGGACACAGGGGCAGATATGACAGTCATCTCCACTGCCAAATAGCCGTCACATTGGGAACTGAAGCCCATGATAGGTAAAGTAGAGGGCATTGGGGGTACCCAAGTAGCCAAATGATCTAAACACGTTGTCCAAAGTGAAGGGCTGAATGGGCAATTGGCCAGTGTACACCCATTCGTTTTAGACTATAAAGTTCCCCTGTGGGGGAGAGAAGCCATGTCCCAGTGGGGAGTGAAAATTGAAATCCTGAAAACCCCTCAGAGTTTTTCATAGCAGCCGCTGATGAGTGCCCTGCCCAGAAGCTGAACTGGAAAACTGACCACCCAGTCTAGGTAAATCCATGGCCACTGAATAAACAAAAATTAAAGGTGCTCAATGAACTTGTAGAGGAACATTTAGCAAAAGGCAATATTGTGTCAACCACTAGCCCTTGGAATTCCCTGGTCTTTGTTATCAGGAAGCCAGGAAAGGACAAGTAGCGGCTCCTCCATGACCTCAGAGAAATTAACAAAGTCATTGAAGACATGGGGTCTCTTCAAACCATGAATGCCCCCCCATGAAAGTTCCTCTCAAATTGCTGAGTTAGATGCAGTTGTCAGAGCCTTCAAGAGGTTTTCTCAAACTTTTAACCTAGTCACCTATTCAGCATATGTAGCAGGGTACCTAGAGCCGAGAATGCTGTTTTAAAGGAAATCTCTAATCCCAACCTCTTTAAATTGCTATTGAGATTAGTTAATCTTGTTTCCCACCAAGAGCAATCTTTCTATGTGATGCATGTGAGGTCGTGCACTGACCTGCCAGGTTTCATCATGGAGGGGAACAGAAGAGCAGATGCCCTGGCCACCCCAGCTGAAATGGCCAACCTATGAGACATTTTCCAGCAGGCAAAGTTGAGCTGTCAACAATTCCATCAAAACGTACCTGGCCTGGTATGCCAATTCCATCTAATGCAGGATCAGGCAAAAGCCATCGTAGCCACATGTCCCAGTTGCCAAAGGTATGCAGTACTGACCTTGAGTGTCGGTGTAAATCCAAGAGGCCTTAGCAGTTGTGAGGTGTGGCAGATGGAGTGACTCACATCCCACAGTTCAACAGGCTGAAGTATGTCCATGTTCCAGTAGATACTTTCTCCAGAGCAGTCTATGCTTCTGCCCACGCAGGGGAAAAGACTGCAGATGCACAAGAGCACCTAGTGCAAGCCTTCTCTGTGTTGGGGATCCCTTTAGAATTTAAAACGGATAATGGTCCCACATATACCTCCAAGGCTTTCCAGGAGTTCCTGCAGAAATGGGGAGTGAAATATAAACCAGGCATCCCCCACTGCCCCACAGGTCAAGCCATTATTGAATGAACACACTGGTCACTCAAGACAGTCCTAGAGCAGCAGCAAAGCAATATCACCACAAATTAAGCTCTGTAAGATGTTGTTTACCATTAATTTTTTGAACTGTTCATTTGAACACTTAAACCCACCTGTTGTCCAGCATTTCAACAATAACACACAGCTAAAACTGAAAGAACACCCCCCAGTTTTAGTAAAGAATCCTGAAACAGCAAAAGTAGAGGGCCCATTTGAGTTAATCATCTGGAGTCGCAGGTACGTGTGTGTCCACACCCTCCAGGTTGAGATAGGTCCCTCAAAAGTGGGTCGAACTGCACATCCCCAAGTCCATACCACAGTTGGGCCAGTCCACCAAAGATGTGGAGGGCGGCTTCCCTCTGCAGGCACTGGCGCCAAAGAGCCAGAAAACCCAATCCCCTACTTGACTGTGTCAGGTTATCCCCAGTTGTCTTTTCCCAATGACAAGTCAGATGTTTTTAATTAATGCTTACCCTGTCTTTAATTTCCTCCCCCCAGAAGAATGCCATCCTGCTTCTTGTTTGGCATACTCATCCTAGAATGTCCTCTGGGTAAGAGAACGTATTTTTAAACGCCATTTGGATCCTGACTCTCCTGTGCCAGTCCTCAGAAGCGTGGATCATTCCTCAGCCAAGAAAAAATGGGTGGGTCACCCTAGCCCAGGCTCTGAAGCAAGATCACATGTGCCTGTCAAGGGCAGCCACTGATGACCCATTGTCAACCTGCTTGGTGGGGATTCCATTTAAACCTAACAAATACCCAGAAAGTTTAAAAACCCTCTGCACAGAGATCAACTCCCAAAACCTCCACCAAACTCCTGTTGAACTTCCTCATTCTGATAGTAACAGTTACTCCATAAAAATGCCCGTAACACACCCTCTTATTTTATGGAAAAATTGGATCAAAAAATTACCTGTAGCTAAAGAAGAACCCCAAGAGTTTGAAATTTTGGGATCCTCCTTTTCCCCTTATTGTGTTCAGTTTCTGTATCAGCCACAACACAAAAGAGAACAATTTGTTTCAGCTATTCAGTATAAAAAAAAATACATTGCTTACAACTGGTGCAGTGCAATCAGCTGTATAAAAATTACTTCCACTGAAAATTACCATTCCCTAATTTAGGCACCTTCTTAATCTGTGGTAATCAGGCGTGGACAGGAACCCCTCTTGCCTTCTTGGAGGCCCACGTACTTTGGGGCAGCTGCTGCTGTCTTCTCCCAGCAAAACCCAGATTATGAATTGGCAAAACAAAAAGAATGTTTCAGTCATCCAAAAGTGAAGTACTAAAGATTTAGATGAAGACTGCAATTCCAAAATTTTTCATTGGTCACACCTCAAAAGATCTGCTATCTCTCTGTTTTTGCCTTGGGTAGCTTCAGCAAAAGCTCTATGTGAATTGGGCCACTTAAGAGTGTTGGGTTGCAAAACAAGCAAATTTAACATCAGCTGCTCTCAGTGGCCTACTAGATGACGAAGAATTAACAGGAAAGCAACCTTACAAAACCGTGCTGCCATCGACTTTTTGCTTCTTGCACATGCCCATGGGTGTGAAGACTTTGAAGGACTTTGCTGTTTAACTTAACATCCAAATGCAAAAGCATCCATGCCTCCATCAACAAAATGCAAGAACTCATCGGAGACATCAAACAACTGTCATGGTTTAATTTGTTCATTTCCCGGCCAATGCACCAAAAATGTAATAGTTTGGGTTTGCCAATTGTAATATATTTACCTTTTGTTGTAAAATAGAATCAGGAGTAAAAGTAAAGCAGGCCTAAAACTTAAAAGGGAATAAAGAAAAACTTTATTAACAACAGAAAGAATAATAATAATAATAATAATAATAAATTCAGAACAGATTTTCAGACCAGTCCTTCTTTCCCCCTTTGTTACAGCTTAACAACATACAGAGACACTTCAGTCAATTCCTTACTTAAATAATCTTTTTCAGTTCACTTTAGGGAGAGGAGTTTCTTCTTGTTTAGCTATAAGGATCTTTAACCAAGAGAGGAAATAACCAGTTCTCTCTTGACTCCACTTCTTCATGATTAACAGCTGCCTGGGATCTGCTATCATGAATTTCCTCCCACTTTACTTCCCACTTTACAGTCTTTTCAGAACTGAGTTGTGGACCATGTTAAAAAGTCATAGGGTATTACTTTTAAGGATGAGCTACTCAAAGGCAAAAGTTCTCTTCAGCTGACTTCTCTCTCTGTTCATACTTCATTCACAGGAGCAGAGATCCCCCTCTTTTCCTTGGGGCAAAGGATTTTCCAAACACTTTACACTTCGCTCCACCCCCCGCCATGTCCTTTTTTCCATGGTTTAAAGGAATTTTTCTGTGTAATACAGTCCACCCTTATAACTTACAAAAAGATATTTCAGCCAACCTTCATGGCATCTCCTCATTCTCTTTCCATCTAGAAACTTAGCTTTTGCTTCATTGACTTTGGTGTATCCTTTCTGTTCTTCTTGCTCTCACCCAAGGAGGGATGGAGATTATGTAAGTCTTATCTGAGCATTAGAAAAAAATTAAAATCTCACACAGAAGTTGCAGGGGCTGTGCCAGGCCATGCCGGAGCTGTGTCAGGATCTCAGGGTGCCCAGGCCACGCTGGAGGGGCAGGACGAGAACTGCAAAGTGCACGCAGAAGAGAAATGGGTGCCAAGGCCGTGTCTCCATGGCTTTCCCCCGGCGCTGCCCGCCCCCAGCTCCAGCCGCAGCCCGGGGGTTCTCCCTCTGCCCTGCCCAGCACACAAAGCCCTGGGGGCTCTCCCGAACCGGGCCCGGCTGCCTCCCCCCAGCCCGTGAGGGCGGCAGGGCAGGGCCCCCCGAGCCACGGGAACACCGGGACAAGGCGAGAATCCAGCCATGGGCTCTGCTCCCCTCGGCCGCTGGGACCCCTGGTTACAAACGGGGCCCAGCGGCCTCTCCCGAGCCCAGCCCTGCCTGGCCCGGGCCAGGGCGGTGTCACCTTGGGAAAGGCTGGAAATGCAAGAGAGCTTCCCTGGGCTTTACTTGCTTCAAATGCGATTCGCGGAGCGAACCGACTTCTCCAATTGGTTTCTCAGGCTGTCAACAACTAAACCAGCCTCCAATTGGTGCCATCAATTCACAGAGGAAGTTCTCATGGAGAAAATCTTCCTAGTGTGCCCTCCCCTCAGAGTAAAACCAGCACAAGAAACCTAAGACTGGCTCAGTTCCATCTTTAAAGGATGGGGGCTAACAGGATGGCTAGCTTCTATTATCAGAACCATTTTGTTAATTTTATTAGTTGTACTACTGTTGAGGGTTAGTTCTCTCCCTTTTTTTTCCCCTCTGTGGAGTTTTCCCCATTGTCATGCTAAGATACCTGTTGACTGGGCCCTGGTGACAAGGGGGAGGGGACGGGAGGGAAGAAGCAAGCCCCGCGAGATTCAAACAGCCAGAAGAGGAAGCTGAAGGCTGGGCCTCGGCCCATTTCCCCCGCGGGGTTCGGATGAGAAGGATGATCGCCGCCTGTGTCCCATCCCTGCCATCCCAGCGTCGGGAAACCACCATCGGACCTGCCCGGTTGTCTTCTCACTGTAACCTACCACCATCCAGCACTCGGCTGAGCATTGGGACCCACACCGTGAGCGGAGGGCTCTCTCTCTCCATCTCTCTCTCCCCCTGGGACAGCGCTGCCATCACCCCCAGCCCTCCTGCGGCTCTGCGGGACCCGCCCGCCCCCAGCACCAGGAACTGCAGCTCAGGGAAAAGGTGCCTGCAGCCAAAAAACACTGGGACTGAGTTACTGTTCTGTTTGTGGGTAATTTCATAGCTGTTGTTGTTCTTGTTTGTCGTGTTAGATATACTAGTAAAGAACTGTTATTCCTACCCCCATATCTTTGTCTGAGGGCTCTCTTAATTCCAAAATTATAATAATCGGAAGAATCACATTTTTTTTTTCAGTCCAAGGGGAAGCTTCTGCTTTCCTTGGCAAACACCTGTCTTTCAAACCAAGACAACTCCTTATTCTAATTGTCTTCTCTATTCTAAAGAGAGTTGTCTTAAAAACTATTCAAAGTACCATCTCTCCCACCAAAAAAGTCAATCATGTAGCAGCATCCACACAGCAGTCCTGGTGGAAAAACATGTACCCTCAATCAGAATCTAGTCCTCTGCTTTTCTTTCCCAGCAAGTTACAGCTGACAAGGATAATAGCAATGTGAGTATTAGGTGCTAACAGAATCAGTTTATCCCTATTTTGGGATTATACCCCACAGCAATGAAACAAGGTCCTGGTTTGCTGCTTTTCTATGCAGGATCAACTTGAGAACCTGGTGGATGGTTGAACTCAGAACTTGTTGACTATTCCCATTTTTGTAAGCACCAAAGCCTTACATCATAAAACATCTTTGCACAAGTGACTTTCTCAAATAAGACAGTCCTTAGCAATATTTTTATTATTTTCCTCAGAATGAGAAAATATTAGAAATATATATGTGGTGCATGCTTTTCTACTCTCTACTCAGGCAGTGCTCTGTATCAGCCAGTAATTTATCTAAGGTAGTGCTGAGGCAGGTACCCCTTGAAGGGGAGAAAGATTTAGTTTCCTTAATTTTATGAATAGCAGTTTTAGTTTTATCCTGTGCATGACAATTTTATGCTTCTGAGTGATACATATAGAAAGAGAATCATTTATGTTGGAAAAGACATCTAACATCACCGAGTACAACCACTAACCCAGCACTACCAAGTCCACCCCTAAAACAGGTCCCCAGGTGCCACATCTACACATTTTTTGAACTCTTCTAGGAATGTTGACTCCACCACTTGCCTGCATCACGTTCCAATGTCTGACTACCCTTTTAAGGAACAAATTTTTCTTGATGTCCAATCTAAACATCCCCTGGTGCAACTCTTGTCCTGTGGCTTGCTCTTGAGAGAAAAGGCTGAGCCCCTCCTGGCTCCAACCTCCTTCCAGAGAGCTGTAGAGAGCAATAAATTCCCACCAGGGCCTCATTTTCTCCAGGCTAAACACTCCCAACTCCCTCAGCTGCTCCTCATAAGACATGTGCTCTAGTTCTTTCACCATCTTATTCTTTTAATAAGACACAGTTTAAAGGACTAAGTAGCAGCTCTGGTTCCTGCTGCTTCTATAACTGTATTTGAATTTAGACTTGCTAATAATGATATCTTTGTTTTATTCATTTAAATTCTTTTCCAAAGAACTATGAATTTTTCTCCTCCTGACTTTTCCTGATAAGCTTATGTGCTAAAAAATACAATGAGACTATTGGTGCAATTTACTTAGCAGATAATATTGTATGACATTAAGGTCAGAAATGGTGCTTGCAACAGGGAAGATGGTTAAATTTAAACAGAATATTTCCCAAATGTTACTGGCATTATGATGTTTAAAATCATAAATATAGTGAGAAATTCTCTTTCTTAATTAATTAATATTAATATTAATGGAACAGTGGAGAAATATAATCACAGGTACGTGTAACCTGTTGATCTAAACCTAGTGATATTGTATGTGGGAGAAAAATGCACATAAAATATTGGTTTTCCTTGTTATGACAACAAGTAAGCCTCAAAGAACTTTAAGAAGAAATCTAGGAATTATTTTATATTGAGAAGACAGCAACTGTGTGGACATAGGCTGGATTCTACATCTATCCATCTATCTATCTAGCATTTCATTTCCTTGTATATGCAGCACACAAAAAGAGGAAAGTTGTATATAATTTGGCACTCTCATTGGCAGCATGAAAGAGAACTACTTTGTCAAAAGCTTAAATCTAAAATTATCTTAATTTTACCTACAGTGGCTGTGCCACTGCTTGACAGGTTTTAAAGAGCTACCGGAGAAACATTGCTGTTTCTTCCCCCAGGATAGTTTAGAAAATAGCCACACATAACTGCAATCTCTCTAATTTGTTTTTGACCCAAGATGACAAAACTTTTAACAAATCCTGTCTAAATTACGATAATTAGGTGAATAATGCCCACCCTGGTTCTACAACTTTTTGTAAGACAAAGTAGTCTAAAAAACATTGACGCTAGAGGCCTACTTCTCTAGAGTATACATCTCTATCCCACTAGGTCATATTCCTTACAAGACCACATGGGTGCATTTGAATATCCCAAGTTTTCAGCTATATATATATATATATCATATTGCAGATAACTGAGACTGAGAGTCAGTATTTTCTTTCCCAATAGTCAACTTTCCTTTCCTGTTCCCCACCACCAGCCCTAAGGGCTAGTGCAGATTGATTAATGAGCTCTACATTCTCATACTTGCAGTTTTTATCATATTAAAGCTGTAGGGTATTTTCCTCCCCTCTGCAATAGGAGCAGGTCAAGAATTATGTATGACTGGTTACAGGCTTTGCAGTCAATTTTTTCTGTTACTAGAATCCCCTCCATCTTGTACCCATTTTGTTTTAACTAGTTATTTTTCATACAAGAGCTACATGTAGAAAGAATTCCTGTACTCCATACAATGTGGGTGGTATAAATGCAATATATAAATGCAGATAATACACTTGGGGGATAGGGGAAATGCTAAATTTACCTAAGATTTGCTTTAGCATGACTCTTATTGACAGAGATTCTGTTTTCAAGTTCATTGATTCTTCAAAATAGGGTGCCATTTCTCCACATCTTTGCAGTAACCCGTTAAGGTTTTCTTGAAAGAGATCTTTCTGTCACATAACACATTACTTTTTCATAAATGGTCTTGACTAGTTTGGAAGTAGAGCTTTCTCTGACATCAGTAGCTTGCATTGCAATTCTGTGTTTCAAGTCCTGTCGTGCTGCTGAAGTTGAAGGAAAAATAAAACTGAACCCTCTTAAGTTATTCTCTTTGCCTTACTATAACTAGATTTGCACAGACCTGTGTGTTTCTAGCTGGGTTATAACCACTTGCAGTGTATTCTTTTTGTTCAGGAACACAGCTAGGAAAAAGTAAAAAGAGAACACAGCCTCAGAACTGCTCCTTTCTAGACTTACAGCAATGTGGTAGAATTCTGTTTTCAAATGTTTTATAGATCTAGAGTATTTTTAAATTTAATTAATGTTTAAGTTTAATAAAGTAATGCACAAAATCATTATTTTGTGACATTAATGAAGTCTATTTTCTAGCACAGTTTGAATAGGAAGTACTAAAATAGCACTAAAATACATTAACATTAGGTCACCTGCTTTGCATTATAACAATAAGCTCACATTTTCAGAAAGAATAATCTTAAACAATGTTTTTTACAGTGCAAACTGTACATCTTTATCTTAAAATTCCAAATGTTTCAACAATAGATGATGGTTAAGGACTAGACAATTACTCTTCATCTTTCAATGATTTATGGCACAGAGAAAGACCTTTTCTCCAGAGTTCAAGGTGCTAAAGAGCAGGAGTACATTTAAGTTGGCAGCTCCCTGCCTTCCTCCTTATTTACTAGGCAGAGAATTTACCTAATTGTTGCCATCATACTAAAAAATTATCTTATTGACTTTATAGCATGTTTGGTCCTTGATGTGGACAAATATATGGTTGAGTTCTCCAGCATTTATATAGCATATGCAGAAAATGAAAATAAAGGACACATATTCCTCGAGTAGCTAAAATAGCAAGACAAAATGAAATGGCAGGATTCATCTTCCCATAATGAGCCTTAGTATTTATTTGTCTTAACCTGCACAATGTGCTGTGTGATTTCCAGGCGCTGAAATAAGCACTTTACTTTTCCCAAGGAGCTCAGTATTTAATCAGGGGAAAATAAACAGTCAGTAGGAAAAAGAAAAGCAGTAAATATTTGAGAATGTTGACAAAACCCTCTGCTCTTTTTTCCATGTGTATGTAATTTGAAGTTCATTGTTCTTTAAATTTTGAACATACTTGCAATACTCTTTGGAGTCACTGGCTTCAGGATTTTAGTGAAGTTGTATTCAGTATGAATAAAATAAGTGGGGAAATTGAGTGTAGCTTTGTCTGTTTCTCTTGATATCAAGGTCAGTGAACATTCATCACTTACTTGAAAAGCACTAACATATCACCTCAAAATTCTAATTGAATAAAAAACAGGAAACCAAAAAGCAAAAATCTCATAAGATTATTTAATCTACCCAGCCTCTGAAATTACTACCACCAAGCTGAGAGTATTTTAAAAATTACTGTTAATATCCTGTGTATTTCCTCCACCTGCTCTGGTTCCTGTTGTTTCTTTTCACATGCCATTTCTAACTCAATAATCTCCCACAGTGGTTGTCATACTGAGGAAGGTAGTTAATAATAACTAAAATCATGCCTGCAGCTCTTAGGTTCCCCGTTAATAAGTTGGTATATGAGCGGGCTACAACACCTTAGGCCAAAACTGTCAGACCTTCATCAATTTGAATTATACAAGACATCTCTAGCATCTGTGTGTGGACTGGCTGCTGAAGTAGCACAGGACAGTTCCGTCCAGATTTTCTCTGACTTGGTGTTGTACTGTCACCTCAGTGTGTGGGAAGGCTGGGGCAGAAAACATGCACATGCACTGGCCTTGAAAATTCTCATCTGTTTAACACAGTTATCTAATATAAAGGATAATAGTTTACATATAACTGCTGAGTTTGCAGTGGTGAGTAGCAAATCAAAAGGCAGTGAAGGAGATATTACTGTGCATAATCTGTGGGGTTAGCCCAGTGAAGTAGTGTAGGAGTAATCCTTCCCATTCTTCCTCTTTTCATCCCATCCTTAAGGAAGCTGTTAATGTCTTTTGCGTGTTTCTGTTTGTTCCTTTGCCTTCTTGCCATACATGTGATGTTTGCTTCCTCAGTTGTTCCCTAAAACTACAGCTCCTACACTGATCAAGAATTGAGCTCTTGTGTTGACACCCTTAGGACCTCTGTTACCTTCATGTGTTTGTGTGCTCAAGCCTTCTGTTCCCGTTCTAGGCTTTCCTCTTGGGGACTTTTACAACACCTATTTCCCCCAAGGATTAGACACTATCACGTGATGTTGTGTACAAAAGGAACATCACCTTGCACAAACTCCCAGGCCTCTTCCCAACCCCCCCCACCCCCCCTTCATGATTTATTTGTGTGCCCCAGCATTTTGAAGAGCTGTACCTGTCACTGGGCTTTCTGTGAAGAGCTGGGATTGAAGAACTGTTCCTGCTTTTATTCAGATTTTGGGAGTCATTAAAACAGCTTGAGGTGAACAAGAGGCCATTCAGATGTAGTGCTGTTCCAGGCAACTTCTGTGGCCTTCACAACCCAACCAGTGTGCTGGCAGAGCTGAAACAGCTGGCAGAAGTTAATTGATGTCCATTCCTGCAGTATTCCACCCAGAAATGAAATAACTATTCTGTGTTGTTTGGGAAACTGAAGATTTAGATTTTCCACAAAAATTAACAGCCTATATGAAAGTTGTCAGGCAGTAAGTCACTGAAATAGATTGTTAAAGATACATACTCCCAGGTGATTTGTAATTGGTATGTGCCTTTTATGGGTATCTGGCACCAAGGATAGAAGTACAAAAAGAATATAATTCTTAAATTGTATTATATGAACTAAGAGTTATCATTATTATTGTTGTTATTATTATTATTATTACCAAAAAGATTTTGTACTGCTATTTTTAAACCCTGTGTAATTCTATGATGCTTCTCCATTTAATTAATGTGCCAGTACAATAAACACACAAAATCATTATTTTGTGACATTAGTGCAGTCTACTTTTCAAGCACAATTTGAATAGGCAATTGAACAACAGTGCACTAAAACACATTAAAACCAGGTCATCTGCTTTGCATTTCTAACAATAAGCCCATACTTCCATGAAGGGTAATCTTAAACCACATTTTTTTTCAGAGCAGCCAGTACATCTTTATCTTAAAATTCCAAATGTTTCAACAATAGAAGATTGTTAAGAACTAGACAATTATTTTTCAGCACCCATTGATTAATGACTTAGTCTATGACACACAGAGAAAGTGTAGAACAAAGGAGTGCATTATTATAATGCACAGGCATTAAACCATCTTCATTAATAGGGTCTTTTTGGATTCTGCTTAGCATGAAACAAAGTATGCCATAAAGAAAGTGAAGTATTAGCTTTAAATATCTCTTTAAATGTGCTTGATAAAAATAAAGCCTACATTGGTGCCCCTAATCTTAAAAATATTTTGTTTTCTGAGATTCACACATTCTCCAAACTAGGTGAACTGCTGCAGGGTT
This sequence comes from Cinclus cinclus, assembly GCF_963662255.1. Lineage (NCBI taxonomy): Eukaryota > Metazoa > Chordata > Aves > Passeriformes > Cinclidae > Cinclus > Cinclus cinclus. Next base: position 10,566,947 of record NC_085046.1, on the reverse strand, counting down.
TCTGAGCTGTCAGTTGAGTTCAGTTCTTACAGGCCACATTCTTCATATTTCATATGTTACATTAGGGCATTGCAAAGAAATTTGACTGTTATCCTTCCTCTGCAAACTAGAGTTTTAAGGTACTGCCAAGAACTATTAGCAGGAGCAAAATCTGAATATTTTAAATCAGTTAACCTGTTCAGATTTAGTAAGGCAAAACTGTTAGATAGCCCTGATAAGAAATAGAATAAGCATAGTGAAACTACAGCTCTAACTATAAAAGACTCACCTTTGTTAATGCTCTGTTTCAACTAGAACTCTGTAAGTGCTTTCAGGTTTTAATCCATTTGATGTTTTGGCTTTTCCATTTATAAATATCTGCTTAACTCTGACACCATCCCTCCTCCCACTGATGTGTCAAGGCTGCTACCTGGAAAGCACATGTCCACATATTTGAGCAACTGGGACTTTAAACATATCCACTGTGCTCTCCACTTTTTCACAGCTATTGGCACTTAGGGCTTGTTTGTTTGTTTTCAAGCTTTTAGGTTAATTTTAAATAAAATAATATTATCTTTCCCCAGTGCTATTGTGAGTATGTGTTAGTAATCTACATTACACATAACTCAAAGAATGAGGCTAAAATATGAACTAGGCATAAACCATGTTCATAGCACTTGGAAAGGACAGAAGAAGATGGATTATGAAGAGGTTGTTGGAGCTAAGTGAATAATTCACAGTGAATAATTAATTTGACAAACTTAGCCTCTTTGTGCGTTCAGACCAGATAACAGTCTCTTTCATTCACTCATTATTCAGATTTATTCAGTAAGTATCTTTTGAATAGGGCACAGTAGCTGAGGCATCTCATCACGGATCCAAAAGCACAAATTAAAATCTCTCCCTGGATTAATCTTTTATTGAACTCTGAAAACTGGGACCTCCCCAGCTGGGACAAGCAAGCAGGCAGAAGAATTGATGTGTTGTGGGCCAAAAGTCCATCCATCCCAGACCATGGAGAGCCCCACTTTTCTGCAAGCAGTTGATGTGAGGATAGTGGGAAAAAACACTCACGAGAGAATTGCTGGTCAGGATGAGTCTGGCTTGAATGGAGGATCACAGTTCAACCTGGCTGTTTCAGAGTGCCAGGCTGATGGAAGAACATGGCTTTTTTCCAAGTTTTTTAAAGTTTTAATGTATCGATAGGCCTAAAAGGATGAAGTCCAGTTCACATGTGCTACCTCAGATATTTTTTGCTGCACATATTTTCTGCACACACCTACAGCATGCAAGACTTGTTAAATGGGATGCTGCTTAGGAGAAAAATCAATATTCTTGAGTTGAGACTTCTGACATTTAATGAGAAGTGATAAATACTGGGAATCACCAGTTAAACCTACATATTAGGTGTCTGACAATGAAAAATATAACTGATATGGACTACAGTTTTTTTCTGTTGCATTCATGGACACAAAAGAAACGTTTTCTGCCCCAAAGACCTTATAAACAGATAAGATGAGAGAAGCACAAGGAAAAGAGTGAAATATATGAAACCATTATGTAGCAGGAATTGTATCAGACTAGCTTTAACTAATGAGGCTTTTGCTCTTATTCACTTGCCTAAGAGACCTCTGCACACATTTTTTTTTTCTGATTTGGATTCTATTTGGTGTAATGTCATACTGCATGCTATATCTAACAATGGTAATTACTGTTGGTTTTGTTTTCTACTCAGATGTAACAATGCTTTGATGAACTGCTTTTCACTTTAATTGCATTAAACATGTGTATCTGATAAAATATTTACTGACAACTTATCTGGCAAGGACATACATGGTTGAATAAGCACAAATCACACTGTGGTTTGTACATATTTTATAACATTAATTTGTTGGTCAATGTTTAACAGCTTAACACTAGAACCATTTCATCATGCATTCTGTTCATTTATAAATGATAAAAATAAAATTAATGTTAATTAAAATGTATTGATATCACAAAGCAATCATGATTTTGAACTTGCACATGAAAGAGAAAGTGGTTTTCTGCAAAAATTTAGAGAACACTTTCTCCATCAGAGATATCAGAGATATCCCAAGTAAATTAATTCAGGAGAAGCCCAGGGTCATAGGTATCCCTTTTTCATCAATTGTTTTGATGAAAAAGAAAGCTAAAAGCAATAATTAAGTTTTGTTCAGGATTCTAGGTTTTAATTTGCTTAATTTTATGTCATGTCAATGACAAACAATGGTTTTTGAGTACTTTAAGTAGTAACTTCAGATAGTCCCATTTAGGTCATCACTAGACAGGGTGACTGCTCTTATCAGCTCTGGACACTGACCATCCTTTAAGCCTGGTCTCCTCTAAGCGCATACTAGAATTAAATCCAAACTGAATCTTTAGAATCAAGGATTTGAAGGACATCTCACTGGATTCTGGGTCAAGGCTGATGTTTCTGTTCTTCTCCTGATACTCTGAGCCTTATGGCAAGCAGGAGCTTGTCCACACTGCAGCACAACTGTGGGACCTTGCAACAACCACAGGGCCAGATTTGGTGTTGAGAGTGAATCCCACCCAAGGCTCACAAGAAACTTCAAACAAAGGAGTTTGATTTCTGTCACAGCCACAACTGATTGCTCTCATCACACAGACTATTTCTGTTAGCTTGAGTCTCTTCCTTAGTCATCTCACTGGAACTTTTTTCTTCAGTGACAATTAGAGGGAGCTTAGAGGAAATATTTTCCTTCACATAACAGGCAATGATTTTAAGAACTGACCAAAACAATGTATGTTTTACAAACTATGAGTGCCATAATTTACACAGAAAGAGACCACCTGCAAGAGCTATGCACAGAGATGTCTTATCCAAATCCTCCTCAACTTTGGCTTATTGGTTTGTTTACTTCAGAAGACAAATTAAGCTTTGATAAAGATTTTTCTCTTCTTGAAAAGTTTTGCAATCATATTTTTTTACTGTACACATATTTTTGTGTTTTATTTTAATGGAAAATAATTTTATTAAAGTGTTTTCACATATATTCCTTGGGCAGGAGAAGTGTAGCTATAAATACATTTTAGTGGCTACTTTGAAGACTGAAATCCACTCTCTGTAGGTTGAATGACTCCGACACACAAGCAAGACATGGTGCAGGGAATATTTGACTTTAACTTATGCAGCCCAGAGGAAATCAGAATGAGGTATAATCTACATGCTCAGCTTGTGCCTTGCCTTCCTTCCATACTGTCACGAACTGGAAAAAACAACCCTTTTATACTGAACAGTAACATTTGTCATGTCTTTGCAACATTGCCATTTGTAATCACAAGAAGAGTGATCATATAATGAGAGGTACACCAAGTCATGATGGTGTACCATGGTGTACCAATACAACAATTTGGAGGTCTTGAAATTTCATTAAATGTCATCCTGTTCTAAGACTGGGGTTTGGGTTAAGATTTTTTTTTTTTAATTTACATTAATTTCTCCTCTTTTAAATCCTTAAAATCATAATTTATTTTAATTCATATGATATGTTGCTGAACACTGCTGGTCCCTTTCTCATCCAGGAGATTCTTCCCTTCCTTGGAGTATTTGCAGGGGACTGCCTACCACAAAACCTGTTTTACGAAGAAAGAAAACATCCACTGCTGATTTTTTTCCTCTCAGCCAGCCCAGATAGCTGTGTGATTTCATTCATTAATGTAGAGATTCGTCCATTCATACTGGGTGCTTTTTTCAGAAGGTAATGGCAGCGCCTGGTAAAAATGGGTCGTGATTTGTAGCGGATTCTGTGGCAACAGAACTAAATCCTGACTCTCAATTTGCCTTGTGAGTTCTGCTCATTCATAAACGTCCACAGCATGAAAACAACAAGGAAATGGCCTAAGTAAATTTCTGACATTTAGCCAAATTCTTGATATTCCTTAATGCACTCACTGATGTCTATTCTTATCCTGAATAGCACTTGAATTTACAGTCTGGTAGCAGTTGTTGATGCCATTCCCATCCTAGTCTAAAGCTCCATTGCATGTCTTCCCTCATAAAAAAAAATATCAATTTTTTCAGGCATTCCCTACATCTCTCTTTACAATTAGATAGCTTATTTTTGCCCTTGGTCCACAATTTTCCACATGTGCAGTGCACAGAATCACACACACTACCTGAGGACTTAGCAGTGCTGAGCAGGTCAGAAGGATTGCTTTCCGAGCCCAGTAGATGGTACTCCTGTTTAGATAGCTCAATACAGTATTTGCTAGTTTTGCAGCAGAGTGATGATGCTGACAAACACAGGCTCATCGAGCCACAACACTTCAAACACAACCCCAGAAAATGATCCTACAGTAGGCAAAACGGATGACCTAGACAAGCTCATTGACATTCGTAATATTTTTCCCCTGTAGTATGAATACACATTTACTCATACATATGAACTGTAACTATATTCAGTATTAGATCTAATCTTGTTCATATTACAGTTTTGCATTAAACTCTTATTGGCTTCAACATCAATAGGAATGAGTTTGTCATTTCTGTTGATTATATAGAGGCACTCAGTTATACTTTTCTTTTTATAGTCCATTTGCAATGAACCATAGATGCATTCATAAAAGATAAGAAGACATCAGACTCAGTACTTTCAATGCCAAAAATATAAGTTGACGTTCTTTCAACTAAGCAGAATGCTGTCAATAGAAATTGGCAGTGTAAAAAAATGCCATGCACCACAGGGAGATGCAATCAAGGCTTTCACAGACAGATATCTTGGAACACATGTTATTTTACATATACCCTTAAAAATTAAGTAAATTAACTCAAAATGCCTTTTATGAATTTGTAAATATTATCTCACTGCTGTATACATGCTCCAAAGCATTTCTCTTTCTACTTGGATGTTCAGTTCTCCTTTCCAGCAGGCTAGATTAAGCTTCAATGCAATCTGGATCTTTGTGATTAAAAGGCTGATTTATCATTTTCTAAAAAGAATAATCATGCTGTCATAGGAGGACAGAGGGTTGATTTGGAATACCTGTCAACCACAAAGGAAATCCCTGCAAACAGTTAAAATAATTAGAAAAATTGCAAACCTATTTACAAATTTTTTAGCATTTTGTCTTTACACTAACACAACAATGATTTTTGACCTTAATAGCTTTCCCCAGCACAGGCAAACAAGCTTTGAATTATTGTTCTTCTGCAATGTAACAATTCCATTGCTCTGACCCTTGATGTCTTGCAAAATACAATAGAACAATAATTGTCAATCCTTCCTATACAATGTGCTAGATTTGACAGAGGTCAGCATTAGCTACAAGACCTTTGGCTGATGCTCAAAGAGGTAATATCTCCTCTCTAGTTCAGTTGATAAAATGTTAAATAGAATCAATTTTTTCCATGCTTTTGTGGAGACGAAGATAAAAACAGTTTTTACGTTGTAACATGTTTTTTAATAGACAGAAAATAGATGACAGTATAGCTCAAAGTGCTTTGGTAAATATACTATTTAAATGTCAAAAGTTTTTATTCTTATAAAGAGAAATGCCATAATTCTTCCTTCTGATTTGCAGTGTGATGAATCTAAGAAGACTTTGCTGTGTGCAGAAAATAGAGGATTTTGTTGCAGATCTTCCATGAGTAATACATGAAGGAAAAGACTGACTCATAGACATTTTGTGTCAGCATGTGATTTGTACAAAGCAAGGATATAATCTGACATGGAAATAAAATGTGTGGTAGATGTTCCTCTTTGGCACCATGGAGAAGCTGGTGGCAAGGTCAGCAGCTACAGTGTCTAAGCTCCTCACATTGTAAGCAGTTGTTAGTTAAAATTTTGCTTCAGTCCTAGAGCCTGAGTCTTTTGTCTGTCACTACTGAACATTCTGATTGAAAAAGCTTAAGAGAAAGAGACATTTATGGCACATGGCAGTACTCCATGTCTGTGGGGGAAATCAGACTTTGAAACCAGAAAGAAGAACTGGCATATGAAAAGAAATGAAATATTTTTCATCATTCAATTTAATAACATTATTCCTTTTGGTGTATTTCTAGACTGTGCACATAAAACTGTCTAATGTTGAAATAAACGGCAACAAAAAAATTCTCCTGTGATTACTTTAAGTGTATGCCCTAGTCTTTACCCATACAAAACATGAACCACACAAATCTTTTCTTCCCACTTTTGTTGCTTGATGTTGAATACACTATTTTGAATATGCTGTCAGCTCAGGTTCATAAAGATTGGGGCAAAAAAAAAAAAGGCACCATTTTTCAATCAAGAAGATGTCTGTTAGAAAACAGCTATTTCACAAGATCATAATTTGACACCGAGCTTCAGCATCTACTGTGATCTCCATGAAAAACAGAAAACCAGAATGTGCTTGCATTACAGAAATCCCAGCCTTTGCAAGATTTTCCTGCAGTGCATTTGAGAATTTTCTCTGTGCTGGGATGCTGCTGGTCCCAGGAGTTCACTGTTACACAGTGAAGGCATGCATTTCTTCAGGGCAGCAAATGTCAGAACAAGGGAAACAAGGTGGAAAACAACCACTTGGAAGACCTTTAATCTCTTGAGAAGCATTTGTATTATGCTTATTCACACAGAAACTATGCTGCCATGCTGGTGACACTGCACATACTAGAGGAGTCAAGCACCAGCTGTGCTGAGCCTGTGTGGCAGGATTTAGGCATCACTTCAGATCCATTTGCTTCTCCCATCTCATCCCGTGCCTGTCCCTGTCTGTCCTCATCCCCATTCTGATCCCCGTCCTTGTCCCTCCTTCCTTCATCTTTGTTTTCTGTAAACCCAACAGTGACTGAGGCTCTGTCTGCTAATCCAGAAGTGGTTCTACAGCAAGATAACAAAAGAGAAAATCATCTAACTGTGACATGTGATGGAAACAAAAGGTCTTTGTAATACTTACCGAAAAATGCTTGCTGGAGTTCAGATGTCTGTGTCCTTCATTCCCCTCCTTGCCCAAAGTTGAGCTCACCTAACTCTACCTTGCAACAAACCTTCCATGCCTTCACTGTGCTGCCAGTGGTATGCTTGGTTTTTAAACCTGGGACAGTTAAAACACTTTAATCATGCAGTTGCCTACTCCTAGTCTTGGTCAGTTGGTCCCTGGATGTGAATTTTAAAAATCATTGTGAAAACGTTAGCAATTTTGAACAGTAATTATGTTGTCCAGAAATTAAATGCTGGTGTATGAGTAATGGGATAGAAGAGCAGAAGACTGGCCTCTCTGTACTAAGGAAAGGATTTGTGTTTCAGAGATTCCTGATCCAAAGAGGAACAATCACCAGCACATTTTTCACAAATGAGTTGGAGTGCATACAGATTTATCCCTAAGCAATTTGATTTCACTTGATAAACAAAGGGAGAAGTGAGGTATCCTTTAGCAGAGCACATTGGAGAGAGCCAGGATTGGTAAGTAAGGGAGAAAGCAGTGAGAAAGCAGCAAGTAAGGGGAAAACCAGCTGGAAACATGCTGAATATCCCTGGAGAAAAAAAAAATAAAAATCCTACCTCTTGACCATTGGTTAAATGTGTTGTGTGGAAAGATGTAACAATGAGCATGAACATTTATTTTCAGACAGTGTGGGAGAGAGGTTTATGAAGCAAAGCAATCTGTAATCAGTCCTTTTTTTCTCCTTCTTACATTTCCAAAAGATTAGCCCAATGCCAAACCAGCTATCTATCCTGTCTCTATAAGAGGCACCTGGCAATTACAGCTCTGCAAAGGTGCAGGGCTCCCTTTGTGGCTGTGTGAAAGAAGCAAAATACCCACTTTCATCTTTGCATCTGAGTGCATTTGTACTACACACGTACATAGGATTTTTCTGCAAAGACAAGAAGGCAAGGTCTGTTTTTTCATCATACATTTAAAAGTGAACTCTCACTGCCGGCATGGGGTGAGCAGCTTGCTCTTGGCTTCATACATTTATTTCTCAAGAACCCAAGTGCACTAAGCAAATATGCACATTTTATTACTAATATTACTAGAGAGTGTACACTGATGGTTGTACATATATATTTGTTCATTTACCAGTACTATTGCTGGAAGGTAGGAAGAAGAAACGTGGAAGCAAAAAAAGTCTATTAAGAGGAAAGGTAAAAATTTAGTGACACAATTTAGTAAAGTGTATGAAGCATGGCATTCAATGCTCAGGAAAACCCCAGATATTCAGGTCCTTATCTAAAGTATGTCCAAACTATCTGCACTTCTTGAGTCTGCAAAGCTGAACTGGAAATTGGACAAGACAGGCTTTTCTGGTATTGCCTGTTTCTGGCTTGGGCAGATAGCAGATGATAGCATCTCTCTTTACACACTTCTGCAGAGCAGCAGCAGTCCAGGGCTAGCCAGGAAGCACAGTGATGTGCAGGAGAGATAATAAAGCCCAGGATTAACTATGGCAGGCCCTTGATTTTGTTCCCTGTGGAGGTCACGTCCCACGTGCCCCTTTGTGTGAAGAGTGTAGCCAGTCTGAGCTCCCAAAATGTCTCCTTCCCACCCAGTGGGGAGGCATTGTAGGCTGCTGTGTGGTCTTTTTCAGTGCTGCCTCTGCACAAGATGGGCAATCCATTTGTGTCCTCAAAGATTTCTCCTACAGACACCAAACCACCACCCCTTGTAGGCTTAACTCCTGCAGCACCTTCCTCTGTCACCAGTCAAAACTGAGATTTCTGTGTCATTTTACTCACTATTTGAGGGTTCAAACCCCACTGTGAACTCTGCAGATTTTGGAAAATACACTCACTCTGATTCACCTGGAAGCTGTCTGGTTTTAATAAACCAGAAGAAAAAAAAGACAAGGTTTATTCATTCTACTGGGGGGGAGGATTTCAAGAGCTTGAATTTTTTTTGCCTTGAATTATTTTCATCTGTAGGTAGGTTCATTTGCAAGAACCGAACTGATTCTATATAACAATGAAAGCAAGCAGTCATACTGAGTGATTAAAAGATTATAGAATAAATACCAATCTACGTTTGCAGTGTATTAAAAAATATATTGAGCAAGTGTTGTGTTTAGTATATCTTTTACTTCAACCATAAAAATGTATATTTCAGGGCTAAGGTGAAGAAAAACATAAATAAAATTGCCTAGTATTATGAAGAGGGGGGAAGGGATGTATGGAGTGTTCATAAATAGCTGAAAGTATCGATCAGTGATGGTGAAATACCAGTGAACTGCGCAGAGCACTTTGAGTTACCTCCTTGTCTTTGATTAGGTTCAAATGTTAAACTTAATCTGTAAACCTTTAAATGGGATTCTGAGCCCAGAGTCTCGAAGACCTGAGGTTTCAGAAAACAACTGCTGAGTTTGATCCAAATGTCAGAACAAAATGCAGAGAAGGACTTCATATTGGACTTGGAAATGAAATTAAAAATCAATGAATACTTTTTAGACATTCTTCTCCCCTTGAATATTAATAAGCAGGTAAGAGGAATAGTAGCATCTGGAGAATTGTCTGTATTAAGAATCTATGTGGTCAAAAGCTTTCTTCCAAGTTAAAAAAAAACAAACCCTAATCATATATTATAAGTTTATTTCTAATTTAAAAGTAAGAAAAATGGAGGATTTTCTACTTTCTATGTATGACTTTTTTGTTTCTTGAAAGAAAAGGCTTTTTGCTCCTGTGTTTCTTTGAGGAGAAAGCATGTTTTTTTAAAAAAAGAAAACAGAAGTTTCACCCTATTTCTTACAGGACACTCCCCGCTGTTCCGCGCGGTCTCAAGGACAGCCTTGTTTTAACGACAGCCTTCCTGATTCTCAAGTAAATTGAGTTTTCACTGTTTTCTTGGTCCACTTGGGAGGTGGGCACTGACACTCGGGATCAGCTGCTGGCGGCGAGGGCTGCATTGTAATGCAGAACAAATGAGGGCTGGATACGCGCCCTCCTCGCATTCAGCCGCCGCTGCTGCCACTTACAATTACAAAGGACAAGAGCAGGAGACACTCCAGCAGCGGGGAAGCATGACCTGGAGCCGCAGCTCATTTTGCACTGCACTTATTCAATACAGCGCTGCCCTATAATTTCCTATAGCATTGTTATCTGCTCGCCGGCTACACACTCACACCTTCATTATGTCCCCGGCGCCGGCTGCTTGTCGCATCTATTGATTGCGCTCGGGCGGCAATTTGCATGGATCCCTCGCGAGTGTCCTCAGCCAGACCGACACCGTGTCTGGGACCGACACCCAGGGACTGATATCCCTGCCAGGGACCGAGCTCTCACACAGGGACCGGGATCTCGTACAGGGCTGATACCACTCGCAGGGACCGGTGGTGTCCCTTAAGAGAGCGCTGCTCCGGTCCAGGCTGGTACCCCTGCTGAAGGGTGACACCTCTTGGCTGACATTCCTCCTGGGCACCGATGTTCCTGATAGGCACTGATGCCCGTTTTAGGCATTGATGCTTCTTAGAGGGACTGGTACCCGTGCCAGGGACTGTGCCGGCACTCTGCCAGGGAACGATGTCCCTTTCGAGGGGACAGCAGCCTGCAGGGTCTCGCTGAGCGCTCCGGGCAGCTGCAACCAGCAGCTGGCTGCCCCAGGCAAGGATCTTGACACCCCCATGGGAAACCCGATGCATGAGCATTGAGAGACACTGTCCTGGCTCTGCAAGAAGCACAGTGCTTGGGTTCATGGCACAGTGCTTGGGTTCATGGCACTGTGACTGCCTCATGGACAGCCGCAAGGAACTGCACACCCAAATCCCTCTGCCAACCGTTCGGCATTAGTTTCCACAGTTATTGGGTGGGTGTTTTAGCACAGAGGCTTGAGGAAAGACTGACGTACAGGAAACATAAAAGGGAAATTGTGTTAGATGAATGTCAGCGTTGTCTGTACTGCACTAGGTTTTCTATTTCCCTGTCATAATGAATGAGACTATCAGAGGTATGTCTGTGAGTCTGAGGGCATCCCCCGCCACTGCAAGCTGCTATGTCAGCAATCACAGCTGGCACAAGCAAGGAAGAGAACATGCCGCAGCTGGGGGTTGTGAACTAGTCCTGAAATTGGGATGTTGTGCTCTGACCACATCTCTAGATGTGCAAACCCGACTAGATGTCAGTATTCTGCTGGGGCTAATGAGATACAATACCTAATCCTATTTGTGTTTAAGTCACTAGGACACTAGGTCTGATGTCTTTGGCTGGAGGTAGGACCGGATCTGATACCAGAAGTAGCTGAAGATCTCTGTCTAAAAACTGTTTAAGTGGTTGCATAAACAGAACACAACAAGGTGATCAGATGGGGCTAAGAAAAGCACTAATTGCCATGTTCTAGGAGGAATATAAATAGCCTTTTGAATGGTTTGGTGAATCATTTGCCCTTTCTCTTCTGCACCTTTGTGTTTCAGGGGGAGGTTTTGTGAGATTTTGGCTGCAGAAGGAAGGAATCCAAGTTCTCTGAATGGTGGTAGCTCAGCAGGATAACAAAATCCTCACATTATTGCAGAGCAGGCAACTACGCAAACCTTTTCAAATCCTCTCCACAAGTAGAGTGCAGATAAAAGCAGGCAGCAAAATGTTTCTGAAACTATCTGTGATGGAATAAAATCATGCATCATTTCATGAGGGATGCTGAATCAATGCTTATTACTTACAAGTAAGGTGGTTAAATCTTTCAATGGGTATGGGAAGAAAAGAAAAGGAAGGGAGTGTCTAAGATGAGCACAGTAAATTGTACCATGAATTTAAAATAAATCCATCCTAATTATTCTTATTTTAAATTGTAACATATATATTCCTGATCATTCTCTGTCCCTTCCTTTTAGTTTATGACATTGTTTAATGTACTGATCCATTTGCTTCATTTTGTCTTCTTTTCTCTTCCCGTCACACAGAGCATTTTAAAGAAACTACACCAGTGCATATGAAAGTCACAACTTGAAGGAAAACAATCTAATCCCACTAAAACATTTGTAAATGAGAATTTTGTCTTTGTTTTCTGGATGTGAAAAATCAAGTATCCATTCCTAAATAACAGGAATTATCACAGCTATTTTTGAGAATTAGTTCTGAAAAAAGACAATCATGCCTCAGCTTGGTGTTAATGATTTAAAAGTTTCAACATTAATATGTAACAACTCTCAGTTCAGAAATTTTCATTATCTATGGTAATGCAAAGCATTATAATTTTATTTATTATTGCATCAGAATAGATAATACTAAACTACAGCTTCCTACACACAGCTGAGTCCAGAGTTGTTGTTATGGTTGGATTTTTTGGTGAAGTACTGTACTTCTATTTCCAGTCGGAAGGTCGTGAGAATCATAATACACCCAGACATTTACTTTTCACCATTCCTGCAGTAAAGAATACAGCGTCACTTTAAAAATTTACAGCTGAGGTCAAGGCCACAGGAATCAAACAAGCCCACACAGGCAGGGGTTGGTGAGAAGAGGTCACCCGTGTGTCACTGGGACCGCAAAGTGCAGGTGGCAGAGGCAGGACAAGTTGCTCACCTCTGTTTTGACACCCCACACAGACAATGTTGTACATGGTGGCCTGAATTTTGGTAGTCACTAATATTTGTATTTTTAAAAGGAATACAAAAATAGCTAACTTGTGACATGGCTGGAAAATGTGCTGTAGTGTGTGTGGGCTTCTCTGACAACAGCAGAGTTCAGTCTGATACAAATCAGGGCACCATTTCAGCCTTTCTCCATAGGCAGAGTCACTTCCACAGAGGAAGACAGAAAAGGGAAGAATCCTGCTAAAACTTCCTAAAGACCTGATGGGCCATGTTTTCTATCCAAATTGTCCTCTGAGCTCAAGGAAACTATACTCCCAGCCTCCTACCTCAGTATGATTAAGGAGGCATCCTGTATAACAAACACTACTCTAAATTATTATTTTTCAATATTTTCAGTTTTTCCCAGAACTTTTTTTCTGACTTGTTTAAATCCAAGAACAATGGTGAGGATAAAAAAGTGAGAAAGCTTTCTTGTGCTATTTCAGTATTTGCTGAACTAATAATTCAGTGTCATATGCGATGATGTAGTAAGTCAGCAAATGTGAAATATCTCTAGGGAGCTCTTTGTTCTGCTATTTTTTTTCCTATCCAGTGCTTCAGGTTGTCAACAGAAAAACATAAAATAAATTTTCAGATTCTAAATAAGGCATCTTACATATGATCCTAATACTTCTTTCTGGAAAAAAAAAGAAGAAACAGTCAAGCACTGATGTATAATTTTCTTTAACTGTTTCCCTTTTGATAAAGATGAAACGGGAATAGAGCATTTGAAAAGGATGTTTATTAAACCGATTCTATAAATGGAAAAGTATATTCTAAACCCCAGGATTCAGGAGAATACTTTGTACCTTATAACGGTGTCATTTCAATCTCACTCTCCTTTCTTACTCTAAAAAAAAACCAACAAACTAGGGAGAAAAAGCCACAGCCATAAAATTTTACCTATTTTTTTAAGAGAAGGTCTACTTTTCCCAATTTTGGCTGGTTTTAGGATTCAGAGGAACACTGAAAAACCCTACATTGCCATAGCTTCACTCAGTGAAGCTATCCAATTCGCTTGTGTTTCAGTAAGAAAGATGTTTCCAAAATAAATTTCATGCTACCATCTGAAGGCCTGTCTATCTCCAGCTGTGTGCCAAGGAGTACAGGGTGACAAGACTCTTCACTTAGGTCTTCACCTGAGTCAAATGTAAAGACTAAGTGGGAACAATCCAGGCTTAGGTCTCCAGTCTTATGGTTAAATGACAGATTTAAAACAGTATTCCCACTGAATCTTTCCCTACCACTAAGCTTGGAAGAGTTCATATCTGCAAATTATTCTTAAGCTGTCCAACAGTAAAGAAAAGCTCATTATTTTAAAATAACTCTTGTCAGTTTGGCTAAGGTTTTATTTGATACAGTACTTGTGTTTTAAGGCTTCAGTGGCCGCCTGTCACTGTCATCCTGTAAAACTGATTTTTACTGGTATGACACACAGAAATTAATGCCTGAATGTAGATTCAGTGAGCAAAACTAAGGGAAGGATTTGGACAGGAGGCAGAGATAAATTTTTTGAAGGGCTCCACAGCTACTACTAATTAATACGGTAAGTACAGAGTCACTCTGGAGGAAATTGTTATTAAGTACAATGACTTTATCTATTCCTGATCTACAGGAAGGGTTCAGGATTCACTACTGAGATGGACACATTAGGCTTTAACAGGCACACCCAAGATCTTAAAAGAATGTATTTGACTTGCATCTGTATGTGAGGCTTGGACTGAAACTTTTGGTCATATGAATCATCCAGAGATATCAGGTGGTTCTTTGGGACTTCTAGGGTAAGGGAGACACATAGATTCATTACTGTCCTCTCTGTGTTTCTTCATACCCCTGCTCCTCCTGATGCATGTTTTGGATCTGTCATCTGTCTTTCCTGCTGCTCAAGTTTTCCTGAGGTGTAGACATTGTTTCACTACAGGAATTCAGTTGTTGTAGATCTACATGGAAGCACCTCTAGGTATCTCTCTTTTCTGAAGAGAGTCTTCAGCACCTCTACTTTCCTAATGCCTATCTGAGGACAAGGAAGCAAAATCGGTTGTAGTGCAAGAGAAATAAAATTAATGGGAAATTGATGTGGGAGGTAGAGGAAAAATGTGAAATAGTATTGACTGCATTGCATTCTACAATTCCCTCTCTCATGATAATTGAAGTAGTTTATTTTTAATTCAGTAACTGCTATTGTTTTTTCAGTGGTGCTGGTGGGTATTTATTAGATCTGTGATGGCAATCACAGCACCATGATGTTTCCTTATCCACATTACAATATCATCTAGACATCCCAAGCAAGAGTTGGGGGTCCATATTTGTAGGAGCTGCACCCAGACACAAGACAAAGACAGTATTTACTTCAATACTGAGAGCCAGTGAAACAAAATTTCCAGGGAGCATTATGGCTTGCTATCATCTTGACCAACATAAGTTCTTAGGTAACTTACCTAAGGTCAGGCCTCTCTGTGTGAGTTAAGACCTAACATCAGACCAACAGCATCCAGACCCTGTACTAAATTCATGAGGATAGTCTGGTACAGTAGGAAAGTCTACAGCAGCAGTCATCAAGGGATGCCCATCTGCATTTACAAATTACACACTATAACTTAGAACAGTCCTGCAGATGGTTCTAAATGAAAAAGGACCAAGCAGCTGTTGAGTGCAACCACCAGGAGAAACAAGAGTCAGAGCTTATTAGGGCTAGATTTAAACCTACATCAATTAGCTATCATACAGGAAATAAAACGCAAACAAGTTGTTTGTTTGTTTGTTTGTTTGTTTGCTTTTTATGTGAGGCAGCTTTTGTGTTATTTGCTTTTCTATACCTGCAGTATGTATCCCCTATGAGTCCTGAATGGTCATACTGCACACAGCAAACAACCTTCCCCAGGAAAACCATTGTATCAGATGGTTTATGAGAGGGATACACAAGGATAAGTAATAATTTTTATGATCTTCACTATAGAGTTTGTAAGTTCTTTCCAAAAAAAATTTTCTTTATTTTCTCTATGACCTTACTCTGATGTCTGTATAGGGTGCTCAGTAAGGGCTGTAGGGCGTTACAAATCTCAGAAATTTGTAGCTGACTTGCTACTGCTGGCCAGCTGTTGGAAAACATACGCCTCTACAGCAACCTTCTTGTATTTCCATACACTATTCTGCATTTATATTCAGAACTGTTGTGTTCAGCTTTGTAGTGATTATATAGCACATAAATCTGAATGCCTTTTGAAAAGCATGTTTAAAAATAAGTTGACAGAAAATTGCAGTGAAACTCCTTTTGTAAAGTGATTAGATATCACAGAAACTTGATGAATCTGGTAGGGGATTAACCTGTTAGCCAGAGGTTAATGCAATTCAATGCACTTTTCCCTTACTGACTATTATTACACCTTATCCTCAGCCACTGTCCCTAACAAGGTCAGTGACTGCTGCTGGAAGTCTCCAGGAAAAGACTGCAACACTAAACATTCCTCAGCCTGCAAATGTAAACTTTAGTCAAATTATACTTCCATAATAACTTCTTTAAACTGTAGTACATTACATTACTGAAATAATAGCAATAGCTATGCTGTAGCATTTTTCAGTACTGCCTTAATTCTCTACAAGGCAGCTACTGCAAGATTACTCTATAAAACATTTTTAGAGTCCCAGAGAAGTTGGTTAAGGTTCCTCATGACATAGGCTTGCAGCATTCATTTTAGAAGATGGTAGCCTTTCATCAAAAAATTCTGCAAGTCTTTGTAATCCACATGGCTGCCATGGGGAGAATTTATTCATCATTTAATTTTTGGAAGTTTTCCAAACTGAAAAGATTAGGGTGAAAAGTATATTGTGTACAAGCAGCCCATGGTCATTTTAGCTTTCCTTAATCCCCTGACATAAGTATTTGCATCTGTATTTTACTGATGGAAAAGCTGTCAGCACAGAAAAATGAATTGTTTTGGGCAATTCTCTTCTCAGGTGCCCAATTTCCTAGCCTGAGGCAACTGCATGATGAGGGTGATGCTGTAGTTCAACCTCTGGGGAATTCCTTGCAGCCAAGGCACTGGGTGGGCTGAGGACCCACCAGTAACACTGAACCCCTTCCCCACCAAGGGCTGATGAGGTGCCACTCTTCTCTGTCCCAGGGTGTTCTGCACAGCCACACTGAAGCATGGGGGGCTTTCCCCCAACAGACTCTTGATTTAAAAGGCTTAATTCAAAGGATGCAGAAGACAAAAAAGTGCTTTCAGTATTTCAGTGTCAGAGAATTACTATTTTAAAAGAATAACAGTAATAAGAATTACAATAAATTAATAAACATAAATTACTGGTTATAAAAAATTATTAATAATCTGTTACAACTTGATGCATTTCCAAGTGGCTGAAGAAAGCGGATTGGGATACTGGGCACAGAAAGAAACCTGTACAATGGGGGCCTCACAGAAGGTCTGTGAACAAGTTAATCTCATATGAACAAATTGTCTGGGCTGGTTTGAAACATCTGACGACAGACTGAGGTTTCAGACATCTCTGCTTTTTGAACCACGTTTTGGTTCAGTTTATTACAAACACAAGAAACACTATTAAAATCAAAACTGTTTCTGGTGATGAGCTGTACCTCTACTCCCCACAAGAGTCAGAGCTGCTGAATTATGTTCAAGTATGCCCATACAAACATCTTTCAGAAAGTTTTATCTCAGTTACTGCTGGTGGTTTGTGTGGCATCTACAGGCATACTAATTACAATGATTTGCAGTCTTTGGCATCTAGGTATTTCCCCCATTAAAGAGACTATTGTCTAAGCAGCTTTGAAATGTTTACCTCATGCTCATCAGGGAGTTGAATGTCACCCATTGTTGGCATGTTGCGCTAAACCCCCATCAGACTAGATATGGGGTCTTGGAGAAATGAGGGGGATGGGGGAAACTTCTCCTGTGGGAGATGAAACTTGGCTGCTGTGGCTTTCCCATAGCAGAGAACACAGAATCCCACATCCCTTCAGTTCTGTTGCAATTTAGTGAGGGTGCAAATCCTTTTAGCATTGCCTTACCACAGTGTTACCCAGCCTGGGATACTTCCTGTGCAAGAATATGAAAAGCAGACAGGAGGATCTGTCTGCAGTGAGGTATTTTTCTGACAAACTTGATACGCTGAATATGGATCCCTACCCTCATTGCTTCATCACCACCCTGTGATGCTTGGCCCCAAAGCTAAAGTGTTTTTTTGCTGCAAATAACCACACTGACAGCTCCTTGTAAGTAGGGCAAGAGTGGATTAGTGCAGGCATTTTGCGGCAGAAGGCTTTGGAGTCTCACCTGCACAGCCACACGATTGCATTCATGTCCTGCTTTAACGCCCTTGAGCATCTTTTATCTTCCAAATTCCAAGGGCTTTTTTTTTTTCCCCCCTCTACCTACACAGGCAAGGGGATGCAAAATCAAACAAAAACGGGATGGAGAGGAGAAAAATAGATGGTGGCTATTGCATCCCTGTCCCCTCTCAAGAGCCCACAGGGCGTGTCTGCTCCCAAGCAGTAAATTACAAAAATCTCTGCCATGGCCTGCTGCTTGCAGTATCCATATCTCCTTAGCAAAGGGACAGTGCAGCTGCAAACTGTGGAATAAGGCAGCCAGATGGCCTCTTCTTCAGAGGTCTGTGCATATTCTGGGAAGTGCAGAGTCTGGAGCTTGCCTCTCCCAGTTGCTGTGCTGTTCAGCAGGACCCTTTTGCTCTGAGAGGAGCACCCCATACAAATGCTGCAACACTTGTGTGAGGCATTCCCGGAGACACCTTAGATGGTCAACATCATTTTACATATTTGCATTTCTGTATGTTCAATATAGCATTTAAATTGTTTCACCTGAAATTTTTGTAATATTGTGTCACTGAAAATTAAGCTACTCTAAATTTAAAAAAGCAGAGCGATAATGAAAAAGTTGATCTCATATTTATTCTACTTCATCTAAATATGTTTGTACAGAAAAAGTACTGGTCACCCATAATACACATGGACCTTGTATTCAGATTTGTTTAACTTTCTCAGAGATTTTTTTTCTCTTAAGTTGTTCATCTGAAGTCCTTAGCTGAAATAAGGGTGGATTTCTTTTTCCCTTCATCCATTTTAATTTATTTTCCTTTTCTGTTGATTACTAACTTTACACTATATTGCTTAGGCAAAGAAATTTAAATGGTAATGCATAATTAAGGTGTGCAACCTGGCATCCAGTTTCACACACTCTTTCCCCGTCATACTCTCATAGTCACCGTCAGTCTTCCAGTTAATAAAACTATTTGGACTGCCCTTCAGTTCTCCTCTTTTGAGAGAACCTGAGTGAAGTGAATTGTCACAAATCCTGCAAAACTTGGACTTCTTGCTTGGGTACCTCAAGCACTGAGAGAGACCTGTCTATCTCACAAGAACAGGACAGAGGTTTTTGATGTACTGGCTGGGATCAGTAGCTGCAGTGGGTTCACGAGAGGAGTCATAGCTCCCAGACAGCACAGGGAAGAGGCATTCACATCAGGACTTACACCTTAAACCCTCCTCCCTGGCTGACTCATCTAGGCCTGAATAGGTGACTGCATTGGTATGATGTGCATTTCTTTGTAGGCTGTAAGTCAAGGTGTGTGAAGTCATGTCTCTAAAGCAGTTCGAATTACTTCAGTTTGAAGGTAATAATCATAACCCACACAGGTTGTTGGCCCATGGAGGTGAAAATATCCTAAGATACTTTACTCAACAAAAAGGAGCATGGAACACTACTAACAATTGCTACAGGGGCACTGCAGTACAGCCATAACTTCTGTGGGATGATAAAAGTATCAAGTGCATTGGCTAAGGGTAGATGTAAGTACATAACTGAGAAAGATTGTGTTATTTTATAATTTAGCTTTTCCCACCCCATTGATACTGGTTTTGTATTTCCTGGTTTGAGTTTATGTCACTTTACCAAAGTGCTTGAAAAACATGTACATGTTTTTCTGAGCAGAGAGACAGACCCAGTTGAGTGGGACTGGTAATCTTGCATTCAAGTTAACAAAGGCTGTTGAAACAGGGCACTTCACTGGGTGGAGAAGCCAACCCATTCCATTGCCAGGAACAAGAGGAATATGCACATTTAAGGAATTTTACTCACCTTGTAGCTGGACAGTATAAAAAAATGACTGCCTCTCACACCTTCTTGAGGTCAAGGGGAAACATTTCACCAGCATGACTTCAGCTGTCTTCATAACTTCTCCAGTCCTGAAACCAGCCTAGGAGGGAGCTACACCACCAGTACAGATCCATCATTGCTAATGTTGCCTTGCTGATACTTTCTTAGACCTGTGCCTAGAAATGAAAAGCAGTTCATGAATCTGTTAGCACTGAGTAATAGTTTCTGATAATTGGTGGCTTTCCAGGTTGGTTTGGTAGCATGACTTCTCTAGGGTCTGGCAGTGTCAGTCTGTCTTAACATGTTTGATTCCAGTCATTTTGAGAGTATGTTAACAAAATATTATCAGAAATAAAGCCTCCAGATAATTTAATGAACTAAGCTCGAAGCCACTCCTAAAAATGAATTAATGTCCCAGGATGCTAATTTTCCTTTTAATTGGATCTGGCTTCTCTTTTAGATCCATAATGAAGAGAACACAGATTGGTACTGAAATACAGAAGATGCTTTCCTAAATCTGGCTTCTAAACTAAGTGACTTACATTCCAGACTGGTCAGAACTTTGATGTACAGTTGAACATGAAGCTGTGATTTGCTGCAGCAGTTACTACTTCACACACAACTACAAGTTCTTGCCACGTTAACAGATGAGAGTCAGCTGTGGTCAGAACAACAGAAATCAGAAGGAAAAGGGGAGAAATGTTAAAGGTTGAAGCTGAAAATAAAAAATACTGATTGCCTCTTTGTTTCCCTGCAGACAAGTTTTTATCCCTGAAACAGACAGAAGCACTTTAAAGAGATGTTTACTTAAGCTATGTAGCAGTTTGGGTGATGTGTATATTGTAAAAAAAACTCTGCCAGTAACTTGTAAAAACTAGGCAAGTAAGAACCTACTTTCATGCAGAGCTTCCTGAACTATATCTGACATTCAAGCAATGCAGGTCTGGATTCTCAGGCTCTCTTACTTAGCTGTTGAGATGGGAGGGCAGTTTCCCCCTGAGCTTTGTGCTGTGCCACGTAGCTGAAAGTGAGGGTACATAGGGCCTTCTTACCATATGTGACCTGCTTCATGCAACATAGAGCGTCCAAGAGGTGACATCACCTTGGCACACCTGAGTTATCCATATCCTGGTTTAATGAGCACCTTTAGAGACTTTTATGAAAGTGGTTTTGTTAATTTAATTTGAAAATCTCTAATGTGTAGCTCTGCCTTATCCAAAAATTACAGAGGCCTATATACCAGCCAAACACAGAGGGTTTCTAATAGCTGGGAGGGTTGCAGTGGAAGTGGTTAGCAGCAGGGGCCAGGTAACCTACATTCCAACAAGAGGAAGTTTTAGATTTAAAGGAGTTCTGATAAACAAGGGTTTGCTGTGCTCCTTAAGCCAACTGCAAATGCAGTAAGCACTAATGATGACATTCATTATTTAACATAATTTTTCTTGATATTCTTCCATTTTCCAGTCACCACCTAGGTTTCCAGATACGTGTTTTTAAATGAGATAATACATAAGGACAATAGAGCATAGAAGCAGTAGGTCTCTCCTAACTTAAAGCAGTATTTTATCTGTTGTGTACCTTGGCTTTTTGTAACGAACATGTAATGCTTTGTAGTCAAGCTTTTCAGAGGATTGCTGTTGCCATCTTTCCTCTCTGTAAAAGCCCCTCTGTTCCCGACACTTTAATTGCACAGTTGCCTAAATGAGGCACTGCAGAGTGTTAATGTGTGAGTCTGAGCGACGACACACTCCTCTTTTCACAGAGCTTTTGCCCTTGATCGTGAAGGTAACAGAGCACGTACCTTAAAAATAACTGGAGATTCAAGGGGAATCGCTACACTTATCCTCTTGCATAAGGTTTGTTGACACAGGGATCCTTCAACAGGAACTCATACTCTTTCACTGGGAATAATAAGCATCACAATTAGTGAACTAGTTAATGACTGCGTGGCTGGGGACGACAGCAGAGGCATTTCTGTGTATGTGGAAGCGGAATGTTCAGTGTCCACATGGTCTAAAGCAGACAAAAAAAAAAAAAAAAAAAAAAAAAAAAGGCTTGAAATCCTCCCTGCTCCCTGCAGCCTGTCTTCTTGCGAGCTGCCCCTCCGGCTTCTCCAAGACGAGGCGGCAGGATGTTTTCATTCCCCACGGGGCCATTCTCCCTCGCTTTCTCCCGGGAGCCGGGCACAGCCGGCAGCCCCGGGGGAGCGGAGTTTGGGGGCGAGGGCTGGCGGAGCTGATGTCAGCGCCGGGCGGCGGGAGCGATTGGGCTGCGGGAGACTTTGCAGCAGCAAATCCGCCCCCCTCGCCCCCCCCACCCCCGCACCATCGGCTTCAAAGCGGACGGTGCCCAGCAACTCGCAGAGGTGCAAAAAGTGGGCGCGGGGCCGGCAGAGCCGCGGCGGCGCCCCCGGGCATCGCCCCGGCCGGGCCCGGCACGTCGGGACGGAGGCGCGACCCTTGAGCGGCGGCAGCGCCGAGCGGAGCCCCGGCACAGCCCCGGCACAGCCCCGGCACAGCCCCGCCGGCCCGACCCACCGCCCTATAAAAGCCGCCTCCAGAACGAGGAGAAACTCCGCCGGAGGAGAGCACGTCGGCGCCGTGCTGCTCGCTGAGGTACCGGCATGACATCCGTCCTGGGCAGCGGCAGGGCGTCGGGAGGGCCGAGCGGGCAGCTGAGATGCAAGTCCAAGAGAAGGAGGAGGAGGAGATCAAAGAGGAAAGGTAAGAGGCGTGCAATTTTCTTGCTGATATTTCTTTTCCCACTCTGTCCGCCTGCCACCTGCACAGCATCGGCTGCTCGCAGCTCTCTTGTCAGCGCCCGGCTCTCGCCGCCGCCAGCCCCTCGCTGCCCCGACGGCCGGGCCGGGCCGGGCGGTGCCGTGCTCGGGGCCGGCCGGGGACGGGAGCGGCCGCCGCTGTCCCCGCGGCCGGGCACGGCTCGCCGCCCTCCCTGCGCCGTGCCGGGCCGAGGCTGAACCCGCGGGAGGGCTCGGCAGGCGCCGTCCGGGGCAGCGCGGTGCAGCGGGGCCGTTCCCGGGCTCCGGCAGCCCCGGCCCGCCCCGCCCGGCCCGGTGCCCGCGGGCGGGAGGTGCCGCTGCCCGGACGGAGCGCGGCGCGGAGCCCCCCGGGGCTGTCGCGCCCTCCGAACTACCGCTTTTCTCCTTTTCTAGACGAGGTCTACCAAGTTTTTGTGTTTCGGTGCTGTTCCCCGCCCGTGAGCGAGCCTTGGTTAGGAAGGCGCTAATTACCGTGAGCTGGAAAAGTGAAGCTACGGGATGTCATTGCGAACAGGGAATATGCCCTAGATAACAGCTCTTCCCAAGGATGTCGTGCTTTCTCCTGGAGAGGGGATGACACTGATTTTTGATGTTTTGCCTGAAAAAGACGAAGTTAACCGGCTGTGAGCACTTTGAAGTAAAATAAACTGATTTGAGGAGCAGAGTGCCAGAGATGCCCAGCTGCAAGGCGCTGAACTGCAGAGATGCGAAGTCCGAGCGTTTATCCAAATAGTAAACATAATCTAACGTGTAATTATGATCTCTGTGTGGTACTCACACAAGTTTTAGTCAGCTAGCACTCAGGCTGATGCTCTGGATACGCTGTTTCTCCTTCAGATTCCAGAAAACCTAATTTATATGTGCCTGCCATTAGCTAAGTGTCTCTTAATCCTTGATTATGGTGAAGTCAGTAAGTGCAGTAGTTGATAACTTTTTAGAAAGGTGCCAAATCATCTTTTGCGTAGTAGCTGGTAAAAACGGGCCAAATGCTAGGCTGTGTCATTTGATTGTCACTAGTTTTGCTTTCATCTGTTAACTCTCTGTATTCAAAATCATATTAACAAATAGTGACCTGCACACAAGTAGAAACAACAGACATGCAGCTATATCAGGATTTCGAGTAGGTGTGCAACTTCAGCTCATTACTCTGGGCTTTTAGCATATTAAAGCACCTGGTGAGAAAGGCTGCCTTTTACTTGGCTTTACAGAATAAATTTTAAAACTCAGGAAGGAGCGCTTGCATAGTCAGTTCCCTTTAAATTTCCCTGTTATCAAGTTGTGCTCTGCGGACTTTTTTATGCTGATCTGTTCTAGCCAAGCTACTTTCCTATGGAAGCCTAGCTTTAGCGACATGTACATGGCCAGGAGAAAAGCATAAACCATTAATCTATGCAATGGAGGAAAGGTGCTTGGTTTAATTTTATTAAGAGCAGAAAAAAGTTAGGGTCTTTCAATAACGCTTTTCTGATGCATCCTTTTTTGCTTTGTTTTGCCAAAACAAGGTGGAAGTTGAATGTCTTAAAAAGAAGAATCTCAAAAACTTGCTCAACAATAACTTGGTAGCTGACAGCTATTTGCAGAATGTACAGCTGGAGGTGGATTGCATTCTAGAAAGTGCTTAACTGACCAGTGTGAATAGAATGTGCACTTGAAGTGTTCATTTTTTATTCTTCCACGTGTGCTATTTGTAACCATTTTCCAAATAATGTAGTTGGTTAGTGTACTAATTACAGACTTGTGTTTGTATGATTTTGTTTTTCCTTTTCTTTGTGATCACAGTATACATTCATAAAAATACACATTCCTATAAAACCATGCTGGCCAAAAAATTCCTGTAACTTAAGGCATGCCCTCTATAAAACCTGTTGGATTTTACTCTTATGCTCTTTCGTTTAGTGCGCATCTTTTTTTCTTTTATTTTTATGGTGCCTCATAAGGAGGTGTTGCTTAACAAACAGACTGTTCAGGAAACCAGACAAGAAAATGTTTATTAGGCTATTAAATTACTATTTTAGTGAGAATTATTGTGGGCTCCACTATTTTGCAGGTTTGATCTGTTTTAATAGATTGTGAGACAGTCTTTGCAGAGAGTTAGACCAAAGACATTTGCTTTTAACTGTTCTCCAGAACATGTCTTGTTTATGGTAGGAATGCTTTTAGTAGCTGCTTTAAAGTATGTAACTAGACATACATGTTTACACATCCATATGCAGGGATACCTAGGAACATGAGTAGGCAAAGAAATTCACTATAGATTTAAATTGAGTATTAGACAGAAAGTAAGGCAATGAATTTATCTGTCACATCCCCAGTCCTTAAGGAAATGGAGTAAACAAATTATTTATACAACTTACTATATTTTATTATACATGTTACATATGAACTGTGCTTAAAACCAGGTTGAGACGTTGCTTAATAGAATATCTAGGAATGTAGAAACAATTATTTAATACTGTTTAAGTGTTGCTTCTCCCTTCTGTTTTACTTTCCATGTTTTCAGTCATCTTTTTGCTCTGGTTAGTGTGAATTATAAATTTGTGTGTGTGGGTATAGCACTTCATTTCTTTTATACCTGGATGCTCTGTTTTAGGAGTTTCCTGGGGGCAGAAAGCAAGTTCAAGCAAGCAAACCAAACAGCGTTCTCTGAGTAGTTGAATTTCCTTCTGCATTTGGCCTAAAAAATATCTATCTATCTATCTATCTGTCTGTCTGTCTGTCTGTCTGTCTATCTATATGTATAAAACACATGCCATAAGAGTCAGAGAGAGAGCATCCATACATGCAAATAATACAAGCACTTATAAGTGTAGGACACTGAAAATTATTCCAGTGTACAATATCATCGTCCAGTAATTATTTTGCATGCATCTTATTTTCATGCTTATGAAATCCAGCAACTCTTTCAGTGAGATCCTGCCTTAACAATAAATGTCTAGGCAATGAATATCATATTGCAAACATAGACTTACAGAGTGATTTTATTCAGTTTTACACTCTATGCAAAATGTGCACTAAAAAGTTAAAATGTGGATATTTAGACCTATGTGTTAAATTAGTATAGGTAGAAATATTTTCATAGTCTTTTGGAACAGTATGATAATTCCCAGTAGGAAGTAAATATCTTAAATTTTGCAAAGATCTAATGAAAAATAAGTATGGATGCTTGACAGACTATCTGCATACTAATTTCATGTGGCAGCAGTAATAGATATTTTTTATTTCCCTCTCTGTTTGTTTGGTTTTCAGTTGTTGGGTGTTTTTTTTAATCAGTGTGCATAAAATGACCAGAGGAGAGAAAATTATGCCTATTTATTTAGAGAAATCAGTTTTAAATATTTAGGGGTTATAGGTGGTTACTGTGATTGTGGTTTCTTGTTTTTTCTCAGGGCTCTGGAATATGGCAGAGTACTGTCAGAACTCAGCACAGCTTGTGCCCGTTTCATAGCCTGCAGTACAGATTTTGAAAAAAAGCTTGTTTTCCCACATAAGTCATTACAAGTAGACCAAACAAAAGCAGATTTGCCATTTGCTGATCATATTAAAAAGGCCGCACTTCAGCAGCCTCCAGCAACTTCTTAGGAATCAACACACAGAAAGTAGGTATGAAATAGGGAATTGGATAGATAACCCTTCTGAGTTATTATTTTCTAGTGTAAGACAACAAATAAGCCAGCCACCTTATTTGCAATGTCATTTATAGGGATACTGAATGAAGTTAAATACTGGAAGCAGGAGGGCATCAGGTATTCCTGATGTGGTAGAAAGCCATGGCCAGAGTCGCTGCTGATACAATGGGACATGAAATAAAAGTTGACAGAATAAACTAAATAAGGGCAGCAAGTGGGTGAGAGAGGCAAAATGATTGTGAAATGAAATTCCATGGAAAAAATTAATGAAATAGAAAGATTGTGCTGAAGATGAAGGGAGGAAACCAGCTTGGTGGTTCATCATCCTGCAGTGCCAAAGTAATAAATGAGCGTGTTTCATCTTGGCGAGGTTCAGGGACACAACTCCTTTCCCACAAAAGGATTGTGTTGTGCTTCATGACGTGTTCCGCTTATCTCGTGCCCTGACAGCTCGAGAGGAAGGGAATGGATTTGGTGATAAAATTAAATTGATTAAACCTTTATCCATCATCTAATTTGGTAGCTTTCTTTTTTCTTTTCTTTTTTACTATTACCTCCAATTTCTAGTGATCCGTGTAATGACAGCAATTTGAGATAGCATCAAGGACATTAGCTACGATGACTGAACTTAAATTTAGAATAAAAATATGGGATTCATGAGTCCATATCTAAATAGCAGACGATTAGGTTATAGCAGAGTTGTAACTTCCTAGCAACAGCATGTAATTGTGAGGACAATAGAATGGTGTATTTTACTTTAAAAGAGAACAGCATGTAATTGTGAAGACAATAAAATGGTGTATTTTACTTTCAAAGAACAAAATACTTCAACTTTATTTCAAAGTATTAATTATGTAACTAGAAAAAGCACTGGTATGAATATTGACCACGTCTTACATGAGCAATAATATATATGGTAATTTTTGCCTTTCTGAGCACAGATATTGTCAGATGTTTTACTTTCCTCAGTGGCAATACACAGCCATATAAAGCTAGTGGCAAAGAATCCTACTGTTGGGAATCACTTCATACTGCTCAAAATTTTGTAGCTTCTCCTAGGTGTCTTGCATGGGAAAATTCTCCCATCAGGGGAGAGCTTTGCTTACAAGTTTAAGTGGCATTAATGGAGTTTTTTTTAATACTTTAAGGCAGCCCTTTCTGGAGTAATAACCCTACAAATGGAAAAATGCTGCACTAAAAATTAAAGGTCAGATGAAATTTCCTTTTGTAGTACCAAAGGTCTGTGCAAACTGTGTTTTTAGGTTCCTTTAACACCTTATAGGTTAGCAAGCCTCAAAAAAGCGAACATGAGGATATCTGTCTGATCTCTGTTAATTGTACTGCTTTTGAATTCCTGCTGGCCAATATTGCATAGGTTTTGCGAGTAGTAATGAACCCAAATTGATCCCTGTGTTTACAGCTAACTATCTGTACAACCTTTCAGGCAGTTTACCATTTTTTCCATGTAAGTGATTAGTTATCCAGACAAAAAAGGCTGATATGCATCAGTAGAAAGATCATTCTCAAGGCATCTGTGATGAACTTGACGTCTACTGTGTAAAACAGCTTGTTTTGCCTGCAAATTATGTAAGTTCCAATAGTAAAATGAAGAGCTTACCTTTCTGCTGTGGCTGACCTTTGTTCCCCGCTGTATGAATTTGAAACGAAGCAGCCAACCCGGAGGAGTTTTAACAGCATTTTGTGATATATAACATATTAAAAAGACTGCTTTAACTGGCGGAAGCAGCTTGTCAACCCATACTAATAGGCAACCCTCTCTGAGTCATAAAATAGCCAAATTTAATGCTTTAACAGAAAGCATTAAATGGATGGAGTTATTGTCATTCGATCAGTCTCAAATTTCTTGCTTCTTACAGCAGATTTGAAATATGAGGATGTATTTTTGGACCCTGAATTAACAATACAGACTCTGGACTAAGGACTGGACATCACCATGGCTGGTTTAATGAAAATCTCTGCCAAACAAAGCGTGGTAACAAGAGAGGCACGGAGCAGGGCAGAGTGCATAAAGAGCAGGATGGCTAATACTGAAGATATTACCGTGACATTA
Source organism: Cinclus cinclus (assembly GCF_963662255.1). Lineage (NCBI taxonomy): Eukaryota > Metazoa > Chordata > Aves > Passeriformes > Cinclidae > Cinclus > Cinclus cinclus. The sequence goes on along the minus strand of NC_085046.1, from coordinate 10,538,845 downwards.
ATGAATGAAAGGTATATTTTCACTGAGTATATTCTGTTTCGATCTGGCTGTTCCAGCTCCCAAATGCATACTAGAAATAGTGAGGATTCAGAGACATATGGCAAAAGGGATTAGAGATGTGTAAAATTTCAGTAGAGAAAATTGATAAGATTTATATTGTTTACTTTCAAGATAAACATAAGAAAGGATACAGTAAAATCATACTAAAGAATAAAGATTATAAAGAAGGTAAAGAGGCTACTCTAATTTATTCCTGATTTTTTTATTTACTGAGACAGAGGCCTTTAAAGAAGGAAAATTTCAGCATGCTTAATAGAAGTGGAAGGACTTTTTCTGTTGAGACTGGCCTGGGAAATTTGTTCATTCGAGGTATGGAAAAACAAAACTTATTTGTAGGGAGTTTGAGGTATTTGATTAGCTCAGCTGGGACTCGGGCTACTAAGTTTGATGCTCAATTCAGTGACTGTAGGCTTTGGCTTTGGGTAGGATACATTAAGAAGGATTTAATTTTTTTAATATGAGATATGAATCCTCTTTTTCAGGAAATTATCTGACTGCTGACTCGCTTGGATTAGGTGGAAAGGTGATTTGCAGGCAGTTTAATCGCTCCTGCTCACGGAGAAGCTTTTCGCACTGTGCCGTTTCCCCGGCCGAGGCCATGGCGTGGCAGCGGTTCAGGAGGTGCCTTTCTGCTTGGCTTCACGGCCGTGGCCATGCACGTCCCTGCCGTGTGCCTCCCAAAACCAGCAACACAGCTGGGAGCAAGGCAGGCACATTTCCCTGGAATATTCCTGAGAGCTTTTTAAGTCGCCTTTTTCTCTGTTTCCACTCAACGCCCTTCATGGTGTATGTAAAAATAGACGGAAATTGAGACTGATCCCTAGTCTCTTTGATTCTGTAGTGAGGTTAGGATGATTACAATAAAAATTAATTCACCTCACCTATTTTTATTCTCTTAAAAAAAAATAAACAAAAGGGTGGAATAAAAGGGGGTGAAAACAAATTCTACAAACACATGATGATTTGTTAAGCAGAAAAACCCCACTGGTACTGGCATGACTGCCAGTACATCGTCATCAGATGAATATTGTGTCATAGGGGATTACCCCTGCAAACTAATCTGTATTTTTGAAAGTGTTTCTGCTGGGTTTGGGTTTGGTCTCAATGCTAAACCAACTACTGTGTCTGATTTTGGAGCTGTGCCATTTGTGAGCGTTGTTTCTGAAACCTGCACTATGTGCTGGTGGCAGTTTTTGTGTGAGTCTGGAATGAGGAACGAGCAGTAAGTAGATCTCAGCAAAATACTTTGTGCTAAATTGTGACTCCCCCCCTCCCCCAATTTTTTGTTCCTTGCAAGAGAAATGGTGCTCAGAATTATTAACAGAATCACTTTTCTCTAAATGCTAATGAAACATCAGCATGAAGAGTCAAAGCTGCTGGGAAGTGTTGGAAGAAATAAGTAGAATTTGACAGATATTTTATCTCCCATCTTCTTACGGATTTACACACAACTGATTTTATGCAATTGCTTGCTTCTTGCCACTTCTTGGAGACTGTGAAATGGCTATTTATTCCTTAAATAGTTGGATTTAACAAATGTAAAATTATGGCTTTCAAGCCAACTGTAATAATGTGTGTTACCTTTATATAAAGCCTAATTCTGCTGCCACTACTCAGACTAAGTTTGAAATTGAAACTTCTCATTATCAGTCAGGGTGGCAGAACTGTGTTTCTACATACATTTGTCTGTTCCTTAATGTATACGTACATATATACATTTTTGTGTGAAATATAGTTGTCTAGCTGTATGAAGGGAATGACTGTAATAAACTCCAGCTTATATCAGACAAAGGGTCTTAAAGCTTGTAGAGTTCAAATTATATGAAGAATTTTTTTATTCCATTGAAGTATTTTGTTTAATTATGTAAAAATAAAATACTCTTACATAATTTGTGTTTATTCATGTTCATCTATCCAGATTGTATGAGTTTGTAATTTTAAAAGTGTATGCATAAAAAATCTTGTAGTATTTGTGTGTGATCTTTATGCAGTAAGTTGTCTTATGGACAGATCACAAAGGCACAACTGCACAAGGATTGATTTTTTTTCTTTTTTTTTGAGTAAGAAATAAGGAAATGAAAGACACTTCTTATAAGCCAGACCTTTACCATATTTCTGCATTCCATTTGTGTAGGTGTGTGTTTTGAGTAGCTAAGTAATTCAGCATGGTGAAGAGAGGTGTGTGTGCAGGAACCCATAATACTCATGTCAGGAAGCCCCAAACCTTTACCAAAAAGGTGGATTTGTTAAATTTCTTTGTGTGCTGATCTTTCTCCAGCTGAATCTTACAGAAGGACTAACAGAGAAGAAGCCAACTTTGAGCTCATGCTCTATATTGCATCTGTGCCAGCAGCCCTGCCGCAAACCACCAGACAAACTGCCCAGGGCTTCTTGAACAAAACCTACCCAAAATTAACTTTCATTAGCTGATTTCCAGGTTGTAATTTCCCTTCTTCCTGTCAATCATGAATTGCTAATTATGTGTCCATATAAATGGTGATTTTGGGAAACAGGCTGCAATGGTCGGCAGTGCCTCATTATTGAGCAGTGCACGCTAATTCAACTGGAGCTCAGCTCTTGCTGCTTGTGGATTTAGGAGTTTAAAAGAAACAGTACAAAAAGGGAATGTTCTTTAATACCACTGACAGCAGGTTTCTTCTACTTGCAACTGCTTCAAAGATTATTGATTGACCTGTGTTTATCATTTATTTATACTAAAGCATCTGATGCATGTCTGTTGTAAAATCTGTCTTTTCTAAAATCAAGGTACTTGGCTTGTTTGCAATTCATGTTTGTAATGATCAGTCTTTACAGTTGTGAAACAGAGAACTGCTTTAACTGGTTCTGTTCCCCCAGTGAGGACTTTTTGTGCCTTCAGCTGGAATCCATAAGCACAAGACATTTGATGCTGTGATTTTTGGTGGGGTTTTTTGTTTTTGTTTTTTTTTCACTGTGCAAATCCTTTAACTTTCCTACACAAGAAGATGGAATATACAAGAGTGTTCCAGGATAATGTGAAGCATTTCAGTTCTGCCAGAACAAGTCAAAAGCTAGTCTTTCTAGGTTAACTTGTACCCTCTTAGATTCTTTTAAAAGGAGACTTTATCTCTGCATTCATTTTGTTAAAAAAAAAAATTCTTTTCATGTTACAGCACAAGGTGTAAACTGCAAGGTAAAAATGGGCAGTAAGTTACTAACAGGACCAGATAGCAGAAGATGGTTATTAGGTCCCAAAAAAACCTGGGGCTTTAAAAAATATATACAGTTTTTGAATAGTCAGAAATGAAATAGTCTTTTGCAGTTAGAAGTCTGGTTTGTAACAAAATAGTTTAACAGAACACTGCTATATAGATCAGTTAAGACAGACACATTTTTAAGCAAGTGCTCTATTCTGCTTAAATGTGGTAAGAAGCCATAGACAAAGGTATTTTGTCAGATTTTCCTGAAGGCTAACACTGAATCCCTTATTAAATTTGTGCTTTTATGATGTAAGGCACATTGGACTATTTTTCCCTGATAATGGTAAGCTCATCCTTCTCTTCAGGTAGCTTCAACTCATCCCAGACAGGAAGGATTCTTATTGCCCAGAGTTAATAAAATGTCATCAATGTAATCTTGCTGGGTACATGCTCAAACTACTTATTTACTCTTACATGCAGACAGGTCATATTCACCCAGTTTACCAGAGGGAAATTGAGTCAGACCACTTAATCTGTTACAAAATTCATTAGCAAGAGGTAGGAGGGATGCAGGGGTGTGTTGCTCCAGTTTCAAGTGTCCAACAAACCTGGCTCAGGTATGTACCAATCCCTGCTCCAGCTGTGTTGCAGCTGTAGTTGGATCTCATGGCTTGGCTCTGGCACTGCCAGGTGCCTGTGTGACACAGCAGTCCCTGGGAGCTGCTTCTTCCGAGGGGAGCCCTGTGCCAGCAGGCAGAGCAGGGAATCCCTGCCTGCTAGGGCATGGTGAGGCAGTTCTGCCTGCTGGTGTTAGAAAGACGAGGGCTTTGTGTTTACTTATCTATTTTGTATGTAAACAAAACTATGGGATCCGGTTCTTCTGTTGTGTTAAATCACATTTGCTCCTCAGATTCTGCAGGGCTTTAGATTTCTCCCAGAATGGCTTGTTACAGGTGCTGCAGGTGAGGTTTCAATGTATGAAAGCTTACATTTAAAAGGCAATTCCTTTTTCAGTATTAAGCAGCACATTGCAGACAACTCTGCAGAGTAACCACAATAACTCCGGTTTTGTCATCTACATTACTTCCTTCAGATGCTGCCAGCATTTGCTTATGGAATTCATTGAAACTGTTAGAGATTTTTTTTTTTCAATGAGATTTACCATTTTAGATTAATCACTTCATTTCACAAGGATTAATTCCTAATTTCTAAATTTCATCACTTTCATTTTGCTTAAAAATAATAGTAACTGTCCCTACGTTTGTACCTTGCCTGTAGTTCATCAATTTTGTTTATGCAGAAGCTCTTCAGCAGACCAAAAGACTTTTCCACTTTAGCTAAAACCACTCTAAATTCACTCTTGTCTTTAACAATAATTCTTTGACTATAGTGTGGCAGATACATCTAAGGTGAAAAAACAACCAAGCACTCATTTCTGAGTCCAGGAAAGTAATTTATAAAATTAAAAAAATATATATATATTCCTCATGCATTATTATTTTACTTTTGCCTCAAAATAATTGTCTCTGAAGTTAACTGAAACCAAGCAGCAACAAATTACACTGGTTTGGGTCTTGCAGAGTGCTGCTTTAACAGGAGAATGAATTAAACATTACAGAAGCCATCTCAATACAGATAATGACAAATGCTCCAAAAAATCACTCCAAAAATAAAAGTCTATTTAACCCTGAAAATCCACGTTTGCACTTCTTCAGTTGGTTTCTTATTTACCAAAAAGCCCTCTCCATCCTCCCCTTCTTTTTACTATCTTAGTTCCCTTGTTTGTATCCTCACCTACTGAAGCAGCTGCTATTCATACAAATTATGAAAAGGAAAGTATATATGAGATTGGTGCCTGGAGAGGACCAATATATCATCAAAGGTCTTTGGGGTAACATATGGCCTTGGTTCAGCAAAATCACTTCTTCAGTCATTCCATTGCTGCTCAGAAAAGCAGTAAATAATAAGTAACAAGATCTGCATACAAATGTGCTGGTGCTTAGGTTTTTTCATGGAATCAGAAACTGGATAAGAAGTTACTATTATTTTCCTAAATATTTTCTACATACAGAATAAATTCTTAATGCACCTTCTTGCAGCATATATTTCTTAGGGCTTGTTCTGTTTTAGCATATCTAAACTGATCTCGCTAACAGTTCTTGAGCTGAGTAGATGTTTCTCTGACACTGGCACATAAAGTTGGTTCCTGTGCTCTTCAGGCAGACAAGGGAGACAGTGAAAAGTCGTGATAAGAGGCAGAGATTATTCTTTCAATGGCCATTATAGTAAAAGCAATGTGTGCTTTACAGGCAGGCAGTAGATGGGAAAGAGTGGTTTGTTAATCTTGGTTAATTTTACAAATCTTGCTAATCTTGGTTCCCACTACCCTTCCTGTTGTTGGTTTGCCCCATCCCATTCTGTTGCAGCTGCTGGTGCCAGGCACACGCCTGCCTGCAGGTGCAGTTACACACAGCCCTTGAGCAGGCAGTCAGCTGAATTTCCATCAGTCATTTCCCCGTGCCCCAACAGGTGTCAGTGAGTTTGCACATTGTAGAAGAGATGATGACTCACAGAAGCCCACATGGCAAAAAGACACTTCTCAGTCACGGTCATCTCAGGCTTTGCAGGGAGGTGCAGTACAGGTGGGCAGGCACGCTGAAGGCACCAGGGGATGTGATGCTCTCCGCAGACCTCAGACCAAAAGCATGGCTTCAGGGTAGCACAAAAGCATCTCCCTGACCAAAAGCAGGAAACTGTTTCCATCAGCCCTTTCTAGCAGACGGCTTGTCTTTGCTGAACGTTGACAACATGTTATATAAATTTCTCTGCAACAGCTTGTTTCAGAAACTTTCCCCAGTAATATAGATTAAGATAGAATTTGTTTTGACTGCTGTAATGCATATTCATTAGATAAAAGCCCAGACAATTACTATGATAGTTTCACTAACAGGTGGAGCATGTTTTAGGATTTGTTTGGTATGGGATTTGCTGGAATAATCTCAGACAAATTTGGGGGATTATTTATGTGATGAAAATAATTTTGTATGAAAAGTGAGAACATAAGCAGATTTGAAGGTGATTTCATTATGTTTTTACATTAGTTTGCTCTTACAGTTTTAAATCTGGAATAACTTCATACTTTGAACAAATGCAGGTCTCTCAGTGGATGTAATACACCACACAAATAAACTATGCCTTTGTAATATAGCTTAAAATTGAATAAATGGTAAGCGAAGGTATTTCCAATAGGATATCACTTTATTGTGTTCACTTTCCAGAACTAGAAAAGGACTAGAATTGTTCTTTTTCTATCTTCATTTGTATCATATCCACTTTCATCCATTAAAGTTGTAGATTAATTTCAGTTGAGTAGATAATATTACAGCAAATATGTATGCAATGTTGTTGTTAAGTTGTTGAGAAAAAAAATTAAAGAACTATTCCCTTTTTTGCTTCCACTAGAAAAAAAGAGAAGGATTGAGAGCAGAATCAGGATGAAGAGTATAGAAGCCTAATCCTACCCTATTACACGGGAATCTGTTTTTTTTTGAGGAGCACCAGGCCCTACTGTTTATGGGACCTACATCCCATAGGACATTCTCATATGGGCAGTCACACTGTCTTCAGCACAGATTGATCCTGGTGATAATTTTTGATAGGGATTGGAGTCATGCTAACTGGCGCTATCAGGAGAGGATCACTGCCAAATTACTTTCATAGAGTAAGCAAGGAAGTTAAAACTGCACACTCAGGAAAGCACCTTAGTTCATCCCTACAGGACGGCACCAGAATTTAATTTTAAAGGAGGCTTAAAAATACACTTGTCTAGCACAGAAGTTACCACTCTCCCCATCTGCTGAATGCCTTGTAGGTATCAGTAGCACTTCAGTATCTGACTTAGGCAGAAATCATCATGTAAAAATGCTAATAATTTCTCTATGCTGTTTTGTTATGAATAGAACTTCAAAGCTATTAATGCATTTGTTTATATTCAATTTCTATTTATATACTTAAGCACAGACTCTCTAGTACTATGCATGCTAATGTGCCAATATGTGCTCCAGCAACGTCTTTATTAATGTACATTCATATTTATATAAAGGGCTGGACTCAATGGAAGTTTTGTCCTAGCTTCATAAGGAGCTTGGATCCAACCCTGTATTTTTTTAAAAAATAAACATTGGAACAAATTTCCAGGAATTAATTTAGTTCATAACATTGTCTTGTTGTTGTTGTTGTTGGATTGTAATTCTTAAGCACAAGTTTTTTATGAGCTGCATCATTTTCAGCTGCTTGTGTAGAGATGTTTCTCTGTTGACAGAGCTTCTTCCATTCTCCCTTTGCCCTCCTCCTTTGTCTTTCCTGTTTTCAGTGTGTTTTAATCGTGCTCTGTAATTCCCTATACCATTATAACTGATTAATTAGCAAACCTTCACTTTCAGGCTCTGAATTTTTCTCTTAGGCTAAGACCATTTGTAATCTCAGCTGAAAAGACAAGATTGAACATCTGCCTTGTATTTGATCTCTTTGCATCTTGTACCCATCATGATTATTGTTTGTTCTTTATTATAACTAGGGGTTTAAAGGTGAAATGTTATGTTCTGCATTATCTGGGCTCTTAGCCTGAAAATAAATCCATGCAGATGGGCCATGGGAAAATGCAGAAATCAAGGAGTCCACAACTTGTGGGTTTTTTTTAGAATTTTGGACCTCAGATGTCCACATGGGTGAAAAAAGACAATAATAGATGAAATGTTTCTTTTGCAGATCTTTCATCCATTTATATTTTCAAAATTTTCTTTGCAAAGGTGTGAGATAGAAATATAAACATATTTGTTTACTTGCAGTAAGTAAACAAATCCAACATTTTCACTCAATTGTCAGATGCCAATATGTGTGCTTTTCAGAAAATCCCGTTAAAGGACCTGCAGCTGTACCAGCTGCTGTTGACAGTGAAAGGACCATCCTTCTTCAGAGGCTCAGGTCTGAGCTTCCCTCAACTGCTTGTCAGGATTTCCACGTGAAGCCTGTTTGCTCATAGCTTCTGAAGGGAGAAATTTTCCCAGCTGCCCTTGCTTGCACATTTTTTTTTTTTGTATAGTTGGGGTTAAGATTCTGAGGGATTGAAGGGAGATCAGGTACCTGTTTGTCATTACCTATATCCAGCTGGAATCCTTGGCATGGCAGTCTTTCTCTTCCCCCTCACTGACTCACAGCATGAAGAGATAGTGGAAATTTTCCCAACACATTGTACATTTGTCAGCACAGGTAGAAGAGTGGTGAATAAAATAATTTCTTTGCTCATCCCTCCTACTGTCCTAGTCACAATCTCAAACACCAGGTAGCATCACACAGAGGGTTTTATTTTTCTCCAAAAGGAGCTATCTGTCTCCAAGTGTCACATAATTCATGCGCAGTTGAGTTCGCTTCTCCGTTCTGCTGCAGCTGATACTGACGTGTTGTGTCCAGCTAGAGGACTGTGTTGTCTTTGGCCTGAACCATGGGGTGTATTTAGGCTCTCCCGTACATAATTTCTTACATAAATTAGATGGTGTCACCAAGCTGCTGATGTCTCTTGCAAATACACTTTTCTGATATTCATGCTACCTAAATCTTCCAAAATCTCCAGCAGCCCTGAAAGGTTTGCAGTAGTGTTAGTGCAGGTTTTGGAATGATGCTGTAACATAATGTAGTTATAAGTGTTTTCATTCTGGAATTATAGGAGGAAAGAAAACAGCTCATGTCAGTTACTTTTTGAACTGATTTTTTAATTTCTTTCAGAACTCTCTGTGATCCTTGCAGATATTAGATTAAAAAGTAATTTCAACCATGAATAAGAAATAACATGTGCAGAAAACTGCATTTTTGCTAGAATTAGCAATGTGAAGCATCCTTTTGGGGTTGTGACTCCAGTCTGCCAGTTTCCCATGGAGCAGAAAGCAAGTGTGGCTGAGACCAACAGGGCCCTGTTGCATTTTGAAATAGTCTCTAGCCCTCATTTCTTTCCCCATGAAGAATTACTTTTAAATATTTCAGTAGGCCTTTCAGGAGAAATGACATGTTCCTCTTCTGCCTGCCTCTGTTTTTAGAGATCTCTCTTGCAGATGTTTTTTCCCTTCCAACTTTGCATTGCCCAGTTGCATTGTTCTCTTCTCCCAGGAGGTGCAATCTGGCTGCTGCCCTTAGCTGGTATCCATTGTGACTTGGTGAGGCTAAATTTTGGGTCAAGTGTTTCTTTAGAAGATGACCCAAGACTTGATAGGACTTAGGGGAGATGCAAGACCCCACCTACCAACAGCCTGTCCTCCAGCAGGAGAGCTGATGTGATACTTGCACCTGTGTCACCTTCTGCACATGCTTTCCATGGCCAGAAAACTATGTTTTATGAAGACATCCATGAAATGCATGTGTGTCTGTCCAGGTGCAAGTCAGGGCCTTCAGTTTGGTGTGTGCTAAAGAGCTGGTAAAGGGTTGGGATCAGGTTGGTTGGAGCAGCAGCCACTTGTGCTGGATGTGCTCACACGGACCTGTGAGAGCTGCAATTAGGGGAAGTCACACAGCCATGGTTCTGTGTATATTCCTGGTGGAATGGTGGGAGTGTAATGGGCTGTTGGTCCCCCCCAGCCCTATCAGCAGGGAAGATCTGTGTCTTACCTGATGATTTTCTGGGCTTTGGGGGCATATTCCCACACTTGCGAGATGGATTTCCTCTAAATGAAGCTCTGTTCTGAAACTAGCAATGCCAGAAGTTAAAATAAGCTTCTCCTTTATTACTAGGACATATTTTTAGGCCCTAATTCATGTCTCATGTGAATGCAGTCCTCCCACTCCCACACCGGGAGTACTGAACTGGAGTCTGAGGGCTGTGCATTTCATTTTCCAGAAATAGGTGCAACCCAAGATTTTGAATATTTACATTCTCTGCCATTTAAAAAAATGCACCTATTGGTTTTAGGTGGATATATGGGTTTAAAATAGTGAAAAACTAAAGCAAAAGCTGCCATCCTTCGGTGTTTTGTCACTCCGTCCTATTTTTATTTTGGTTGCATGAAGGGGGACTTACCTTAGTTTGCATCTAGATGCTGCAAAATGCAAAAAAAAAAACCCCACAGAATACAAGCTCAATTCCTGTGAAAACATTTTGGATGTCTCTTGTTTTCTGCCCTCTCCTTTGGAGCTCTGGAGCCTCTAAGCCCAGCTGCTGGTGTGAGCCCTGGTCCAGCAGCACAGCAGCATTGCCTTCCCATCAGAGCATCTGCGGCTGGTGTTCACAGAGGTCATCTCTGCTGAAAATGTTTTCGTGGGTGCAGCAAGGGCAGGGCCTGGCCTTCAGAGGATGTTCCAGCTGGTGCCGTCAGGCGGCAGTGAGGGGATTTTGGAGAAATTTCACCTGGCCGCAGCCAGGATGGCAGAGACGGCTGAGCAAGCTGACAAGCCGTGGGAAGGAACTGCAGCTGTCTGTGATGCTGGAGCCCCTGCCCTCCGATGTCCCCCTGCCCTGCAAGGCCAAAGCTGCTGTCCTGCTGTGTGACTCCCTGCCAGCATCCCTGGGGACACAGGCAAGGAGAGCTGGGTCAGCGCCAGTGGCTGTGAACAAGGAGTTCAGAGGAACCCTGCTCATTTAAAACCCTGCCAGGTCGCTGAGAAAACGGTCCAGCGGGATGATGGACTCCAGTGAGGAGTGGAGTTCATTTATGGTGGAAGCACAGCCCCTGTTCCCGTTAGGGCTGGTTAAAGGGGAGGGGACAGTCTCCACCTGCTGCTGGTGCCCTGCTCTGCCCTCTCCAGTGCGGTGTGTCTTGTGTCTGCTTCCAGGTGTGGGTAACCTGTCCCGAGTGTTTCTGGGGTTCATGCTGTGCTGGCAGAGGGTGACCTTGCAGCCTGTACCAGGAGCTGCCCTAGGTGTGCACGCCTCCCATCCAAAGGGGTGTCTGAGCCCAGGTATTGCAGGGATGGGCCCTCAAGGGCACACCAGAGCAGCCACAGGCTCTTGATGGAGAGTCCCCTGATCCTGGACATTGTGACTGTGTGTTCTTACCTGGGAGATCATTCTGAGGAGCAGAGAAACAGAATTTTAGCAAACCCTCACAAGGACTGTCCCAGGAGCTCTGCCCTGGGAAGGCAGCCAAGTCAAGAAGACTCTGATTACTGCTCTTCCACAAATTATAAAAGGTGTAAAATATCTATATATTTCCACCAAACAGAGATGGAATTATACATCACATAAAACCTAAAGTCACTGTTTTCTTTAAAGAAATAATAAAGGCTCTTATTCTGTCAGCATAGTCTGCAGACTAATGTAATCAATCCAATAACCACTGTCTCGAAAAAGAAAAGGAAAAAAAAGGTATATAGAGTTTGGAAAAGATCTGTTTCATACTATTACATAAATAAGGCAAAAATAAATGAGACATTTTAGGAAATGCAAATCAAATCTTGTCTCTGTTTTTATCTATTATTATGCGAGCTTGCAATAGGTAGGATTAGAAAATGATCACTGAGATTGTTGGCATACTGAATATTTCAAGTCACTGAGGACTCGGTTTAAAATAAAACCATCAGCTATATCAATATATGAATGGAGAGGAATCAGATATTTCTGCTACTGCAAAAAATTAATAACGTAAGTCATTAGCATTAGTGCAACTTGCTTCTCTTTCTAATTTACAGGCACATATCTAGATTAACCATAAAATATTCCTGGGTTTAGGACACACTGTCCTCCATTGAATGCTTAGCCTGGAAAGGTTATTAACATTGAATGGGGACTGTTCTCTCAGGAGAGCTGCAGATAAAATGACCAGGGAAAGAAATAGCACAACTTCTCAAATTAGCATAATTAGTAATTATCTCTTAATAGCCCCACTTGGCTTTGGAGACTTGGCACTTGAAATTCTGCTTAAAGTTCAGTGAGGAAAAACAAATTTCACGCTGAAATGTCTCAATAACACAGCTGAGTTGCTGAGGTAATCGTCTGGTTTAGGTAAAGGAAAGGAGATGAACATATGGATAGGAAAGATCTTTGCTGTAAGCACTGTGTTTGTGTTTGCATATGTAAAGCACTCTAGGCTTAATGGTACAATTGCCACTTTCTCTGGGGGTGAGGGGAGGGCAGGGGGATGAGTGGGACTTTCTTCTTTAGTGGAGAGAAGCAGATGAGGATAATAAACTAAAATGAGCAAATCCCATTCATTTTACACTAGAATAGTGTAATTTCTTTAGCAATTCTAGCTGAAATTAAAAAAAAAAAACATATACAAGCCAAGCTGTGGATAGAAAAGCAGCCTTTATCATAGCCAGTGGCAGAACTAAAACCTTTTAAATGGGGACACTTTTCCAACATTTAACTCAAGGTAAAACTGGATGAATAAGCACAGGCAGCCTGGTAACCCTATTTTTTTTCTTTTCTGTGGCAGTGAAACAGATGGCTCTCTTAAGATGCTTTTGGCTGCGAAAGAACAAAAGCAGAAGAAAAGTATTTACCATTTTTTACACACCTAAAGACCAGTCCTCTTTACTCTTTATCCTCAGGCAGAAAGCAATTTATGCATCCATCTTGATGGAAACAAGCCTTTGTTATTAAGTAGGCATATTTTGATTTACATGTTGCACAGCTGGTTGGAAGCTTTCCACTGGGAAACACATACACAATTGATAAGCCTTCCTAAACTAGTTTGAAATAGAAAAAGAAGTTGTTTCACTCTGCCCTCTTTGGCAATTCATGTTGGGTGCCAACACTTCAGCAGTGGATTTATTGTGGTGGTGGTTTGGAACTTTTCTTGTTAGTGTAGGTTCATGTTTGGGTGGGGGGAAGGTGGTCAGGTTTTGGGGGGTTTTTTGTTTGTTTTTTGGGGGTGGGTGTATCTATTATACATACATAGACATATAAAAGTGTGCGTATTTTGAAGTACCAGATTTCCAGATCCCTAAGGTGCAGGGTGTCAAGGCTTGCAGTGGTTCATGGCACTCATGGCCCCTCCTGGGGTAGAGTCAGGTGCCCTCTAGAAGAGGCAGTTTTGTTCTTCCTGCACAATGAAGGACCCCTTGGCTGCAGGGAAATTACTCTTTTGGTGCTGTGTCAACACATAAAATAGGAAAGATGAAGACAAACTAGTCAGAGGAGGTTGACAGCTGTTATAAAACTGATAGGCTGACACACTCATGGTCAGAGGAGGGAAAGGTTTGGCTTAGAAACTCTAATTAAGCCTGGCCAGGGTCCATTAGCTCATCTTCACTAGTAGCTTTGCAACCTCATACCCTGTGTATCACCCTTTTCATACAGGCTCTTGGTGAGAAATGTGATTAAGCAAGCTGCTATACTATGTTTCCAAGGCCCAGTCTCTGAAAGCAATTCAAATGTCTCTATCAACCAACAAAATCCATTTCAAAATTCAGAAAGAGCATGAAAGCAAAGAGGGAGAAGGGAGAAAAGAAATGGAAGCAGATCAAAAGAGATTAAATGACATTTGAAAAGTATGGAAATGAGGAGAATATTGAGACTGAATTAATTGCAAAAAAAAAATCCTATAAGATGCAGAAATCCAGCAGGTCTGATGTAAATATTTGCAGGCTGACAGAAAGCTAGGAGATGGGCCAGTATCATGATGAAATGAACACATTTGTCCCTGTTCCTCCCAATGAGTCCTACTCCCAAATGAGCACTTGACAAATAAATTAAGCTCAAGCACCAGCAGTGGAGAGGATGCAGAAGAATAGTCTGATGGACACCTGAGATATCTCCTGATAGACTGTATGTGGGCAGCTGCTGAGAAGAAAATGCTACAAAAGAAATATACGCACTCCTTGACAAGCCTCTTTGTTGAGTGATTGATATGTTTCTGCTTTCCTCCTTCCCTATAATAGTGGGAATGTGAGCTGCTGCTTTGAGGCCAGAACTATTAAAAAATAATCATCTGTGAACACCAGCTGACTTTTTCACACCACCCCCCCCCCCCCCCCCCACCAAAGCATGTATCTGTAGGTAGTGAGTGGCTGATTTTTTTCTTGATACCTCAAACTGGATTTTTTAAGGCAGACTTTTCAGAGCAGGTCTTTTATCATTTTGCTCTTAAATTTCATCTTAAGAAATACAGTAGAACCAGTTGGGTAGTAGCACATGTGTCTTGTTTGCTTGCAAAGCTCATTAGAAAGATAATCTTGTTAAATTCAAGAAACCCAAGCTTCATTTCTGGCTCTGCTGCTGTTGTTTTTGTGACTGTGGCAATCCGCTTGCCTCCCCTCTGCACTGAGTCTGCCAGGACAGACAGAGTAGTTGTCATCACTGTTATTTCTAATCAGTTAGTGCTGTGAGCCCTTTAGGGACCTTAAAGTCATGCCTGGGATGATGTGATCCTGATCTGATTTGGGATCTCCTGGTAGCTGTTGTAAAAGAAAGAGCAATATTCCTATGGCATTAAGTGTTATTTTTAGGCATTGCAGAAGCTAAGCGTGCAACCTGCGGGTGAACTTCCAAAGGCTACTTCTGTGACATTAGGTCTTGTCACACAGGAATTAATTATTTGGCCTAACTCTGTGATTCTTGGCAAACCTTAGTGAGGTGGTTAAAGGGCATTTCTATTCTGCTAAAACCAGTGCTAGACAGGAACGCTCAGCAGTTCAGTCAGGATTGGACTGTTAAAATTGGACAGCGTGAAGAAGAGAAAAATGCAAAAATTACCTGAGAAGAAAACTGCCTGAGGGTAAGTAATTTTCTTAAAAAATGTCATTGGGTTATACTGACTTCATAGGTAGCATTTAATTGTGTCAAGCTGGTGGTCTGCTGCCTTGTTCCATCTTTTTCTTTCCCTTTCCAATTTTTGGAACCTATTTTGGCTATTTCCTGAATTGCTGGTAATTCAGAACAGAGAATGAATAAGAACATATTGTGTATTATATTTGTGTTGCTTTCAAACAGTTAAGCATAACCTGTATGTATAGATCATGGCAAGGAAATACCAGTAATTTTCAATGGAAGAGGAAAATGGACAATCTATCACACCTATTCTCCTTCATTTAATAAAAGTAGGTCAATGTAGGTTTTATGCTGTTCACATTAGTGTCATTCATTTTAGCTTTACTAATAAAAGTGAATGGCTGGTTGAGCATTACTGGAAGAGGATATCAGAAAAGAAATTAGAAAAAGAAAAATGAGTAAAGAAACATTACAGAAAGTAAAGTCCTATGTCATGGGGATGTTCCTACGAAATTTGTTAAATAACATCAACTCACACCCTGGTTTTGAAACTCCCCATTCCTAAATGACTAAAGTACAAACGAACTGAACATGAGAAAAAATATATTTTGTGTATTGTTTAGCTTCAGATTAACTATTGAACACTCAGGAAATGCTGACAATGGGCTTCATGCAATCCTGTCCTGATTCCCATTTAACTCTTGAATTGTTCACCAGATAGTTGAGAATACCATGATCTGCTCTGGCCTCTGCAGTTCTACTTTTAACTGTGAATTGCTGGTTTGGTTCCTATTAATTTCCATGGTCAGTTTCCTGCCTGAGGGGATCATTAGTGGCATGAGGAATGCTGGGTGGTGATTATAAGATAAAGACAGGGAGAATGTTATTTTATCTGCTGGTACCAGCATAAGGCTGTTTATTGAAGCAGATCAAAGAAGTATGTAAACATACATACACATGTGCACACACATAAATCCCATTGCATTTCTTTAATTTGCCTTTTACGGTTTTTAATAATATTGCAATTTTTCATGTAGTTAAGAAACAATCACTTTAATATTTCTCATGCAGGGCCTTGGAAAGCAGTGAATGAGAAGAGAAGGAATCAGGATTCTTTTCATTTGCTTTTCAGCTTTTATTTAAGGCACAGACTATGCTTTCATATCTTTCCTGAAAGAGTAAAAAGCTTTCAAAACCCTTCAGAAAGGGTGAAAAAGTTGTTGAGCTTCACACAATAAAAAAGGACACATATTTCCTTCATATCCTGCACCTTAAGTCACTCATTTTTTCATAGACATTTCCTAGTAATACTTGAAAAGAGGCCATTTCAATGTGTACCTCAAACTAGTTAATGTTAAAACTCTGCATCTATCATTACAGCATTTGAGGAGCCATTATTTTTGAGTGCATTTGTTTTAGACTCTTTCCAGGATCTGTGAAAGGTCCCAGTTTCAGATCACAAGTTCTGTTTGGGTTATAGTCTGGATTGCTATAGGATGTTGGAAGCCTTTTGGTGTTTTCCTCGTCCCTTCAATGCCCTCCTTTCATAAACCACCCTAGGCTTCAAAGAAAAAAAGCACATCAGCAGTAACAAAATCAAGTAACGAAACAGGTTAGCATAAGATTTAAGGTATTTTAAATACTTGACCTCTAAACACTGTTTCAAGACATGCCTTAGATTCAGTGTGAACCCATACAGGCATGGCATACCTTAGGCTTTGCTATTTTTTAACTAAACTAAGAGGAAAACAATTCCCATTCTTTTATATTTAATAAAGTCAAATCCCCCATTGCATGCTGAGCTAAGGATCTCATCTCTGTCCTGAAGCAAAATACTGTAGTAGCAACTGGAAGCCTTATAATTAACATAAAGTGGGAGAAATCAGTTGTTTCAGGAGGTCATACTCTAGTAAGTAGAAAACTACAAGGGCCTCTGTGCATCTCACACAGTGCTAAATTCAGTTCAGGTGCTCCAGGCTGTGAGTGGTCAGCAATGAGAACACTTCTCTTAGTCTGTCATTTGCTATGAAACACAGAAAGCCACAGGCAGATGTCAAAAAGAACGAGTGGCATAATTTCCTACAGGGCAGCTTTGTTGTAGAATAAGACCAGTCCCTAGGTAGAAGTCATCAGTGTCTGACCTTAGACATGGTTCAGGGTAGTACATGTACTTTATATGAGGTACCATAGAAAGCAGAAATGATGTTTCGCATGTTGGGAGATGGCAGAATTTTGAATGTACTAGATGCTGACTAGATTCTTCTGTAAAATGGAAAAGGCAGTCTCAGGAGGAGTACAAGTGGTATTAAACCCTATTAGTGGTACTGTAGAATGCATTTGAATTTATTTGACAATCAGCGAAATCAACCATTTTAATTTTATCCTTCACTATGACATTCTGTTCTAAAATTTCTTTGAATCAGTTTTGAAGAGAAATCCCAAGCTTTTGCTCTCTTCTGAAGGAATTGTTTCATTTTACACTCACATAGATTGTATTTTTAGTTTGTTTTTTTTTTGTTTGCCAGAAGAAATAGAGAATTCAGTAGAGTTGTCTTAATCCAGTCTCTCAGTTGATTAAGTGAGACATTCCTAAAATAACAATATTTATGCATAATTTCAAGGAGGTGCCCAACCACAACCTGGTCAGTATCAAAATAAGCATGGCCAGCAAGTCAAGGAAGTTGATTCTGCCCTTCTACTCTGCTTTCATGAAATCCCACCAGTAGTATTATGTTCAGCTCTGGAACCCCAGCAAAAGTAAGATGTGGACCTGCTCAAGCAAATCCAGAAGAGGGTCACGAACTTGATCAGGGAGCTGGAGCACCTCCTGTGTGAGGACAGGCTGAGAGAGATGGGATTTTTCAGCCTGGAGAAGAGAAGGCTCTGAAGAGACATTATAGCACCTTCCACTACTTAGAGGGAGCTTCAGAAAAGACAGGTAAGGATTCTTTATGATAAGATGAGGGATAACAGTTTTAAACTGAGAGTGGATTCTGTTTAAATATTAAGAATAAATACTTCACTGTGAGAGTGGTGTGGCAGTGGAACAGATTGCCCAGAGAAGGTATGGATGCCCAGTCCCTGAAGTGTTCAAGGCCAGGTTGGATGGGGTTTTGAGCAACCTGGGACAGTGGAAGGTGTCTCTGCTCATGGCAGGGGAATTGGAATGAGATGGTCATTCATGCTCCTTCCAACCCAAACCATCCTATGATTCTACGAGTCATTCTTTGATTCTGCCATTCAGTGTGTCTCTCACATATTATGGTCTTGAAGGATGCACAAAGTTGTACACTGGCATTGCAACTGGCTCTAGGTTGGCAGCTCACTGATGAATTCTCTGTATCCTGAAGGCCACACGTAGATTTGGTTTCTGCAGCACTGTCTGAACCATCTAAGGCAAGATGCACTTGTGCTTACACATCAGAACTCTCAAATTGCACATACCTAAGGTTAGTCAACAGTATTTTAAATGTGTATTTATCCTGATCCCTTTAAAAATTCTGATAATGAGATCTGTTTCTTCAGCAGTCAGTCCTTTGCTTCTCCCTTCCTTTCCCCAGACATCTGTGGTCATACAAAGGACAGAGAAGAATTGTCCTTGCATACTTAGCTTTTAAACATAGCATTTCTTGTTAAGTCCCACTGACCCAGATGGATTTGTGTGAGACCTTATGTGTTTTGAACTTCTAGATTTGTTGTATTCTTTTTAAAGAACAGGGGAAAATAAAGCCTCACTTTTGAAAATAATACTTTTTTTAAAGTTTGGGAGAGAGGATCAAAACCCAAAAGATGTCAGCCTAGATAATTAGACAGAGGTTTTATAACCAACAGGCTGATGCAGTCACAGTGAAATGAATCAGAACAAATAGTAGTTCAGCTTGCTGTGGCATGAGCTGCCAGTTTTCCTTCTGTCTCCCAGAGAAGAAAGAGCTGTGATCTGCTTTAAATTCTGACATCTGGTAAAGTGCAGTGATGTATGATTCGGCACACAAGCTCATACATTGCACAGCAAAGTTTGCCATTTATGAGGCTCTCTAAATATAGGGAAGCAGTTTATTTAAGTAATGCAGTAAATAACAGAGTAGATATTTTAGTTCAAGGGAACATATAAGCCTTGAGGCTGAATTCAAGCAAGGACATTTTTATGTGGATACAGATCTTGGATTATTGAGACTATAGGCCTACTTGTCTATAACTTCTTTATAACCCAGTGATCATTACTGCCTGCACCTTGCAATACGTGTTCGTAATTGTCTAGAGATGATGCAAGAAATGAATAAAACTCATTTAATTTTGCCTCAAAATTCTGAGCTTTCAGCGTGAGAACTTTCTTATGCAAATGTCATTGTGGGTCTGTGTTGTTCGAATTGATGGAAATTAGGAATTTCAGGATCACCAAGCACTTCTCCCTGTGAAATCTCAATTTTTTTTTTTTTTTTTTTGGCTCATTATTTGGCCATTGGCCATTGGTCTTAGGACTGGGATTTAGATTCTTCAGTCCAGAGTAATACTTACTGTGTTAGCTCAGATCTGGGATCCAGATGGTTTAAACAGTGTACAGGGTATGCAGGAAATCTTCCCTTCCTGTATCTTTAAAGCAAGAAGGTTATGGCAGTGCCAGAACCAGAAGTTACACTGAACAGCTGTGTTCAGTGACCACTGGTGGGCATGAATCAGTTCAATCCTTTGGAACATGTATAATTTAATATATACACAGTCTTGCTTAAGTATTCATGGAAAGGTAGGTTCTGGCAATTATGATTTTCCTATAAGTTGCCTTTGATAAAGGTATAATGATGATTAACATCTATAATTCTTAATTTACCAGTAAAACATTTGTTCAGGACACTTCAAATTCTGCATGTGTGGCACAAACAAAAGAAATTAATAGAGATCACATTCTTGACCTGCTCTCCTTTCTCCTTCAAGCTGAAGCCAGCATGTGGGGGCTGTTCAGGTTTGGTCCTGATATCCACTCTCCTCGACCTTCTGTCATGGCCCTGCTGGGGGGGCATCCTTCTTACCTCATGTGGGGCCCCAGATGCCAGCAGAGAAGCCCAGGTGAAAGGTGAGGGGTGTCCCTATTGACCAGCATCCTCTGGGAACTGCAGGATGCCCCACACCAAAGCAGCTCCGTCCTTCTGCCACAGTGACAGCCCCAGTCTTGGATGGGTTTCATGGGCAGGGAGGACACCTGCTTCTCATCCGTTTTTCTTGGGGACATGAGGGTTTAGGTGAGGAATCAATGGGATCGCAGAGGAAAAGAAACCCCTGTGGGGTCTGTGGATTGATTTATGTCAGTGCTGTGGTCACCCAAAATCCCATAATTTTTAAAAAGAAGCGCTGACTCTAGTTTAACCATTAAGAGATTTCAACTTTTTTATTTTACTATTTTACCACATTTTGCTGTTATTTACTATTATGCTACCATGTAGTAGGTTTGCATATATACATAGGCACAATCCCATTTACTCTGGAAGTTACTGCTCTCGTGATTCCTGTTACTTAATCCCACAACATAGTGAGTGAGGAAAAATAATACATTTATTTCTCTTCTTTATATCAGCTCCAGAGTTTTACAATCCATCCAGCTGGCAAGGCCCAAAGAAGTGATTTTCCCATAAAGCACGAGCAGCTCCAAGTCTGCAGCTCACAGTGTCAGGGAACCTGGTCTCCTGTACACGTCCCTGTATCCAATTATCCTCATAACCTGGCTGCTCAGCATTTCCATTGCTGATTACAAGTTCTCCGTAGCTTGAAATGATTTTAAAAAATCTGTTGTACTGGAATAAATGTTTTGTTATTGCCAAAAATCTAAGATCAGATGTGGAGAGTTGACCATGACCAGCTGCATACATACATGCATAGGTGCCATAATGTGCTTTATTCTTACCTGACTACCTGTTAAAATAAATGGTACTACATTTCTAAAATATAAATCTTAAATATGTACATTTCTAATAAGCTGTGTTGGACTGAGGTTTATGAACACACACATTGTTAACTCGAAGAGCCGCTGTACATCTAAGGCAACATTTTTTAACCTTTTCTTTTTAAAAGTATAGTATTTTCTATTCTATAGTATTTGAAACGTGGGAACTGGATTTATTGAGTATTGCTGATAAATCATGTCTTGAAAGTACTTTTACTCCATTTATGCTTTCAAATTTTGGGGGAAAATGTGTTTCCAAAGAAAAACACATTATGACATTTATGGTGAATTGAAAAGCTGGAAAAATAGGTTTCTGTCAAGAAACAGTGATCTTGTAACTCAAACAAAACATGGTATGGAGAATAAAACTATTTTTGCCATTCATAAGACTAGTGCAAAAAGTAAAAGTTTTAAACTGAACACTTACAGGTATTTCCATATTTGTAAATAGAGTTGCTTTTGTCAAATCTGTGTTTTCAGCTTAGAAAATAAGCTCTTCATTCTTCTCCATCCAAGCTAAGGTTATGTCTGCATCCTTGTTTCCCATGACACCTACAGTTTATCCAGATGTATCCAAGAGGAGTTGTGGGGTTTTTTTGATTATTCCTAGCAGCATGGTCCTGGTAACACAATGCTTTAACACAGCAATGAACACAGGCTGATTTGCCCTTCATTTGGTTAGTTGGTTGGATTTTTATGTCTGAGCTCTGTTCCGCTCCAAAGACTGGGGCTGCCACCTGTGATAACTAGTTTAAAAATAAATTGAGCCCATCTGTGACTGCAGTGACAGCTGTGGCACTGGATTAACATCCACCACATTGAATGTGGGGTGCAGCACATGGATGGGGTGAACACAAAACACTCCTAATGGCCACAGGAGATGAAAACACAGATTGTTGCCTGAGCACCTAGCTGGCCTTTGTGCTGCAGGTAGTGCTGCATGAAGCCCTGGAAAAGCAACATCAAACTAAAGAAAAGCAAATGATGGCATCTTTCAATGCCTTGCTGAGTTTATTCAGCCATTCCTGCACTGCCAGGGGCAGCGTGGCTGCCCCAAGTGATGGAGGAAAGTGATTAACACAATGTCATATCCCTACCTTATCCTGCTCTTTCCAAAGAAGCTGTAGGAAAAGCACAAGGCTGGAGAAAGGAAATGCAGCCTTTGAGCTTGCCATTACCTTGCCTTTAGGGTCCCATAGTGCTCTGCCAAAACCATCATTAATAGCTGGGAGAAGTTCTGGTGTGTTCCAGTCAAGCAATGGAGGCACTCTGTGCATTAGCTGCAGACTCCCATCATAACCCAAACAACATTAACTTGCTTTCAGTTTCATACAAATGAGCTGCTCATCAGCTCTGTTATTATACAAACATGTAGCAGCTGCACTGCAGAAACAGATCTGTGAGAAAGTGATTCAACTCTCTTATGCAACCTTCCTATCATTTTACTCAATTGATTAACTCCAGTTTTACTATTAATTTAATTTCACTGTTGTCAGAGTCCTCATATGTTTTTTCATGTTTGCATCATTTGGTCCTGGTTGTGTCTAATACATCCTTAAATAAATTATTTTATAAACTCTTTTAAGCCTCAGTCATTTAAAATATCATCACAGGCAGCAAGTATCCAGGAAAAAATATTTTGATAGGTATAAACCTGCAGAGTATAATGACAAGTCAATGACAATGTCAAGTGTTTTTTCACTAATTCAGAATTTTATTTTCTACCTCTTCTTGCTATATTCAATAAAAATTTAAGCTAGCTTGTGAAAAGCTCAGAGAGCAGTAAATAAATAAATAAATAAATAAATAAATAAATAAAAAATAAGGCCTGAAGAACATAGAGCTGGCATCTGTGACTAGAGGAATTGTTAGTTAAAGTTCGTCTCTTAGGTCTGGTGCATTCTGGATGCATGCACTCAGCGCATGAAAACCTTGTCTTTTTCATTTGGGAATGAAATGTGAGTCAGTTCTCTGCACTCTTAATTCAAATTAATTCAGGCTTACAAAACCTGTCATACTGGTCAAAACTAGCTAGTTTATGGCTGAGGAAACTCTTCTTCTCCTTTCCTACTTATTTTTTTCTGTTCCTATTGTCCATCAGCCACACAAACAGTTTCACATAAGACTATACCTTCTGGAATTATTCTTCTCCATCATCCATCAAACCTGTTGGTACCTGGTTGTTCCCTAAAGGGCAGAGTGTTCTTCTATTTCTTTTCTCCTACCAACAAACCTCAGTCTCAGAGCAACTTGACCTCCAGAATCTATGATGGAGCATTCAGATACTCATCTGAGATGCTGAGGAAGAGTCACTGCCAAGAGGCAGAACCCTCAGTCAGCACTGGGGGATGGGGGACCTGGGAGGTCCAAAGCCGATTTGTTGCTGAAATAAATACGCCATAGTTCTACTTGTATAGTTCAACAGAGCTTTGTCTGCCTAAAGGGAACGCTGAGAGTCTTCTGGAAGTCGCCACAAGCCAACAATGGTATAATAGCCCATGTCATAAAGTCACAGAATCTGGTTGGAAAATACTCTTAAACATCACCGAGTTCAGCTGCTAACCTAACACCACCAACCTAGCTTGTCAAGTGATTGTGCCAACACCCTTTTGACATCTCCATTTGTATTTGTCATGTAGTGTAAGGCTAAAGAAAAGAACTTACAGCTAAATGTTCAGTTTCTTCTGCATCAGAATAAATGTGTCTGTTCCACTTTTGCCTTTTCTGTTACAGCAGGAGACTTGTACTTAACTGCAACAGTCCCTCTGATTTTATCTCATCCAGAGGCCCTTTATTATGTAATGTAAAGGAAGTTTTTATATTCAGTCTGTCCTGTTGGATATAATTAATAGATAAGTTTGAGAGTGAGAGATTTTTCCTCTTGTTTTCTGATGGGATATACAGCAAAATTGTTCTGCACTTAGGAGTTAATCTCGTTCTTACACCCTTCTTACCTTCTGTGGGGAAGAAGTTTTCCAGGTATGAGTTTCCTAGTTCTCTGGCAAGTCTGTGAGCATGACAGCCATGGTCTGTCTGCACAAGACCTCAGACACAAGCCTAGCTTTTCTGTCTTGCATTGTTTAATGCCTATCATGACAGATTTCTTGCATTATAATGCAATATAAATGATAATAATAAAGCATGAAGATTATTTCCTAAGTAAATCAGCAAGCAGTCAGTTCTAATACTATACTGCTATTTGTTTAACTTGTTCTGTGTAGATAAAACCACAGGTGCTCTTTTTTCATATGAAAGGTGACTTATCTATAAAACAAATAAGATGGGCACCAGCTGCCCAAATTGCTCTCTAATGCTGTTCAAACAGTGAGCTTTGTGTTTCCAGGAGAAAATCCTTCCTTTTTAAGTCTATAAATGGCAGCATAAGTTCACTTAGGTGCCCAATAAATGTTCTGCTTAGGGAAAAAATGTAATTCAAATTACTGAATGGGATAAACACAGTATTTTTTATCAAACACCACTAATATGGGTCTGCCATTAGAAAAGTATTCATTTGGGGTGTTAAGTGATGAAGGTGTAGATAAAACAGGAAACTCTTACGGGCCCAGGAATGTGTCTGAGCATTACTCACATTTTTTTATGAGACATAAGCCCCTAATGTCCTCTGTTCCTATCCTGTGACCCGTATAAGAGTTCTGGAAAGCCCTTCTAACTTAATGGAGAGCACAGTGGCCCAGGCAAGTGCAAAAGGAGAAGTCTCACAATAGGACTTTTAAAATTCTGGGACTTCCTCAAGGCATACAGGGATATCTTGGGAAGTTCACTCTTGGTTGCTATGTTGTGCTACTTTAACCTATGGGCCATAGAGACAGATACCACATTTTAGTTTCTCTCAATCAAAAAACTGTTTCTTTTCCTTTCTAGACTACTTAATCTTGTTCTTTCTTGCCCCCTCCCCAAGCTAAGCAATAGGAGCAGATGAAATGCTGACAGAATGTCCATTGCAGAGGGCAATTTCCTCTGATGGATGATATGTCTATAACAGGTGGATCATCATTCTCACTTCTGTCTTTGAAATACATTAGTAACTATTAGTCAGTGTTATCACTGGACTTGCCTTTGCAGCAGCTGCACTGCTCTGACTGCTCCACTTTGTCACTGTCTTTGCCCCTTTGCTTGCCCAGCGTTTGACTTTACGGACATTGACCTGCCTTAGCCTCCCTCTTATTGGTATAAATTACGCTATTCTAATCCTCTGGCTTCTTTTCTTGCTTCTGCCACTTTTGTTCTTGTTTAATTTAATGTATTTCAGTTTACCCAGCTACTTTTGGGTAGCCTGGATCCACTCTATATATGGAGCACATCCAGACTGTGAGGGAGTTGTACCCAAATTCTGAATCTTCTGGCTCTTGATATTTGATGCTGAGTATATCTTTATAGCCCTTGAAGTGGTTGTCTGTTCCTTCCTAGAGGGCTGTTTGTTACCATATGAAATAGTAATCAATAAGGAAGGAAGAGAAAAGGGGCTAAACAGACATGGTAAAAAATTTACCAAATTATCCAAAAAAATTATCCAAATACCTGAAATGAAAGCATTCAAAATCATCAGCTGTCATCAGTGCTTTCACTAGGCTTATATAAAATGCATGCAATATATAATATGCTAGGCTCTCATAAAGAAGGAATGACTGGGATCAGGTATTTAGTAATAGCAGCTTCATTAAAGTTCAGTACTTAGAACTTCAAGTGTACATGAAAACCTATTTCCCACCTCAACCAATAATAAAAATATAATAAGCATATGACAGTTTAAAGATAAAATGAAATTGTACTTCAAAGAAATGTTGGTGAGGATGGTAAAAAATGGTTCTTAGAAAGCTCAGGGCATAAAATTCAGCATGAATCAGGATCCTCTTATCCCCTACTTGTCCTTGAGGATTTTGTGTTCCAGGAACTGTGGAATAGAAGCAATAGAAGTTGTACCAAAAGGATGCAACATGCTTGAAGCTCCTTCTCTCTTTGGGTATTGTCTGGTGCCTGCACTCCTAAGTAAATAGCGAGGCCACAAAGAATTAATCTTGGAGAGGTCACAAGTTCCCAAGCATTTGCCAACCAGCCTTTCAGTGTGGAGCACAGATTAAGCAACCACAATAGAGAAGGAGCCTGGTGAAATGGATCATTCAGCTTGGGAGAAATCATAATTAGCTCTGTTGTAAAGCAGCTCCACAGGAATGCAGCTTCTGAGCCTCCCTGCGACTCCGACAGATCCCTTGGAATCTGGTTTACTTATTCCTTTTGAGATTCAGCTCTTGCGTACTGCATTATGAGCATGAAATCTGTGGGTCCAGGGTGCTGGCAGGCAGGGTTTAAAGGGTCTGCACATTCTTGTGCAGTTACCATGCAAACGCTCGGTCCGGTTTCCTTTTCCCAGGGGTAGCCCCATACTGTGCAGTGAACAGCGAGGCAGGAAACCACCAAGGGAACCAACAAAGAGTCCCTTTTTAGCTTCTCACCTCCCCAAATCATTCCTGGTTGTCCTACACTGCTGCACTGTTCCTGAGCATGTATTTGTAAGTGCTGCTGCAATAAGAAAATACACTGACTCTCATTCCTGCAGCAGTTACTGTCTTTGGTCCTGCTGGAATAAAAAATTATTTTGTGCAAAGTCGCTTACACTTGCTGCTAACTTTATTGTAATAAACACTGACCTTTTAAACCACTAAGCCTATAGAAGGCTAAATTATAGAGTTTACCTCCCTAGATGCTCCTTAGCTGTCATAATGAAGGAAGTTTACAGTGGGAAAGTGAATGAAGCAAGCATGTTTTTAACCATATGGTAATTATCTGCTATCTGTGCAAAAGACATAAAGTGTTGTTTACTTGATGTGAAAAGAGCATCTGAGAAAGGATTCCCTGGAGAGGGAGTGAGGGAGATTTGGCACAGTGGCTGCTCTTCAGATGGTTTGTAATAGACCCTATAAATTTGTAATATGCTATTGTTAATCAGTGGAGATTGGAGCTGCTTGGCACATAATGTTCTAGTTTTAAGGGGAAGGTAAGTGTCTTGCCAAGCAGGTGTTTTTTGTTTTGTTCTTTTTTAAACTGTAATTGAATAATGCAAATGCATAATTGTTTGTTGAGCTTTAAAAGTAAGAATAAAGGAAAAAATGTGTAAAATTACATTCTTAGCTCTTTGCTGTCAGTAGCACATTAAATAAGAGGGAAAAGTTACTCTGGCAATAAGAGACCAATAAGATAATAGGCTGTGTTCATTCTCCTAAAAAGTATAATTTAGTTTGCTTTCTCTTTTCCTGCTTCCAGTACCAAAGTAATACATTATTTGCTTCTTAAATGAAAAGGGGGGAGGGGAAGCGGGGAGGAATGGGACAGGGAGGAGAAAGGAGAATCTGTCCTAACTGCAACCACACATGATTGCAAATCTTTTAATTTTCAGCACATTAAGTTACCCAGAATAACTGCCAAGGCTCATTTGCACAAATGTACTTACACTGCTTTAGCACTTTAATACTAAAAAAAATTAGTTGTGAAAATCCAGCCAAATCATTTGCACTATAGTGGCTGAGTCTGATGCACACTTAGAATCCCTTACATCTGCCCTGAAGTGCACAGATTCAGCTCAGACCTTTGAAAAACTCTTTTTTTGTTGTTTTTTTCTTAACTGATGCACTAAGTGCCAGATAAGGAACTTTTATTTCATTATTTGAGTTTTTGTTTGTTGGTATTCTGCTTTAGTTGGAAAACCAAACTATTTCTTTCTGTGCTGTGTGGCAGAAATATTCACGACATGGTTAGTGCTTATTTTTAAATAAATTTTCTTGGTATTCAGAAGATTTCAGAAGATTTCCAGGCTAAACATGCCAAATTTAAGCAGTGAGACCTTCAGGTGGAGATTTCAGGGAGGTAAAATGAGAAGCTAAGTTGTATAGATGGAATGAGCTCAGAAATAAAGATACAGGAAATATAAAGAAGCAGAATAAATCATAAAAGAATGATCCTTGGAGAAGAAATGAATGAGCTGGACAAGAAGGGTTGAAGAGCAGAAATCTGGGAAAGCTGTGAGAAGGCAGGATCATGTGACCTGCAGGTCCGAAGGCAGCAGCAAGGAAGATCACAGCCAAAATTGAAAAAAATTCTCCATTCCATGCTGTCCTTCAGCAACTCCTGAAGATGTAGGATGTTTGCCTTAAAGTCCTTACTTGTATGAGAAATCCTTTGATAGCTTTCAGACTTCCAGTTGTGTTAGTCACTTGAGTAGGTATTTCAAGGAGCAAGTCCTTAAGGTATAAATTTTTCATGGCAATTTTTCAAACCAGGCTCTAAAGCCCAGTGCACATTTATGGTACCATTTAAATGAAAAACAATAATATATGATATAGCCTGAATATTATACTTAATGAGCTATATTTTCTTTTAAAATAAGGTTACAGACTATAACCAGAACATTATGCTGCCATAAATTTCATGAGACTTTTTTCTAAACACCTCAGTCTATAAAAGTCAATGACTCACAGAGTAGACATAATCTAAGGGAAACTTTGACCTTTTGCATAATAAGAAGCCTTCCAGCCTGTCATATCAATGCTCTGATTCCTCTGAGCGGGCTCTGAAAGCATCAGTAAAACAACAGTTACGGCAATTTCCATCTGGAACTTGCATTTTAATAATTCTGTAATTATATTTAAGCAGTAATCTCCTTTGGATGATTCTTTTTTTTTTTTTCATTGTTACTCAATGGCCCACATGATTATTCACCTCTTAACCCACAGCAGTTCACCTGGTAGGATGTGAGGAAGGAGGTTGCAAACCATATGATGTAGATGCTGCTGTTTCTTATGGCAGTCAGAACAAACAGGATGTCTGTACCTAGATGTGGAAAGTGTGACTGTTTCACTGATACACCTGGCTGTAAGTTATTTAAAGCTTACAATATTCAAAACCACCTGGTTCTCCCTGAACATCAAACCCCTTTGTTTCTACATAGCTTCCATTCGCAGCATTTTCAGTCAGGTACAGAGAGACTGAGCTCAGATAGCTCTTTTTACTTGGAAAGAGAGATGAGGTGTATTTGAGCCTATGAATTGTCACTCATCATTTTCCTCATGTCTAAGGCTTTCTTGATACTTGCAAGAATATGATGCCTGTCCTTACTTCCTCAAGTTGTTATTTTTTTTTCTACATTTCCCATACTGTAGAATTTGTTCTGTTCTCAGGTGAAAACAATGTATGTGGACTTCACAGAAACAGCTTTGTGATATTTGATGTCTGGTTATGTTTATGTGATGGGAAAAGCAGCTCTTGATTTCACTGGCAGTAATGGTGGCAGAGGATCTGTGCTGATTTGCCAAATAATTTTGCCCTTTACCTTTCCTAATCTCAACACTCATAAGACAAGACTCCTCTGATATACAGTAAACACTGGTAAAATCAGCTTTCACTTAGTAACGTGGCATTCCACAGGAGCTAAAAATGAATATTTGTGACTCTTTTTGTTGAAGTCCTTGGGCTTCTTGAAAGTAAGTACTTTGTGAGATGAGACTGAATGCTCCTCTAAAAGGTCAGGCAAGCAGCTTCCTGTGTCCTTCATGATGGAGAGCATCCTGCTTTGATAAACATTTTCCTTATCAGGGATCTGCAAAGGATCTGATCAAAAGGTTATTTAAGTTATGCAAAAATGTGGGTTGAGCCCTCCAAAATACTTAGCAATCTATGATAAATCGATGAGTTAGGTGGGGAAAAAAGGTAAATGATGAACAAAGAAGGAGAAAGAAAGGAATTTAAAAATAGGTAAGTGGATTATTTTGAATGATTACTTCCCTGAAAAAAAAAAAAAGGTATAATATTTTGGCTACATTTCCTTGTTTTTCAGAAGAACCTATATTTTTACTAAACTTTTCTTCCTATACTGAGTTACATATTTTACTGTATTCATGGTTGTATCCTTTCTTCAGCAAAAAAAATTTTTTTGAAAAGTAATAATGTTCTTTTCTGTAGAAAGGACACACCAAAAAAATCCCATTCTGAACATATTTTTTTCTTCTGACTTCCTTATTAAACCTGTCATGGAGCTGAGCACAGTTCTACACAGAATCTTGTATGGGTTCCAGCATGTCAGATCTTTTTTATTTGGGTGGAAGAGAGTATGTGAACTAGAAAACTCCACGGGGAAGGAATGGAGATCTCAGGTAGCCTTTCTAATTGCTATGTACTCAAATATATGCATTTAGTTCACTACAGACAAGCTGTGGGCTCCAACCAGCAAACATCTGGTGAGGTGCATCAGCCTTCAGGGTCTTGGCAGCAGCTGAAGTGATTTGAGATTGGGCTCAGTACTCTCCTGTCTTGTGACTTGTGACTTGTGGTTTGAAGTTGATAGAATAAAGTAGACAACTAAGAGCAAGGTTTATTTACGTGTCCTAATTCTAAGATGCTGACCCTGGAACCCTGGGAAAGCCTTGTCAGGTGTGTTGTGGAACAGCAGGAGACTCAGCAGGCTGGGTAACACTGGTGGTGTGACCTGCAACAGGACATACAGACTGCTCTGCTTTTGCCTCTCTAGGCAAGAAGTGCCTCAGCTGTACTTTAAACTTCATTTGTCTGTATTCTGCTTGTTGCTCTCCTGTGTTCATGTTTTCTGATTTATTTGGTATTTTGTTTACTGATCCTCACTGTTACACTGGGAGTCTTTTTCTTAGCTTTTGATTTCATTCTATTACTTGATTCTTATCCCCAGTCCAAAATTCAAGACAGTGTTTTATTCCTTGGATGCATACAATCAAAAAAATGCCTGATTTCATGCATATTTCTAGTGCCTTTAAATTCACTGCTGGTTTCACTTCAATTTCGGTGAAACTAATGTGCAAAGTACCTGCTTAAAGTTAAGCATGCAATTGATTGCAAAAAAAAGGAAAATTGTCAGTATGACTATTCAGTTATGTAAGAATTACTGTAATGTCTGCTCTTTTTATTTTATAATGTTCTCAAAGAAATCACTTCTTATCATTAACAAACTGACAATAGAAAGATTTTATCTTTCTCCATATGCTTCTCACTTCTTTTTCCAGTTTATTCTTGAACATTATTTAGACTTCTAAATGATGATGTACACAGGTTAGTGACATTTATCTTTTAAAGTTCTAACCTTCAATTTTGTACAGAACATCAAATGGGAAGGTGAAGAATGAATGTTTAATTCTGCTTTCCATTCAGAGGATTCAGGAAACTGGCAAAAAGTAATTGCAGGGGGTTTTATTTTATGCTTCAAGTGAATAAGCCTGACTTTGTGATGTTTGTGCTCTTCTTTTCCTGTAGAAATACCAAGTGACTGAAAATACTGGATGGATTGATGCGGATTTATTTTGCAGTAGTACAAGTCTAGTGTGTTTTTTGAATGTGAATGTGATCTCATTGGCAGGGTTTGCACACAGATGTGTGGCATTAACACAGTGGATAATTGGATATTGCAAATGAATTATCTAAATGTGGTGACTAACAGGATAATGTCCCTAGCTGATGCATTCAGCACTCCTTTTACACTAAGATGAAAAAAAAAGACTTGTAAGAATAAACGTGCCTCTTTGCATTTGATTTTTAAACAGTAAAAGACTAAATTTTCATGATGTAATTAACTATATTTTTGTGTACACATATATTCTTATATGTGGAATGTATCCTCACAGCAATGTGTGTATGAGTATAGAAAGACATATGTTTATAGTATCTAGATGCTGCTTTAGTTTATATATGATATATTCGTTGAAATAAAAGATTCTACCAGAGGGCCTTGGCACATTAAGAAAAAGGTTGACTGTATGTCATGGTGACAGAGAAACTGCTGTTACATCTTTAAGACTTCTGAGGACAATGTTTAGATAAAAAAATAAAAAACCCAAAAAAAAGAGATGCAACTATTAGGGACATTATACATTATCAGAGATACAGATCAGTCAGGAAAGATGCACTGATTTAGCAGTTAAAAATCTAAACATGATAGTTTTCTTCCAGTTTTAAAATATTGATATTTTTGTTCAATCATATTTTATAGTGGTCTGCCTTCTTCAATACAGTCCCTTGTTTCATACAAAACTACATTTTCAAGTTTTTGGTAAAACACTGATGTCTATTGTATTTGGCATTTTTCCAGGCTTTATTTTCTTCCCAGTTAAAATTAAATGAAAATATCACAGTGATTTATCCTTTTAGGTACTACTGAAAACTAAATCA
Organism: Cinclus cinclus; assembly: GCF_963662255.1. Lineage (NCBI taxonomy): Eukaryota > Metazoa > Chordata > Aves > Passeriformes > Cinclidae > Cinclus > Cinclus cinclus. The sequence continues at coordinate 10,506,783 of NC_085046.1, read as the reverse complement.
CTTTCCTCTCTGAATCTTTTTTGATGAAGTATTATTCATTTTATTTCCTAAATGAGCCAAAATTTCCAAAATCATGATTACCATCTGCAAAATTGCTTAAAACATAGCATAGCATTATTCATGTAGTGTGACCTGCATCCTATTTCTTATTTGTCTAATGTGCCTGCAATGATTATTTCTTGTTATTATTCTGAGGGTTGATTAAGTTGTCAGATATCCTACAATACTTGTAATATTTTCTTTGAAATTTAGTTCTGGAACCAATTTACTGTTTTATCACTCTAGGTTAAAAAAATTGCTTGGTCTTCAATGTCCAAATGTAATACTACTTTTCTTGTCACTATTATTGTCAACTGAATTAATTTTTTTCTTAAAGTATATAACTGTACTGCTGCTACCTTAAAATATAGACATTCTAGGTAAAACTTAAGACACATTTTCCTGTAATATTTTTTTTAAGTAGCAACACAACACAGTCAGTGATTTCATTTCAAGAATCAGAGTTTGGTTTATTCAAGCCAGGAAATAAGTTATATATTACCTTGCTCTTCCATTGTTTGTGCTTTTAATGTAATTTTGGGGGGATATTTCATGTGGAATTTTAGATCATAACAGTGTCATCCATGGTTTCAAATTAAATTCTTCTTCACTTCAATGGATTAAGAGTATTTTACAAAAATGCTTTTCAAGTTTGCTTGCTAGGCTATGCTTCAAATACAAATTCAGAAAAATAGATAACTTACACTTCTATCATCTTGAAAATTATGCACAATGCTGGGCATAAAGGTCACAACATTTTTAACTATTTGAATTCATAAGATGTTCAAAGCAGACTAAATCCATCAAAGGATTTGACTTCTGGCCGACTTACGTACACCAGATGGATGTACATACTGTTAAATTAATTTTAATTGGTTTGTCTTAAAAGATGTGTGTTTAGGTGTGCCAAAGACCTGATATTTGTATGCAATGGGGAAAGAATAATGTTTCACTTCTGGGGTGTCGTGGTTTAACCCCAGTGATCAACCCAGCCCCATGGAGCCGCTCACTCAGTTCCACAGCAGTGGGATTGAGGAGTGAATCAGGAGGGTAAAGGCTGGAAACTCTTGGGTCGAGATAAGGACAATATAATAGGGAAAGCAAAAGCTGCACACACAACCAAAGCAAACCAAGGAATTAGTTCAGTGCTTGCCATTGCAGGCAGGTGTTCAGCCATTCCTAGGAGGGCAGGGCTCCATCACTTGCAGTGGTGACCTATGAAGACAAACCCCATCACTCCAAACTTGCTCCCTTTCTCCTTCTACACTTTATATACTGACATGATGTCTCATGGTCTGGAATATCCCTTTGTTCAGTTTGGGTCACCTGTCCTGGCTGTGTTGCCTCCCACCCTCCCAGGCACCCCCAGCCTCCTGCCCACTGTGTCCCTATGAAAAGCAGAGAAGGCCTTGGCTCAGTGTGAGCCCTGCTCTGCACTAACAAAAACATCTCTGTGCTATCAACCCGTGTTCAGCACAAATCCAAAGCACAGCCCAATACCAGTTCCTGTAAGATTAACTTTACCCCAGCCAAAACTTCTCTTAACCCCCACCAGGGGAGGGAAGGTGGGGTGGAAGGGGTAAGAGGAGAAGGCAGAAAGAGTAATGAAAACCTGCCCGGCACAAGAAGCAGGTTTTTAAGGCATGTAGGGCTGTAAAAAATGTGTGTTATTATGGGAACCTCTTTTGTAAGGAGCAGAATCTTCCAAAACAACTTTCCTTAGAGATTCCAGACACTAAGTTAGTTAATAACTCATTTAAGACAATGGCTGTATCCCTACAAGTTAATGAAGAAAGTTTCTGACTGTACATGTATGTGGTGCATGATTTAAAATGGAAATTTAAGACATAACATTAAAAAAATAGTTTTGCTTATTCCATAGTGGGTAAGGTTATTCTCTGTGTGTGTTTATTGCTTACACCGTTAGCAGTTACTAATGCTGATTCCATAAATAACCTAATTTTGCACTTCACTTGGACATGAAAGTCAAATGACTTTCTTCACAAAACTATAATAAAAATTATAGCTTAACTCACAAAAAATATGGAATACAGGCCACTAGTGCTTCCTACAGCAGGGTTACAGGTAGAGCACACTGAACATTTAAAACAATGCCTGGACACCTTTGTCCAGCCTGAGATTCCTCCCAACAAGCTTTGAATGTGTGTGTGAGTTACAAAGCAGCAGTTTCTGTGGGCATCCTGCTTCTCCTGTACCAACTCTCCCCACCTCTATACTGTAAAGCCTTTGATTTTGCATTTTATTTTATGAGGCAGAATCTCTTTTTGAGGAAAAGCGTAACTACCAGAATCATTGCCATAATACCAGGCTTGTGAAAATATACTGAGTTTGAAATGGACAACATAATCTGATGTCTAAACATGTAAGTCAGGATCTAATTTACACTCATTCACTCATTTCTGGTTTGGTTGTAGACTTTGGTTTTGAATGTTTTTTGTTTTTTTTTCCTTTTGCCCCTCTCTCCTTGAGTCTACCCTGATTTCAGCGTTACCTGCATGGGTAAAGGACTGGATTTTGTTTTTTTTTTTTGTCTTTGTACTTGTTCTAACATTGTCTGAAGCTCTTAGATGAAGCCGTAATTGTAAAATGATAAAAAATGCCTTATAAAACTTAATGGGAAATTAAAACATGTTTTAGTCATGGTGGAAAGGGGAATAAGAATTTCAGGAAGCAAAACTTGATCAGAGTGATGGAATTTTATCTTCAGTTTTACCTGACCCTTTCATCGCAACCAGTAATTTAAAAGCAGTCTTTTAATATTAACTTAGCTGCAACCTGATAACGTGCTATGAGAGCTTTGCAGTCTCAGAAACAAGTAATTGACCTACTGTTGAATTTTCTCATATAATACAGAAGCTGCCCAATCCCTCAAAATGTGCTTAAACCAGAAAGGGAAGCAGAGTTGCATGCTGAAAATGTCACCAGAAGTGAGAACCATTAGCAGAACATCATGGCACATGTTTGGGGGTAGACATAGCAACTGCAGCCACACTGCCAAGGGCAGTGGTGTAAAGGGAGTTCTGAGTTCAGGAAAGGCACATAGGCACGAAGCATGTGTTTGTGGAGATGAACAGGAAGAGTGTTAGAGCTAGTCAAGAGACAGCAATTTGTGGTTGTGTGTCTGAGGATCCTGCAAACAGCAGCACGATCCTCAGAGGCTGTATTTCTCAAACTGTGAGTCCTTTCCTGAGACATGTATCTTCTCCATCCAAATTTTGTTGAGAGCAATCCAGGTTTTCACAGAGGAACTGATAACCAGCTACCTAGATTCCTCTGCTTATCCCAAAAAAATGAGCTGCTGTTAGGTATTAGAAGTAGTCTTACACAAATGTAAACAAACAACCTTTAATGCCATCTGACTTTGAGGAATTGAGTAGCCACTCAGCTAGCTTTGCAGTTCTTTGAGCTAAATGGTGTTCTGGAAGACAGCAGTTTGGAAACACTGATATTTGTTAGCAATATTTACTAGCCTGTAAACTACAGAAGTTCATCAATGTAAATATTTAAGGAAAAAATACAAAAGAACTGACTAAGCTCTATAGCTCTTACTAAAGGAAATCAATAGATGGGAATAATTTGATCTGGTCCTTGATTTTTTTTCTAGTTAATCAGTACATTTAGGTCTGTCTAAAATAACCTTAGAAGGATGAGACAGATTTGCTCTTTATGGTGTGAGAAAATACAGGAAAATTTCAAACAAAAATTTTCTGCAAGGACTCTTGATTTTAGTCATCATAAAGAAGCGAGGAGATGCTATATACATTTTATTTTAACATGGTTCAATCAATTTCTTGTCTGATGCTAGTAAAGGCAGGATTCTAAATCTGATTGGCAGAAAAAACCCTAGGGCTAGCCACTAAAGATGGCCATTATCATTTATTAAACAGGTGTTGAAATGAATTGGTCTTTTATCGTAATGCAGATTTACAGTGCATTCGGCAATCCATTTTTCAATTTAGTGTACTGCCTCTGATAAATTAACAGATGTCGATTGATTTTTTTTCCTTCAGTCCCCCTGTTTACACCTGACAGCCAATGCTTTATAGCTGAGCAGTTATTTGAAGTTATAAACATTATAATTAGCAATTTTTTAATTAGGCTGACAATTAACAAGAGATTTGCAAAGCTGCTAATTTGACATGTCATACTCTCCACAGTGTTTATGTTAACCACTACTCGAGTGAATTCAATTGAACAGAGCTACGGTGTCTGAAAAAATCAATCTCAGAAGAACCCTTTTCCCCACTTGGGTAACATTATGGCACTTCAGGCAGAGAAGTGGGACTTCAGTGAAATTTTAAAATGTGACAATTCCAATACTTGAAGTTTCAACAACACATGCCCATGTTAGCTCAGAGATGCAGTTAAATGTGATGTGCCAAACACACGCATGGTCTGGGCTTTTTTGCTATTGTTAGGCTTTAAGGGTTTTATGTTTCAAGGATTAGGACCAAAAGAAAACCAGCAACCGTACGACTCCAATCAACAGTGAGCTCAGAACATAACTTTTATCTCAGAGTTGAACAAAGGAAAAAGAAAATATGTCATTCTTTGTGGTCACTGATGAAATCTGTGTGGCTTTTCCAGTGGCATTCTGCATATCCCATACAAACTGGGGTAGCATGTGAATAGAAGCATTACAGAGGTCCTGCTGAAGCAGGTGGGAGGTTATTGGCTCTTTCCAGTAATCTGACCTTCCTCAGAGGTTGCACAGAATGGCCTTCTTTCTGATTGAATTTCCTGTGTGAGCCTTAGACAAGGAATGTTACTGCCACTCCTGGCACAGAGGGAGCTGGGTGGATGCAAGGCAGTGATGGGGTTGGAGTGCTCAGCAAGAGAGAACGGGGCTTGGGTATGGAAAGAGGCAGCTGTTGAGAAGTTGCCTGCCAGGACCAGGGTGAAGATAAATGGGTGGGGCAGCCTGAGAAAACATGTTTCTGGTTGATTTGGTTTGAAAGGACTTGTTCTTAGGTAATTTCTGTGAAGGTATTTAATCACATGCGCTTTGTAAAAGAAACAAGGCTAGCTTTTAAATGCAAGTAGACCTGATTTTGACTGAGAAAGTTCCCTGCCTCAAAGAATGTGAGTATTTCCTTCTCTAACATAGTTTCTTGGTTTTATTTCACGCGGGTTTTTTGCATCCATGTACATCCATTTTTGCAGTCATGTGTTTTCATCAGATACTAGCTTCCTTTGTATTCTGTTTCTGAATTGTCTCATTCTTTCCACTGATGGCTCATCTGGTGGAAGGACCAGGAGCCCTTTACAACGCAGTAACAATGAAAAGAAAGGGAAAACATGCAAGTTCTTGCATACCTTTTAAAAATCTCCCTTCTTTAATCCTGTGCAGCTATCCAAATACATCCCTTTGCATGTGAGCCTTTCTTCTCTGAGGTCCTCACTTATAATGGAGGCAAGACACATCCCTAACTTGGTGAAGTACCAGGAGGAAGCAGAATGTGCAGAAAGCACCCCTCTCCAAAATTCCCCACCCTGCTGAATTCCCCGAGGAGCTCAAAAGAAAATCTAGACACAAAGTTACTGAAATCTTTCATTCTAGTGATGCCTCTACTTCCACATATCTGTGATTTTCGTCACTCATCTGCTTTCCTAGAAGGTGCAAGAGAATGAATGAGATGAGGGACTTATTCAGAATTCACTTCATTGCAATAGTAATGTAAAGAAAATGGTTGATTTAAGGGGTGATCTAAATAAAAGTCTCAGGAGTTGATGGTGACATGGTATTGCAATCATTTCATTTAAATAGTGAAGAATTTTACTACCTAGGAGTTTTGCATGAAGTCACAAAAGATCAGGTCCTTGGCTGGTACAGGTTGCCACAGGATCAGCCTCTGAAATATTCTGTTTTCTCACAAAGAGTTAAAGACTAAATTTTTCATTTCATTTCAGTGGCTAAGTAATTTGGGTTCACAACTTTATATGTTTTAAAACTTATAAGTGTAAAAACTGGTTTTTTTCTGGAGCAATTAGACAGTATCGTAACCAAATGAGTTATAATTAAATACATGAAGCTGTGGTGCTAGAATCTTACTATTTTTGAGCTCAAACAGTCCTAATTAGTTACATGAATACTATGATGCTTGAGATGAGGTATTTTGAAGAGCATGTCTAATACTTGTTTGATGTAAAATCCTGGTTGTTCATTTCAAACAGTCAAACGCTGCTGCCAAGGAGTGCTATTAATGGGTCAAGTATCCAGTTTGTTTCCTGTGGTACCGACACCCAGCCCCAAAGCAGCAATTCTCCTCTGAGAATGAGTAAAAAAAAAAGTATTTAATTGTGACTAGCATTCACTATGGAGCTCATCTTCCTTACACTGATGGGGCAGGAACGAGAGAAAGTTCTGGATTGTGAAGATGTCAGTGGGAAACTAAAAATCAAGAAGAATGCAAGAAATGAATAGGCATGGTCTTTCACAGGTAAGTTTTTGAAATGGAAGAAGAGAGGGGAAGGGATAGTTAAAAACCTCAAGTAAAGATTTCTAGATACATCAGGTCGCAAGTGAGTCAAGAGAAAAAAGTGGGAGAGGGGGGAAGGATAAAGGCAAAGGGTACTCACTAAGGTGGGAGAAATAAGGAAGTTAAAAAAAAAAAAAAAAAAGGGAAGAGGCTGTCATTCTGTGCCAGCATGGGGTGTGAGATCAGTATTTGAGGAGATGTGGAGGCAGTGCAGGTACTGAGCACCTACAGGCTCCAGCCCATCAGGGCAGCCAACCCTGCCCTAAGGGTGAAGCTTCACATCCTCGGGGAGAAAGCTCTGCACTAAAGTTCAGTAAAATGATGCTTTGGGAGAGGTGTGGGAAGGGCTTTAACTCCTCAAAGCAAACTGATTGATGCCATTATAACCTTTTAAAACCCTTGCATAATGTCAAGAAGGCCCCCAGTCCCATTAGGAAAGAGTAGACAAAGGAAGCACCCTGTTAATGAATATGCCAAAAAAAAAGACGTGATAAAAACTGTAATGGGGAAAACAATTTATTTTGAGCTGTTTGTTTAAGCACAGGAGGATTCCTAATGGAGCCATCAGACCTCACTCATTGGCTAATAGTTTAATTAGGCCCATCTGGTGGAGGCTGTGGAGAGAACTGTCCCAGCTCTCATATTGGCAGAGAGGTAATTTGTCATCCTGTGGCCCAGTGACTGGCACACGAACATCTCTAAAGCCAAACAGAAGCTCAGCAATCTGTCTCACATGAGAATAGCTGAGAGCTATTGGAGGCATTTGTGTGGTTCACCTTGGCACACAGAGGAGAAATGAGACTGTTGCACAGTATCCTTCAGATAACCTCAGCAGAGAAATTCAGGCAGAGCCCCTGAAAGCAAAGTCGATCTCGCCACTGTCAGCCAACCCAAATATAGGGAACAGATTTTTCCTTTCTTTTTCTCAATATCCCCTCTTTTATGCCATCCTAATAAAACATTAGGGTAAGAATGCTTTCTGTTAGTTTCTGTTTAGGAGCTTGTATACTTTGGATATAAATTTCACTCCTACTATGTTGAGAAACAAAAGAATTTCCCTTTTGGATAGGAGGAACTTGCTATTTTTAAGAAATCCTAGTTCTACAAAATACTATCCAGTGATAGAGCTGCAACTACAGAAAAGCACTGCAGAGACTTCATACAACTGTAACCATTCTGTAAGGTAAGTTGATAGAACTACAGGTTAATTCAGCTAGAGAAGGAAAAGAATTCAGAATGCTCACAGTAACTGCCTTAAAAGCTGAAATCAATATATTCTTCTCAGTCTGGTGTTATTGTTGGTATTAGTGTTATAAGATGTTATAACCACCACTTTAAGAGTAATATTTGAGAAAGCATGGGACAAGATGCCAACAAAAGTTGTATCTCACTTGCCTATCCACTAATATTTATGTGGCACTTATTCTTGATCAAGTACACCCCACGGCCTATTCCAAACCCCCAAAAGCACTTAATGTGTCAAATATTTTACAAGCTCTTTTTTTACAGGCTCATATCAGGTGTTCTCCTGCTGACCTGTGATCCCTCTCCAAGCTCTGGGTATCTGTGGCTGATACTGCCATCAAATTGGTAGGAGTGGGATAGACTCAGGTTCCCCTCCCCCAGAAACTTTAGTTTAAAGCTCTGTTCACTACCTGGGCATGCCCATGACCTGAGATGCTTTTCCCATCAGCTAGTTAGACCAGGTTTCTCAAAGCAAGTCCCATGGGCTCAGGAGCCAGACCTCTGGCTGTGGCACCAGTCCTGTAACCATTTGCTGAATCGCCAGATTTGACTGGCCCTTTCAAACCCTTTTCCTTTGACTAGAAGGATTGATGAAAAATTACCTGTGCTCCAGAGTCCCTTGCTATGCTCCATGGGCTCTGTAATCCTTCTTGATACGTCCCAGACTGCTGCTGGCTGTATCAGCCCGCATGAAACAACTGCAGTGGGTAACAGTCAGTGCATGGCGTGAGGCTTGGTGGTATCAGGCTGGCACTCCTGGTACAAACCCCAGGTAAAGAATGCACCTCTCTAGAGACTCTGTCAAGGCAGCAGATGGGTGCCTCTGTACTACTAATCACCAACTGCCTTTTCTTAGTTAAAGAAAATTTCTGATTGTTATACAGGGAGTAGATCCAGCTTCGTTACTCAGCTCCAGCATCTCTTGATGTGACAGGTCTTGATACTCACAGAGTCATTAACACTTGAAGAGTTTAAGTAGCCTCAGAGGGGGCATCGTAGCTTAAAAAAATCTGTGTCAGTAAATAACTAAGCTGATATGTCAGGTATCTATGTATACCTTAAGAAGCAAAAGATTGAGACAATAAGAGATTGAAAGGAGCTACTATTTAAGAACTGAAATCAGCTGAAGTGATTGTTCAAAGTAATCTCATGAGAAAACAATCCATTGTGATCTCTTAATATTAAAAACTATTGGTATCTTAAAATTTCTTTTCTGTACGGTGGTATACATCATTATTTTCTCAGTGTAGTTTTTTTTTTATGGTAAGATTTTTACATGGGCTAGATTTTGCAGAGCCAAAGTTCTGGTTTTGAATACCATAAATTGAGCTTGGGCAGCCTGATCTAGTGAAAGGTGTCCCTGCCTTTAATAAGAGATTGGACTAGAAGATCTCTGAAGGTCCTTTGCCTACCCACACCATTCTATAACTCTGTGAAATTGAATTTTGCTGAAACTGGATTTTGCTGCTCTTCTCACCTTGTCTGGGTATGCATGCCACTTTGGATACACAGACATGCACTCAATAGTTCATGGATGCTAATTTCTGTGTATAATTCTTAACAATGGATAGACACATGATTTAAAATTCATACATGTGAGTTCAGAGTCTCAGTCTACAGTTTCAAACCTAGGAATTAATGCAGTTCACAAAAATTCTGCCAGTCTAGTTGCCCCTTTATTTAATTTTGCTTTGTATGCAAGTACAAGCATCATTAGTTTGTATCATTTTTAGCAACATCCCGAAAGAATCAGCAAGTCAGTTTTGTGCTCAGCCTGATAAACTGTCAAGACAATTTTGCCAGCAAAGCTAACTCACACAGTGCAAATATTTACCAAGAGATTATCTATTCTTAAAGTCACTAATCCAGGTTGTCTCTTCCAGACATAATTCTGAACATGTATATTGAGCAAGCTAAAAGCATAGTAACAAAAATGTTTGCAATGTAAGAGCTTTGCGATCGTCTGCTGCCTTCAGCCAAATCTTTTCTGAAAGCTGGTTGTGTTCCTGGCTGCATTGTGAATGCTGCTATGTTAACAAAAGTGGAGGAGGCAGTGGGTAAAGTGGAAATATTTTTCAGGTTTTATCTGCACTTGACTAGTATTAAGTGGTATTTTTGACTCCTGCTGATCAGATTTCTCCTCACTCGTCTGTCTCACTTGTCAACACCATGTGGAACAAGTGACAGTCTTGTTCTTCTTCCTTGTATTTGAGCTCAAATGTTTACATTTGAATTTGTCTTGGTACTTCTGTGATGCAACTGCTTCATAATAAATATAACGATGCTAAAACTGCTCAGCCTTTTTGCTACTGAAAAGGCACAGGAGTGCCTCATGTAGTTTACAAACCTTGGAACAGAACTGATCTGCCATCTTTTTTGAGCTGGTAGAGATGACACATGGAAAGGAGGCCAGGAAGGTGAGAGCAGCCTGGAGCTATGGCATGGAGCTCCATGAGCCACAACAGTCACATCCAGCTTGGATGGTACAAGAGTGCCTCTCCAAGGAGGGGTTTTCCATGGGAACTGCACCCCTGAGTGAAAGAAGAGGCAAGCAGGGCCACAGAACGGCCTGGCTGCCCAAAAAAGTGGGGAATAAAGTGACTGCCCTAAACAGGCAATGAAAGGCAAAAATGGCAGCAGGATAATAGATTGCTTTACTGTGACCCAGAGCAAAGTACTGGATTACTGTAGGGAACCCCAAAGTAGATTAAAAGGATATTTTTCTTATGAAGACTGAGAATAAAGGTATCAAAGGTTTCTTCACTCTTTTATGTTAGAAAAAGGCAATCCAACTGGAAAAAGCTCAAGCTCTCAATTTATCTTTATAGGGACTGTAGTGTTATTTTTTTTTAATTATGCTTCAAAAGAAAGATGGTGCAGCAGTAAATAACATTAGGGAACACTAAAGGGAGCAGGACAGAGAACTACTTCTAACGTGTTCCCCTCACCCTCTTGGTTTAACCTCCATAAAAATGTGGGGGTTTCCATGTTGCTTGAGGTATTCAAGACAGTGATATTTCTGGAAGCAAGTGAAACACAGCTGCTTGCTGATTAAGGGGATGCAGGAGATGGCAGGACTACATTAGTATGATGCATGTGCTGCTACTCAGGGACCAGCAAGCTCCCAAATTTAGTGCCAGATACACACACACACGGTTGCACCTGATCACATCTGAAAATGTGGCACTTCCACCAAAACCTGAGCAGAGTTTATTAGCATGTGTGTACTAGTGAAGAAAAAGAGAAAAAAAAAATCACCAACCAAAAAAAGAACCAAGAAAAAACCAAAACTGCAAAACATTAAATTCCTGCATGAAGTTTGGGAAAGCACTGATGCTTCTTTTAAAATAATTCAGGTAACTTTGAAGGATCTTTTTCACTTTTAACTCTAAAGATGCCATCTAGGAAGGGCGTCTGACCTTCAGCATTTGTGTTGGTCCAGATTTTCTGCATGTGAAAAAATTTTCAGAAATAGTGACTTCTACAGAGCTTCCTTTGAGAGGTTTACACTTAGAACCCTTATGAAGAGATTTGCTTTCCAGAAGGTCAAGTGAATGGCATCTATCAGAAGTTTGCACTTTCTTAATGTTTGACACAGCTTGGGCAGTCAAATTCACTGGTCTTTAATGTTGTTTAGTATTTGAAAGCAAATTAAAGGGAATTAGTTAAAACTTGTATAACTTGGGCCCTAAAGCTTTTTTATAAAGATGCCGGCAGTAATGTAACAATTTATCTTACAGACAAGTCTAACAGCAATGTCATAATTTCAAAAGCCAAACAGTTTTTCATATTTCTTTCAACAGGAGAGAACTGTTGGAATTTTCATGTATGTTTTGCCTTTGTAAAAATAGAAGTTGGAGTGTGAAACATAGATCATCCTTCACACTCATTAGCATTTTAATGGCTTCTCAATTGTTAACAGATTTGATGTAGCTACTAGAAAGATAAGACTGGGTTGTGATTTACGTCTACACTTTCCAATCCAGTAGTAGTCAGTTATAATGTATTTTACTAAGTGCAATGTCAGGTCTCTGAAATAAATTTTCAACCCTTTTGAAAAATTCATGAAGACAATTATAAAGAAAAATGCCAATATGCCCCTCCAATGTCTTCGCAATATCCATAGTTCTGATTTGTTATTTTTGAAGAGCGTATTTTTTTTTCCCCAACAATAATTAGTTATATAATTTGAAAATCAGAGATGGTGTATTCTGCACAATGTAATAGCATAAAGCGATGTGAGCATTCACAGCAGAATGATTTTCTGAACTTCTAATACAGAAAAGTTGTTTGAGGGTTCATTTTTTGCTGTGTTTTCAATGTATGATTCTGTGTTTTTGTCAAGAACATTATGGCTTAAATGAGTCACAGACTCCCTTCTGCACATGTAGGATGTAGCTATTACAATTTGCACACATTTTAACTTCTCAGAAGCTATCAGTTCCAAAAAAGAGCTGTCAAACCCAAGGGCACCATGGCATTATATTTAGAAGTATTCTTAGTGTCAGGAATGATTTGAACTATCCAAATTAAAGTACAGAGCACAAATACACAGAGCCTGGCTAACTGACTCTTACCATCTGAGCAGAGTCTGCTGTAGCCACATGAGTCATTCATGGCATATCCCTCTTCCTTTCCCTGCCCTAAAGACAGGGCTGAACCAAACCCTGAATTTAATATGGATTTTTAGGATCTAGACACTGTAAGTGTATATTTGAAATGCCACTGTGGTTTGAATCCTTTGGAATCCAGCACTCCTTGCCCAGTAGTTACACGTCCTTAGCATCAGAGGAAGCCAGAAATCCAGAACATCACCAGGATCACCAGCAGGTCCTACAGAAGGTGTTTTGTTGGCAGGAGCATCATTACTGACATAGCTGAAGCAGAGTGAGGACTTCTGAATAAACGAAAGACTCTGTTCAGAGGATATCAATATAGGATAAGGATATTCATTATATCAACCAAATATATCAACATTTTGGATTAGGTTTTTATTTTTTCCATTTAGAATTTTCCATTCTTTCTGCCATCTCCTTCCAGACAACTGTCCATAGAGAGTATAGATGGGGAATTAGACACCACTGGCATTTTTCCATAGGATATTAATGTACTGACAATTCTGTTATCCAGGATTTTAGCTGTACTGGCTGTGTTAAGGCCTAGAAACTCTCCAGCAGAAGTTGAGCAAAACTCTGACATGCATGGTTCATTTATTTCAGCAGTGGACTTGTAATACAGCACATAGAAACTTCCAGTGTTATTGTCTGTGCTGGGCTTTCTGTATCGAGGCAGAGTATTTGAATTTTCAAGTGTGCTACTTCAGTGTATCATGACTTTTGGTGGACTGGAGGGAAAACTGCAAGTTTTGATTGTTATTTTTAAAAGCAAAAAAGTAATCTGAGAGGTGCCCTTTCATGACCTGTCCAGTAGCTTTGATGATCTAATGGGTCTTTTGGATGTAAAGATCTGCTAATCTTCCTCCAACTAAGAGGGTGACCTGAATGCACTACATGAGGTCTTTCAATATTGACTACAACTACCTGAGGACACCTTTTATGTACTTACAAATCTTTCTGTACTTGAAGATGATCAGGCTGGCAAAGGGGCAGGGGAGGGGAGTGGGGGGTGCTGGGGCAGTGAAGAATTGGGAAGGAGGTAAGAAATGAGCCAGGCAGGTTTTCTCAGGGCATAGCTTGAGATGATATTTGCACGGTGCTGTTAGTAAGGGCCTTGAATGCACTTTTCATCCCATGGCGTATTAGATCTCTTCCTGTCAGAAAGTTAGACTCTAAAAATGTAAAATGTCTGTGGCAGAGATTTCCAGCTGCCAACAAAAGGCTCACTTTTATGAGGAAAATAATTTAAAATGCTTCCTGAGTCATTGTGAAAAATAGAGGCCATGACTGTGTCTGCAAAATCCCATTGAGTCGAGACACCAAAGACAAGAAAAATTGCATTCATACCACTCTGATCATCATCTGTCCATTCAGCACAGCGCTCTCCAGGAAAAGACAAAGCTGGAGTGACAGCACAAGGAGCATCCTGTGCCTTTCTGTGTCACTGCTGGTGCTGACCTGTGGCACGGCACGGGAGTGGGCAGGCACAGGAGTGTGAGAAAGGAAATGGGGTTTCTTTTCCCCCCTCTTTCCCACATCCCTGAAGTGTTGATGTAAACTTGCTGTGATAGATGCAGGTGGCTAAAAATAGTGTGGGTTTTCTCTACCATACTAGCAAGTGAATAATTTTCTGCTGTAAGCAGGATGCCAAGGATAGCAGAAGCCTGATGGTAATGGCAGGTGAGGTAGAATGATGGAGTGCAGCTTCCAGCCCACTAAATCAGTGGCAGGCTACTTGGCACATTTGCCAATGCTGCTGCAGACAGAGAAAAGCCCTGGGGAAACTCTCCCTGCATTTAAAAATTATACTTGAGATACACTTGTTTTATCCTAGGAGTTTGATAATTTATCCTCACAGCGTGGGAACCCTGCAGTAACAAGTGATAGTTCTTGTTATATTACTTGTTGCAGCTTCTTCCTGGATTTTCAGATTCTCTGCTTCTAGCTTAGAAAATACCACATGTGCACAAGTGTAATTGTCTTCAGGCAAGAGAGTTTAAAAATTACAGTGGGTGCTGGACAGAACCTAGGAAGAAGCTGTCATGTTCTGCTCAGGCTTTTCCTGTTTGTATCTCTCATACCATCAGCACTTATATCTGGAAGTTATTTTACACAATTACAGCAGATGGGACAGCTCTTTTGGTCAAGTGATTTTTGGTCACGTAGGAGATCCTCTATAAAGAATTACATTTTGAGACTGGTGAATATAAATGCCATTATTATTTAATGTTCTAGTGTCATACTGACTATTGCTAAGAGGAGTTTTCATCATCTGAAGTGAAATCCTGATTTTTTGAAGTCAAATGTCAAAGTTCCTGTTGACTTCTGTAGGACAGATCTAACTTCAGAGCAGTGCAAGAGCTTAAGTGATCTGCCACTAGCCAGATCCTTCAGCACTGGGTATTTTTATCAAGTCAGCCTCATAATGGAGTTGCCTCAGAAAGTCTGCTTAGACTCCAGAAGATATGACTGAAACAAAGCAGGTGCCTTCCTAATTAGAAAGTGGGGGAGGCTGAGTTGTATTTAGCGCTAAAGAATAGGGAGCTTGAAATACTTTAAAAACTTTTGTAGCTTCCTATTTCTTTGCCTCTCGTTCCCACTTGAGATGGAGCATTTCTCATGTCCCATTTCATGTATCCTCACCAGGCATGCCACGCTGGGGACCATGGAGGGAGCAGTTGGGAAGCTCCTGCTATTCGGGGGCTGGTGGCAGTGATGCTGCTCAGGGGGGGCAAAGAGGCATCACAGAACAGGGTGTCTTGTCACTCCTGTGCTCATTTATTAAATGTAAGAGTAATGGGCTGTAAATTGCAACCCTACTGCACCAGTGTGATCTAAGAGAGGAAAATTTTCAAGTCAGCATGTTTGTTTGTCCCACCATTGCAAGAAAACCAGATTTTGGAGGATGCTTAGATCCTTTCCTCTGGATAATGAATGCAGTCTATAGTCATGCTCTCCTCATTATGCAAATAGTTCAGACAAATCTCCCTTCCCTCCATTTCTCTATTTAAATGTGATTTAGTGAACAAAAGACCTGGTGGCACTGCAAAGACTAGTATTAAGATTGTTCACATCATTAGTTGAGATGAAATTGCAGTCATACCATCTGCATTTGGTTACACTTCATTCAGACCTTGTCACTGCCTTTGCCAAACTCAAATGTCTTCTGTGGTGTTTCTTTGAACACCATTTATCTGTGTTTCCAGCCTATTCAAAGATGCCTCACTGCCTGTAATGGCTGCATTTAATTTCCTTTACTTACACATTGCTGATTTGCTGGGTCTTTATGTCAGATTCCCGTTCCACATTATTAGTATTTAAACTTGCACCTTTTTAAAATCGGATGATAAATTAACCTCACATTGCTCTTTTTACCAAGTGTTAGTCACTTGCTGGAAACCCTGGAAATTAGCTAATTTTCTCCCATGCCTGACACTGGCACCAGATATGGAAACCAGCTTAATCAGCTGTGAGAGTTCACCATCCAGTGGCTGGCCCTGCTGAGCACACTCCATGGGACTCAAAGCAGAAGCCCTGTGATCCCCTGGCAGCAGATGGGTGATATGGATATCTCCCTGATAGCTGTGTCCCTGATAAACCGTGTCCTGTGCTAGAGAGCTGAGCTGCTGTGAGCTGGAAGCAGCTCTTCCCACCTCTGCCCACTTGGAATGTGCTGCTTCACATGCTGATGGTCCCAGGGCTGGGTGCTTGCTCCTCTGTTGGGCTGAAGTCTCAGGTGCTCTTTAGTTCTTAACAGCAAAGTCCTGCCAGTCTGACCGATACCCCTCCAACAGCCTGTTTTGTGTACAGTGGGACATTTCCAGCAGTGCCTCCAGTTTCTATGTTTAAGTTCTCGTTTGGTGACATTTGCCTGTCAAGGGAGTCACTCTCCCTGCCCCAGCTGCATTTAGCAGCTGTTCTGGTGGCCGTTCCCCATTGCTGTGTCTTTCTCAGATCCCTTCCCAGGATGGGTGAAGGTTGCCAAGCACACCTGGCAGCCTGCTCCTGCTCTGTGCCTTGTCTCAATTCCCACTCGTCTGAGGGAGCTGAGGACAGGTCACAAGTGATCATCTTTTGGCTGCTGGAGGCAGCTCTGGTGCCCAGTGATGAGGCAGCTGGGTCATCCTCACCTCCTGCTCATCTGCCTTGTTTCTAGTGTCCTTTTAGGGACAACTAAGAGGCTCAGGGAGGGGATGCTGAGATGCTGCTGTAGGGAGAAAAAGGCACAGAACCAGCCCTTTGCTTTTTATTTAAGCAGGCTGCAGCCACAAGAGCGATCTGTGTCTTTCACCCATCTTCCAGAATAATTTGAGGGCAGCCTGTGACATGTTCTGCATCATTTCTGTCATCAGAAGTAGAACTTCTGATTGTTACTGCATCCAGGGTAAGGTTGTGGCCATGGCAGATTACTAATAACATGTAACACAGATCATTAAATTTGCATAAAATTGCACAGGGAGGACAACACAAAGTGGCTGCTTCAAACAAGATACATTAGAGAGAACAAAAGTAGTCCTATTTATGTACATGCAGGAATTAGTTCCTCTGATTTTCTAAGCCTTTCATTTGTTTCCTTATTAGAGCACTATCTGTTCAGTGTAAGGGATTTATTTTCTGTATATTTTAAAGTTCTGTGTGTTGTGGAGGCTTAAGGAATAGCAATAACCATACAACAACACAAAGTTACAATATATCACATGGGCAATGTACAACACAAATCTTTTGTTAAAGGAAAATGAAAGATAGCCTACGTTAAATTACTGACCTGGGTCTCAGGAAAACTGAAGAATTCCCTGAAGTTTATGTCATTCCTCCTCGGCATTTTCAATTTCCCTAAAATATTGTCCTAAATATTTAAACTGTAAGCTTTGTGTCCTGCCTTATGGCACATATATTCTCAGTGCTTAGTTTGGCCAGCTGCAATCTTTTACAGGGCCCCTAGATGCTACTAAAATTTAAATTACAAATCAGTAACCTTGCAATATTTCCTGTCACATTCACCAAATCTCATCCTACTGAGGTTTGGAATGCCACATGTTGATTAGACACAGCTTTAAATGTCTGCAAAAGTGTCGCAGACAAAACTCACCAATTCACATGGTTTTAATAAAATGCTTTCATTTTATTAAATAAAATTACAGGTATGTGTAATTAAGAAATTAAAATCAAAATTTAAAAAGGTAGCTGCATTTAGATTTTGAATGCAAGAACAGAACCCTGAGCTGTAGTTTATTACAGCTTTTGTGTAGGCCACTATTAAATTTGCTTGTTAATTTGGATAAATCTAAACAGCATTACTGGTTTTACATGAATGCTTTGCCAACATGAATACTCAGAGAACTACTATATTTTCCAAAACATTGGACATTTTTGTTATTTTCTAAGGGTGAAACCCATATTTTAAGCTGCGTTCCTCATTTACAATAGAGTGCATCATTCTTGCCATTATTTTTTTTTTAGAATTCTGCTCATTTTTTTAATGTTTAATTTCAAGTTGAACATAGTCCTTTGAGGATGGTAATGCCAGCTAATGAGACTTGTGAAGAGAGTCTTTTGGTGTCTCAAAGTGCCTGTATAGCAAGGAGTGGAAAGCTAAGATTCCTTTATTCTGTTTATGACCTGACTCCAAATAATCCACACTGTTGGAGAGAGGATAATTTAATGGCCATTACTGGTATACAATCCTGCATCTTCTTTGAAGCTGTCAGCGACTGAAAAGCAGCTCCAGTTGTGTGTGTTCATTTGAAACCTTTGCCGAGCTTTTTATCAAAGCAGAATGCAGAGAGGATTCCTAAACAGCTTTCCCTTTCTCACACACCCAAATTAACTATTTTCTCCTCATCTCCTCACCAAAGGCAGAGGTGCTTTGAGGTCCATATGTAGTAACTGTTGAAACATGGCATAAAGAAAAGGAACATACTAATTAGATTACTGAGGCATTTTGAAAGGATTTGCTCCCCTTATGAAGTGTGCAACATGGCTGGCAAATTAATTCAGTTGTAAAATAAATTATTTAAACTAATAAATCATTAACTTCACATTTTAGTGAAGAGGCTCATTAAGAAGCAGAAACATGGAAATTTGATGCATTTGTGAAAGCACAAGACAGTGCTCAGGTTGTTTGTGAGGTGGCAGGCTTGGCTCCTCCTGTGCTGAAGTCAGAAGAGCAGATTCTCAGCTGTGGGGTCGATATGCTCTACAGGTGTCCTCCAGCCCCTTCCTTCATCTGCTGACCTTGGTACCTGATATATGGGCACATCACTCACAGCTTGGCTGCAGAGGGGTTGGACTACTTGTAAAGCTTTTACAAGCTGCAAGGGAATTTGGTATCAGAAATAATTTCTTTGTGGAAGGACACAGGGGAATATTTTATGACCCTGTGCTTTTTTTTATAAACTGAGCCTTCCCTGTGAGTTTAATCTGTCTGCCCTTCCCTGCTTCTCAGTTATGATGGCACAATGCTAGCTCTGTCTGCTTGCAGCTATTTCTCTTGGATAATGTGTGTTTGGCTGTGATCTTGCTCCTTTAGGTCAACAGTGGCCAAGTACACCTAGAACATGGTTTTTGATGGCTTGGTGTCAAGAAATACAGGAATTTTTCATCAGAAGGAAAAAAAAATTGGGAAAGACTGTGGCATAGAATAACTGTATATTTTGCAAGGAATATGTGCAATCCTAACATCATCCCAACAAAATCCATCCAATGCTTGAGGGAGTCATAAAGTCACCAATGTCCAGGGATGAACCAGCTGGCAAGGAGGTTAGAAAAGATGACAAACAGCTTGGGTGTAGTAGGAAGGAAATAAAGACTTCACCAGTTTCTGGATTTCTGATTTAATCTGTAAGTCAAAAGGGCAGAAGAAACTGAAACAAAACAATGTGAAAATTAAGGAAAGGATCCTCACAGATCCTGTTCTGCTCTCTTGTGCTTCTCTTTCACCTGAACGAAGGCACACAGGTTTTTATACAGGTGGAATCCATACAGAAATCACCTTCCAAGTAATGCAGCAAAATCAGTGTATAACTTGGGCTCATTTCTTGATGGCTTCAGAGAGTAAATAAGTGTCAGGAAATTGGGGAACTTCTCTGTCATTGGGAAAGTTGGAGGAACAAGGCATCTCTATGGATTTGGACTTCAATTTCAAATCACCTTGAGTGTTAGCAAAGCTCTACTGAATATGCTCTTTCTTTATCATACTGAAGTTAACTATTAATAGCAGCTGTACATACACTTCAGGAAGATTGTTTCTTCACATGAAATCCTAGAAGAGATGGGGCTGGCTTCCAAATTACTAAATAGAAGAAGGGGACATAGTTAATAAGTACCCAAAATGTTAAGTGCCTTGTGCTGCAAGCAGAAAAATCTTATAACTGATCCATGAAAGTGAAGTGAATTCCGGAATCCTTGATAACCAGTTTCAAATATTAGACAGAAAAATTCATTAATTTATATATTCCTGCTGTGCAAAAAGATTATAAAACTAATTTCAGTATAGAAACATCACAGAAGAGTAGCCACCTTTGTGTGCATGGCATTGGTATGCAAGTTTTGGTAATAAAGCAATGTTAAAAAGCACAGAGATAGCCAGGTAAAACTGAAATAATAAGAATGCACTTAGGATGCTTTCAAAAGAAATGGGGATATCAGGACAGTGATATCCTGCCCTCACTGCACACCAAACTCTGCATAAAAAACCTGTGTATCACTTGGAAATCATACACAGGAAACTCCTTCAGTCAGCTTTTAAGAACAATTGCCAGTAACTTATGAGAAGTTGCTTTCATAGAAAGCACTAATACTTGGACTGCAATGTTGGATCACATCAATGGGACAGCTGAGCTGTCCTGAACAGACAGTTTGGCACTCAAAACTACTGCCCCCAAACTGCACCATTCAGATCAGGACAGCACTGCATGCTGTAAGGGATTGTTGTCTTTAGTTCAGCTTTTCAAGACAGCTTTGTGATTCTTTGGGTTTTAAAAACAAACATTTCTTATCTAAGCATTGCATTTTAGTGCTTGTGTAGGAGCACAGGGTGTATCCTGTGCTGATCTGTTATATCCTAGGAAAGTGGCTCCATCCTTAACTTTAATCCTCAACTCCTGAAGTTGTTGTCCTGTTGATACTATAAATCAAAAAACAAGTGTTGCTGGATGCATCAAGTAAACTTTACATAGAATTGCTGTCTACATTCACATCATCACTGAGGATTATTTTGGTGGCCCCTGAGCTCTGGCTGCTGTATTGGAGATTCCTGGACCAATGGGGTCCACAAGCATCAGAGAAAGGGAAGCACCAGCGTGGTGAAAATGTGAGGGAGTGTATGTGGAGGTTTAAGTTTGCATATAAACCTTAAGCCAATCTGTCCTGTTTACAGAATTGATCTGATTAAATTACTGGGAGAAATAGAAAAATGAGAATACCATTAAAATAAGATCCTGTGTTGTATCAATAAGTCTACTGCATTTCAGAAATGCATTTGTTTCAGTTAATGAGCAGTGGGTTCTAAAGAAATGTTTAAACTATCTTTCAAGGATTTAAATGAAAATTGGCTCCTATAAATACCAACTGATTTACTTAAATGCATCCAACTGTGACAAAGAAGTAGTAAATAGAAGGAGAAATAAATCAGAAGGAATTAAAATACATTTGTTTTGAGAAGTGACTACTGATTTCAGTGAAAAGCCATATCAGGCTGAATAAAAGTGGTGAATGTTTGCTCATTTATTTAAACCATATTCTTTCCATATATCAGTATCAGTTCTACTGTTAATGAAACAAATTCAATTAAATGGGTTCAGCAAAACCATATCAATTAGAAGAATTAAACTTGCAACAGTAATGGTAACACCTAAGTCTTTGATGCAAAAAGAATAATCCCATTGAAATTGATAAAATAAACACAGAATTAATTCCAGGTACAGGATTGAATACAAATGAAGTGAGGATAGATCTTGGATGTACAGTTTATGTGTGTTTCTTTTAGATAATACAGAACTGTGAGCAGCAGATAAACATGGTAGTTGAACATGGCTGTAACTGTTAATAGATGTGTAACTGCTCTTTGACAAATCCAGCCAGAAGATGCAGGAGTTTAGAAGTCTGGGATCATGAAAAAAAAAAAAAAAATTACATTAGGGAAGGTCATGTAATATTGTGTCATATAATTATCTTGTTTCTTTTATGTAGTTTTAAACCTGTGCATAGCTTTTAGTGCATCAGGAAGTGATTTGTGTGTGGCAAGAGACATAACTGAAGTATATTGCAGATTCAAAGGTTTAAAGTGAGGAGCTGATCTCCTGTGTGACCTTCCTGCTCTTTGTCCTCTTCCAGGCTGAAGCAACCACAGCTGTGGCTGAGGCCACACTGAGGAGTGCTCTGAGCAAACTGGTGCCATCCTCTCATTGCTTGAGCCTTGCTTGCTCCAGCTGTGTTTCCTTGGGCACACGAAGGAGCTCAAAGTCCAGGCAGTACACAAACCTGTGGGAATTGTGCTCTCAAATTCAGGAAACTCCATCTGTACATGTATGTACCTCAAAAAAATGGTGGGAAATGTGATTAAATATATTTGTTCTTGTCCTCCAAACTCAGCTCCAAAATTCTAGAGCACTCTACCAGTCAGAAGCTTCCAATCTCAGTTGTCACTTTGGTGGAGTTTTTGCAATGGAATTTGTAATTAGCAAAGGAAATTAAAGGGAATGCATTTTTCTCAAGCTGCGGAACATTGCTGTTTTGTTTTGATTTCTATGTGCAGGATCATTTCTTTAGGATCAAGACATTCCTGCTTTGAGAGGTCTCTGTCTTGTCTTAGCAGAGTTCTAAAGTGCATTTTCTTAGGTTTGAAACCATTTACTCCACCCCCTGCGAACAAAAAACAAACAAATACACATATAAACAAAAACAAACAAACTAAAACCAAAGCCAAAATCTGGTTTATCTACTCATATTTTTTAGCATGCTTCCTGTGCTGGGCTTTTACCCATTGAGACCAGTGTATTTATGCATCGGGAGATTAAACTGTCAGAGATGAAAAGAAAGTTAGCAATAGTTTCCTCTAGTGCACCAGGATGGCTTAAATCTACAATTTTACCCCAGGTGAGGAGTAGGTCATAGATTGTGCTTTGTAATAAACATTCTTCTTCTGCCACATCCCTTTTCCATAGCTTAACAACTCCTTGCTTCCACTATAATAAAGCAACTGAGCAGATATTAGTGAAGTGCAAGTACATTTGGACTGGGGTCCTTTCACATACCAGAAGAAATGTTGGTCTGTTCTCTAACATCTTTTCCAGATGGCTACACAGAATGTGCTGCTGGTTTTGTTCACTAATGATTTTATAATGTATTTTCATTTGACTTAACAATTGCTGAGATCATTCTTACAGGTATATTTCTTAAAACCTGAATAAATACATCTAGGAGTACCACATCATTGAAATGTAATTGGAGGAAGCCACAGGCTTCCTACCTGCATTAATCAACTGTTGATGAGCTTAATTAATCTCTCAGATCTAAATGGAGGAAGAGAAATGAGAGCTATTTGCTTGAAAGACAGTATAGCAGGCTTTGAAAACATAAGAGCTGTCTTGTTTACAGGTAGAGATGTGTAATGATTGGTGTCTTGCTTAAAACTGTTCATCTCTGTGAAAGAAAAACACTCAAACCCTAGGGAATTGGTTTAGTTCCAAAACAGTTTCTCTCACAAGACAGACTTTGCTCTAAGCTCTACTGTGTTATATCATAGAAACATAGATTCAGAAAATTATTTGGGTTAGGAGGAACCTTAAAGATGCCTCATTCAGACCTTAAAGATCATCTCATTCCAGCTCCCCTGCTGTGGACTGGGGCATTTTTCACTGGACCGGGTTGCTCAGAACTCCCCTGCTCCAACCTGGCCTTGAGCACTTCCAGGATGCTGCATCCACAGCTTCTCTGTAAACCTGTTCCAGTGCTCACCGCCATCTCAGTAATGAATTTTTTCCTAATACCTCATCTAAAGCTACACTCAGTCTGACACCATCCCCCCTTGTGCTGTCACTACATGCTGTTATAAAAAGTCCCTCTACAGCTTTTTCATAGGCTCCCTTCAGATACTGGAGGGCCACAATGAGGTCACCCCAAAGCCTTGTCTTCTCCAGGCTGGACAGTCCCCATTCTCTGAGCCTCTCCTTGTAGGAGAGGTGCTCCATCCATCAGTGGCCTCCTCCAGACTCGTGCCAAGAGGTCCGTGTCCTTGCTGTGCTGGGCACCCCAGAGCTGGATGCAGTGCTCCAGGTGGGGTGTCACCAGAGCAGAGCAGAAGGACAGGATCATCTCCTTTGATCTGCTGGCCACGCTGATTTTGCTGCAGCTCAGGATGTGGTTGAAGGTCCATCACTGATACCTCACAGTACTTAGCTTCTTCACTAGCACTTCATCATTTCCTAGGAGAGTAAAAGTGAATGTCTACTTTTTATTAATATTTTATCAAATTTATACAGGCTAAATAGTAACAGGCTGCCCAATTACAACCTCCTTTTAGGCTGCTGCATTTTCCAGTATGTCTAATAGATTTCTAACAGGAATTTATGCCTTAGGTGTAAGGGAAACGTGCTCCTTTTCATAACTTTTTTAATTTCTCTCGTATTTGTTTATGTGTAAATCTGCCAAACACTGTTACACAGTTGCAGTCTCAAATGTAGGAAGGGAGCTTTCTTCCTGACAGAATTGATAGCTTCCTCATTCTAGCAGGTGCATGAAAATTAATTACAGGGGGGAAATTGCTTTGTCCAGTCTGGCCAGTCTATTAGGAGCTGTTAGATCCCATTGACTCTTCTGAGCTCTGTGATGTGTGCTCAGCCAATACATGCTTTCCAGCAAGGCCTCTACAATTTTTTGGAAGTTGCACAAAGACAGAGACCCCACCACTTCCTTTAATATTTTTTTCCAGTGGTTAGTCAGCCTCACTGTTGCAAATTTGTTCTTTTTTCCTAATTAGAACTTGTCTAGCATCTATTTCCAGCCAGTGGTGATGCTCAGCACAGAGGTGGATGCCACTTTAGGTCTCTCACTCTTTCTGTCACATCATTGATTTTTCATTAATGTCATAAAGTAAGGCTGAAATTAGCCCAGCAAAGCAATAAGAGACACATTAGATCAAGAAGTCTTCCTGCATGGTATGAAGGTAATTTTTTGTCCTATTTATTCTAATTTTCTATTGAGCTTTGCATCAAGTTAGTGGATACTCTTTAACTGTGACTTCCTCTGAGGCAGCACATTGTTGATGCTAATACTGAGAAAATATATTAATCATGTGGCCTCTGGCATACTCTGCTTTCGGTCTCTCCCAAGCTCATTCTCCCATTTCTCAACAGGATGGTAATTGACATGCAATTTCTCTATATCACTGGTGGCTCAGACTTGCATAATCCAGATCTCTGTTCCACAAATGTGGGCTTGTAAAATGGGTGCCTCTGGATTGCTTTAGGCTCGTCTGCATGTAGGTACACATCTCTTGTATGTGTAATCTCATTGTGCAGGCATAGGGATGCATATGAAGATGCTCTCAGGCACTACATCTCTTAGATAATAGCATTAACTGATAGCTGTTGATTTACAAGGCCTCTTGATGTTTTCATTTAGTGGATCATTTATGCACTTTATTTATTTTTAAATGTTTGCTGTTTAGGTCTGGTTTCAGTTCTTCCCATATGGAGCTGACTGAAGTTTTATAGTTCAGAATCCAAGGAATAAAAACGAAACACAAGGTCCATCAGTTTGGACAGTAATTTGGTAATTAATGGTACTCGGTGCCTTCCTGTTCACCTGAAAAATCCAAACTGACTGAAAGTCTCTAAAGTCTTTTTCTGGAGAGTGGCCAGTGGGGCTGTAAATTTGATCATGACAGATTTCCTGGTCCAGGATGCAGTTTGTAGTCAGAAGGGTCTATTGATAGCATACCAGAATAAGCAAGCACCAGAAAATCAGATTTTGTGCATCCTTCATATTCCAGTTCTTCCAGCTCTCCCACACCTAATGTATGTATTTCAGCAATCTCAGTGTGGAGTCTATTTCTTTCAGCTATTGGATCTGTTCCACTTGGTTTAAATAAAGGTCCTAACTCTGGAAGTGTTGGCATGTCAGAGATCTCTTTAATTCTGAACCAGAAGAGAGCATATTTCAATGTGTGCGCAGATCAGAATTAAAGAAAAATCCTGTTTTGGAAAATTCCAGGAGAAGCAGGTTTAAAAGTATTAAAATATATATTTTTCTCCTTTGTTTTATTTTATTCTTTCTATTATTAGCACTTTTACCTAAATTTAATCTTGCTTTTAATTATCAGAGATAATTACTGATACAGATTACTACAGGGCATGGCAGCCTATTACCATTGTTGCACATAGCACTGCAATCCTGCCTTCCCCTTGAATGCACCATGGATAAAACTTTAAACCTTGACCATTACAAACATAACAACACCAACAGAAAAAAAAATTTTGTGTCTTTTTATAATATTAGCTTTGAAGTAATAGCATAATATAGAGCAAGTGGCATACCTTCTGTCAGCTTTTTTTCTAGTTTGGTGTCATAGTATTTTCTGTCCCATAAAAAGATCATTAGTTCCATGTCCATAATAATAATAAAAAATAATGTGGGATGGGTTTTTTTTTCTAAGTCACAAGGGATATGCTAGCAAAAATTTGATTAAAATATCCGTTGCAAGAAACTGGCAATGCAAGTGCAACTCTTTTACTCTTCTCACTTTCCTTATGTGCCAGAAGGTATTGCTCTATGTGTGGGTTGATGAAAAACAAAAAAGTTTTAGTGAAGTCTAGATAGGATGCCAAATGCCAGTGCTGTCTTGGAAGCGCACTTGTGATCAGTGATATCTTATCCAGTCTCAAATAAAGCAAAGCTATTCCAAATATTAATAAAAGTATCTGTTTGTCTCTCCTCTGCTAAAAAGTTACTTACTGATTTCTTTCCTGTGCTATTACAGTAGCAAAACTTGAAATGTTTTGAAAACATCCCTTAGAGCCACACAACAGTAATTAACAGCATAGCAAGTGCAGAGCAGCAAGTAGCTGATAATGACAGAGTCTAATGTCGACTGAATGCAATTAATCATTGATACTACCCATAGAGCTTTGGATTTATACTCAGCTGTTACAGAGCACTGATGAGGTCCCCTCTCGATCTTTCACAATGTATGTATTAAGAGAAACTCTTCACCATAAGCAGAAGAAAACAGAAGGAATGCTTTGAGACTTGGATTTCTCAATGTTTGCTATCACTGTGTTATGCAGTTAGTGGCTGCTATTCTCCAAGGAAGGCAGTATCATAGAGGAGCAGGAGCAGTTCATCCCTCTAATCTTTTCAGCAGACAAGACAATGTGCAATATATATGTGGTCCCAAATTGGCAAGTGCCAGTGTAAGATACAGGATACCTTTACACAACTTAAAAACAACCTTTCTTTGTTGAGTTAAGCAATGATTGAGGCTGTATACATAGAAGTGACTTTATGACTTGTATAAAATTAATTCTTTTCCTCATCTGTTTTTTCTGCCATCATGCTCCACTTGATCAGTCCACACCAATGGCTGTTTAGCACTTGACAAGTGCCTAGTCTTTTAACCCTGAAGTGAGTTCAGAGCAAATGAAGGGACACAGGAGTTTGTGGTGTTGCAGCACACTTTCAGTCCGAAACTCTTCATGGATGGGTAAAGAGGATTTCAATATTTAGAATTGTATTTCTTCAGAGTCAATTCAAACACAACTCACAGTCTTTCTCTCCAAGAAAGGTAACAAGGGAAATAGTGACTTATAAACTGAAGGATTCTTGGTATGCATTCCTAAACCACCCATATCTCCTGTATGCAAAAGTCTGCTTTAACTTCAAAATTGAATGCAAAAAAGATAATAGGTCAAAAAGATGAGTAATGATTGTTGGCATGGATGGAAAGGTTTTTCAAGGCTGACTTTGATGCTGTGCTCTCAAAACTCCTTTGGTGATGAGGACACAGTTGCAGAGTCAGAACTGTTTCTTATTGCTGCCTCTGCTTCTTTTTTAGAGTTCACAGTAAGCCTGTGGAGCATGAACATGAAAAGTTGCCTAAGGTGGAGACTTAATTGGATTCCATACCTGACCTGATACTGCAGCAAAAAGTGAAAACCTGCACTGAAGTGTGGAGGGTTTTATTTATTAATTTATTCATTTTGGAGCACGTTAAATGAGTGTACTTAAACTGAAAAGGATGAAAATTTCTGGGGTTTGGGCAAAAAAACAGTATTAAACTGAGGGAATGGAAAGGAAAACTCCCATGTGGCCAGAATTCCTCAGCTGAATTTCCTCAGAACTGGAGCATATGATATGGACAGTTGTTTTCAGTAGGATATTATATGATATGCAACTTTTGGCTAACTTTCTGAGGTAACTCCTACATCCCGAAGCAATTTCATAAGAAGAATTGAGAAAACAAAGCAAGAAATAGGATTTAAAATATTTCTTTCTAAAGAATGCTTGGGGGTTTTATAGTTGTTGCTTTTGTTTTGTTTGTTTGGTTGGTTTGTTGTTGTTGTCATTTCTCTTTCAGGCCATTCCTCCATAGTGCTTTGGTGAGTGATAGATAACCATTGCTCTCTTAATGCCTTGCTTTAAGTGAAATGTGATTCCCTTGTGCCTGATTTTTACAGCTAAATAGAAAAATGCAACTCACTGAAAATTCAATTTTCAGACAAGACATAAAACTTCAGAGCATGGGTGGTAATTACAGAGTCTACATAACTTTCCACAGAAGTAGAAAGTCCTTATTCCAATTTCTTAATCATCTTGTATTAATGATTTTTCATTCCTGCATATTCCAGTGAGTTTCTCTTAATAACATATTTCTGAGTAGAATGGTCTTTTTTTGCAGACATGAAACAAAGGAAATAATTTGTTGGGAAAGTACCATATGACAATAAACAAGCAGAATAAAAAACAACCGGTAGAGAAGACTGAAGTTTCAGTCTATTGAAATACTGTTTTCACAGAAAAATAATGTTTGGAAAATCCCCTATGCCCCCATAAATAAATAAGCAGCAAAACCAATAGAAGTCAGCCAAACAATTAATCAAGGTGGTTTGCAGGTTTGTTTGGGGTTTTTTTGGGGTTTTTTTATCCCTAAGGATGATATTGGTCATGTGTCATTCTAGTCTATTTAAAGTAGAGGACATCTTTAATGCCAAAGATACTTGCAAGCTGAAATTATCGTTTTCCTTCTTATCACCTATCATTTTCTGTCTTATTTGGATTTTTTTTTTAAATGCAATTCAATATAGCACTTCTGAAAACAAGAGGGTTATCCTAACATTTTTTTCTTCTATGCATATCTTCTTGATTTTACTCTTTACTGGACTGAAATGTATTAGTTTTGTCACTGGTAGTAGCGGAAGCGCTAATGAGAGGTTTTGTCAGGTCAAATGTCTTATCTATCTAACATAAGCATTGCATTAATATTTTCCTTTTGTTTGCATATCAAAAAGCTTAAAAATAGAACTGCTTGTTGAAGACAAGGAGCTGTAAAGTATCAGTGCCAAATGAGTTTTACAACCTGGGGTTTTTTTTCTGTCTTATCACTTATCAGCACTTATTTCACTTGTCCCCATCACAGAGCAAATGCCAGACAAGCATTCAAATTCTGTATCTTTTTCTGCTACACCTAAATCCATTGTCCTTTCACTTTTCTGAGAGTGGCTGCCATGAGTCTGAATTAATGAGTCCATATGTGTGTTATGTTCATGATGGACATTTAGTCTTCCAGGTATAATTTCCTGTAAAGAAAAGTAATTTTATTTCCAGCTGAATAGGCACTCTATCATACTACCCAAATCAAACAAAGTTATTATTTGGCTTTTTGCCAAGTCATACAGTATAAAAGGTCATATTTTTAATAGCTTTGTGCTCCATGGTAATCAAATTTGTAAGCCTGGAGAAATAAACAACTTGAATATTTCAGAGTTCTCCGTGCACATTTAACCATTGATGTTCTATATGGCTCCCTCCTATATTAGCTTTGTATGGTGAGGTATAACCTCCTGTTCATACAAGAGCAGACTAGCTGATTTGAACTATTTGTTGCTAAACTCCAGTTTTGGGGACTAAACCAAAAGGTACTCTTTAACAGGAATCTGCTGACAGGCAATCAGAGTTTTATTAGTGTAAACCTGGGTGCATGTAAGTGTTAATAACTTGCTCAAATCAATAATAATTAGAAAGAACACCTGCTTTTAAAAGTCATTTTCCTTCCGGTTGACTGGGCATTGCATTTGTGGGGAAACAGATGCTGATTACATGCAAATGAAATTTCTAAGGTTTTCTTGTATTTCATTTTTAAAAATAATCATGCCTTGTTGTGCATCAAGAATAATTCAGCTTAGTTATTGTTCAGCAACACTTGTATGTCAAAAAATAAAAAAAGAGCTGTGAAAGCTGTGAATCCTTGGAAAGTCAAGAGGAAAAGAGAAAATTTTGCATCAGCACTCAGTTATCTATCTTCTTAAACATTAGATTAACCTGAGGTTTTTGTGATTCTATAATAGCATTTGTTATGAATTGCCTTAGAGTCAAGGTACGATCTGACTGGTGAGAGCAGATGAATTATTAACCTGTAACACAAGGGCTGGGAATTGAGGCTGCCAGACAGGACTGTTAGTGCAATGTGTATTGATGGCTTCTTGGTGGTGAGCTTTTTGTCTGTCTCAGGATAGCTGAGGCTAGTTGCAATAGCCATACTCCTTTGGCAATGATACCTTTCTTGGTGAATGCCTTCACTGACCTTTTCCAGTTTCTTTGCTGAATTTTACCTTTCCTCCAGTTTGGTGGTCAGAAGTTGAAGTCTACAACCTTCAGCCACATTTCTTGACCTCTAGAGTAAGGCAAGACTCCAGTCCTAACTGTTACTTTAAATAGTATCTCTTGCATTGAATTGCTAAAAATGGTGCTAAATACCATTTAGGATTTATTCAGAAAACCTAAGCAATATTGTCATGGAGACAGAAATCTTGCTCACCTGTTAGAGATTTCATTGCTACAGTGCACTGCTAGAACTGTAATTTGTGTTTCGCCTATGCAGCATTCACTACAAAACTTGGATTCAAATTGCCTAAAACTGTTAGCTTAAACTAAACTGCATTGTTAAACCACATGATGTAACTCCCTTATTCGACGTGAAAGAGGTCTTCACTGGATTTAGCTTAATTCACTTTGGAAATATCAATGCGTTTTAATTGGTCAGCTTTGAAAGCTCCTGCAGCGTAACTTACCTGAGCATTGCTCAGACCCTTCTCTGTCTAGAGCAGGCTCTCTGATAAAAAGCCTCGCTGTGCCAAACCCATTCTTTCATGAGCATCAGAGAAGCAGCTGCATGTTCTACCTCTGTTGAACAGTGCTTGGCCTCGTGACTGAGATTCATGGTAAAATATTGTGGTGCCACCTCAGGATGACACACATTGCTGGCTGCTCCAGCACGGTCCAGACTCTCCTGCAGCTGCTCTCACATGGCAGGAGAGCCAAACCCAGCCGAGCAAGAGCGGTGGCCAGGGGACCCTGCTTTGCATTTTGAGTAAGTAGGTCACAGAAGAAGGGGCTTTTGTTGAGGTGAGCCTGCATAACTTAGAAAAATCACCATTTGATGAGAGTTAAATGGATGCTCCAATCTTTGACAAAGGTTCATCAGAAGTAGGGTCTTTAGTTGTGCACTAAGAAGTGACGGAAAAATAGTGCATTTCTTTTTTCTTAACTTTCCAGTTTGTAGCCATCTTTTTTTCCAATCAGCCTTTTTTGTTTTGTTTTGTTTCTTCTAGTAAAGCTTTGTAAAAACAATGCTTTTGGTTCAGAGGTGTTTTTGCCTTCTTTTGAAAATAAATTCTTCCCATATCAACTTATTCTAATCTACATTTTATTTTCAACTAATTATCCATAAGTAACTTGCATAATCAAATGGAAAATAGGATTTAATTGAACAGAAATATCAGCAGATTATTGATATTTGAAATAAGACATCACAAAAAGTATCACGAAATGGAGTCATGAACATAATCACATTTAAAGTTCTGTGTTGCCATGTTCATAATAAGATCTCCATGTTCATAATAAGATCATTTTGGTGCTGACTAGGCATTGAGCTTCAAAAATCATTCTTCTGAGATACAGTTACAAACACAAGACAAGATTTTTTTTTTGCCTGTAGATAAATTTAAACTTGCACAACTTTTTTCCAACAAAAGATGCTAGATTGAAATATTTGAAGAGGTAAGTAATATTTCCATTAAGGGCAAGATGCCTTCTGATGCTTTTAACAGAATGAATTAAATCTCTGAGTGAAGATTTTAATTGACAAAGGGCTGATTTTAAATACTTCCTCTGTGTTTTAGGGAAGGCTTTGGGCTGTGACTGCTCTGCGGGCAGCATGGTTGTGTACAGTCAAACAAACAGCCTGTGACACTGACACATCACTCCTGTGGCATCTCCATTCTGGATGAGGTGATTGATTGCAGTTGCCTTTCTAGGGATGCTGTGGATAGACACAGTGTGGCTTTAGCCAGGCAATTAAAAAAAAAAAAAAGATAGCTTCAAAAATTTCCCCTTTTAAGAAGTGTAGACTGTAACTTACTGGTTAAACTCTGCCAAAATGATCGACACTTGATACACCCATCCTTGGGAACAAATTCTGTGGAGACAGTGATGGGATACCTTACATATGCATATGTTTTGCTGTTTCTCTCCGAAGATGTCTGTGAATCTGTTCTTTATTACATGATGTCACTGCCTTTCCCCCTTTGGGGAAAGGTCTTTCTTTTCTCCTTGGACTCTTCTCCTTGGACTGGAGATACATGCACGGTAAACACTGAGGATGAATCCATTTCTAATGTATGTCACACAGTTACAGTTTTTCTAAACAGAAAGAGGTGGTGCTGTCAAGCATCAGGCAAACCTGTTCCTGCTCCCCCAAGCACCGGGGGCAGAGGTTACAGCACCAGGCAGCTGTGCAGTTGATGGTTTGCCTGTAAAATCTGATGGACTGCATGATACTGCCAGTGATATGTATCTAAACCAAAAGAAAAATCATTTAGCATTACCTTAATTACAATCATTTGTTTGGCTAAGGAAATAGGTTTTTCCCTTAAGACTTCAGGCTGCGGTGTGTAACTTTGGGCGGCCTGTGTAGGCATTTTGTAAAGACACAGGCTCCAGATCAGTCAAAAGATGAGTGGCATACCCGGAGAAGGAACTGTCATACTCTGAATTAAAACATTTTGCTGAACAAAGGAAAATACTAATTGTGCTCTCATCCAAAACCAAAGTCTAATGTTGTTGTGAATGTGCTTCTAATTGTTTGGAGCCAGGCGTTGCTGGTACAACAGCTATCTGGGAAGGAAGTATTTGTGTTTAAAGGCATCTGAGAAACACAGAGGGTCATGAAATGGAAAGGTAGAACAAAGAGATGGGTGGGGAGCAAGGGACAGGGCAAGGTTTCTTTTGCTTGGTTTCCCTTCCTTTTCTACTCAAACATTTGTTTTGCAACAGGGAGACAGTAAATGGTTAACAGCCAAAGACAAAACCCACTGTGACCGTCAGGTCTCTGTGCAATCATCAGCAGAACTAGCTATTCTAGCCAATTTAATAGCTTGAAAATGAACTCATTAGTGGTCTTTTATCAGTGGAAAAAAGTCTATTAAATCCGGATGTGTGAAGAAGCAGTACGGAGGCTCATTTCCATCCCACTTGTGACCTGAACAAATCAGAGAAATGCTTTTCAAGGAACAGGGTCAGGCTTGACTGCAAGAAGATATTTTCTACGCGCAGCACCCAACTTGTATCTTTCCTTCAAGTTTCTGATGCAGTTAATTTTAATTTACAGTCTATTTGTCGCTCCCCACATCTTTCCCTCTCACCTCCTTCCCAGTACCACTGTCATCCATAAACATGTGGGCTGTTTATACTTTATAAAGAGAAAATGTACTACAGTCTGTTGGATTTTTCGATAAACCTGCCCAATGATGGCCCTCTGGCTGCTCTGAACTTCACTTCTCACTGGCTGAGGGAGTAAGTAAAGATTCAGATCCTCATCTGGAAGGTAAAGACCACTGTGGAATGATGCTGATTTAAATCAGTTTGTGATCTAGCCAGAGGTGTGGGCAGAGGCAAAACATAGTCCAGCCTTCTTTGTGTCCCTTTGGAGAGCAGAAAACCAAGTGTGAAGTGTATAAGATGTACTTCCACCAAAAGAGGTAAAAGCACTGTTTCTGTCAGGATATTGACATTGTTCTGGAATTGTGTCAAAATTATCTGTGACAAGACTAAAGTACACATTGCCCTCAGAAGCTGGTATATCTGTGGGATAATGATAACAGTCCACAGTGACTTTTAAACCTTTAGCTTCTTGGGGACACAAGCGTTTAAGGAGTGTCATTGACAGAAGTATTCAAAAACCATCCTATGTCTTGTCATGAACAAGTTAACTATCTTTATAGGACTAAATCTAAAAAAAACTGCTTCAAATACTTCTAAAGGACTGCATTTCTACCAGGAGTGATGCTATTGTTCCTGGAGAGCTGTAGCTTTCCCTGCATATATAGTGGAATAGTACTGTCTTCAACACTCTGTGGGAAAGGCTTTTATTTCACTTTTTCCTTGTAACTATTTGGTCAAAAGTTAAACTCATAATGGAATTAATTTATTTTTTTATTTAATTCCAGGCATTTTATGCACATGTATTTAAACTTACATTACTTAATAATATACTAGGATTACTTAATGGCCTCTCATCCTGCCCTGAAACATAACCCTATTATTCCAGTCTTAGCTCTCTTATGAATAGAAAATCCCAGCTATGATAGATTCCTTTAAAATGATGCTGGGATTTTACAGTGAGTCTGTGGGCTAGTTTGAGACCACCAAACTCATTTACTGCTGTCTGTTAAGTCAAGCATGAATCACAGATCTCTGGGGTGGAAATTCGCTTTATTAACCCCCTGGGTCACCAAGCTACCAAGGCAACGGCTTTCTGCAATGAGTAACTCCATAACTAAAGCATCAGCCACGTGAAACCCAAATCCCTTGATTAGAACAGGGGCTGGTAAACCTCAAACCACGCACATAAATACTTTCCAGAAGTTTGTTTAGCTCTTAGAAGAAGCTGTTCTCCTTCACTGGTTTGAAAGGAACAAAATTGAAAATTGTTTCCCAGCCTTCTTTGCCAGCCCAGAGCCTGCCTGATAACTTGATTCACATCTCAGCCTCACAGCACTCTGCAACAATTCTCCTGTCATTGCCTTGTGTGCTCCTTCTTGCATGCCCTGCTCCTGGGGGATGGCCATCAGTCCAGGCTTTCTTGGCCATGTTATTAGCTTGTCTTATAGGTGCTGAGAGAGAGAGCCTATAATGCATTTTATTGTGTATCAGAAGATGAGACACAGGGGATGCTTTATCCCATGCAGTCCAAACTTCACTAAATTTTGAATTAAGACTAAGTATTTAGTGTTCTAAGGTAAGCAGAAATCTCCTTTACCTAGGAAAAATTTTCCACCCTGTAAGGACTTCTTAAGTCTAGTTTAATTGCTGACTCTCTCTCAAAGGCATGAAATAGGTCATAGAATTACAAGAATATGGTAGCCAGGAAAAATTTGTTGTATAGATAACTTTCTGTCTGATTTAAGGTGTTAAGATTTGTGTCCTTGTGCAGCAGTAGATGTCCTGCAACACAGGCAGAGCACTCTTGGACGGGTACCATTATTACAGAGCATTGCTCAATCTGCTTTCTCACTGAAGCTTTTGACATGCTGTAAATTTGTTTGCAAAATTCCACTGTGCTTTACTTAGCACATCTGTAGACCAGCAGACGTGCATTTGTTGCTGAGAGGTAATTTTATGTTATCTGTACCTCTATTTTTATGTTTCAAAGTCTTTCTCCACACATCACTGAGAATGTTAAACTCTCACAAAGCAAAGGGACAGAGCCATTTAAATAACATACATACAGATAACATGCTGGCTTTTATTCTTTGTTCTCACAATGTATGTACTGTACAAGAAAGGAACATGGTCACCTATCCCCTTACTGGAGAAACTGTCATTTCTAATTCATTTACACAGGGTGCTTAAGATGCCTGGAGCAAACTAAAATAGCTTTAAAGGAAAATTAATCTAGTTCGACTGGAGAAAACTAGTAATTTTTTCTGGAAGTGTAACACATTTGTTAAAGAAAGAGGTTGTGCTCCTTTGTGCAGGACTCTTGACAAAATCTTTTTCCATGCTTTCCCCTCTCCATGGTGCATGGTTGACAATGTAGGCAGCACCAAGCACCATCCAAGCCACAGTGATGGGCTGGATGCTCTTGATGCTCATTTTGGGTCTGGGCTGGCTAGGGCCATGCAAGGTGACAGATGATGTCCTTGCAAAGACACCTGCAAGGTGAGGTGAGGCACAGGCCCAGTGGTGGCAGGGCTGAGCTTTGGATGCCTCCCAGTAATCACACTGGGAGAAATGAAGGAGCAAGACCTCTGCTCCCAAGAGGGAGGATCGGTCTGGCAGGGTGGCCCCTGGGGAGAGGCAGGCCTGTTCCAGAGTGAGCTCCCCATGCTGATTCCACAGGACATGGCCATGGCCCTGCCTGAGCAGGGCGTGTTGGACCTGGAAGGGCAGAGAAGCTTTTCTGCTACAGAGTTGTGGAAGCATGGGTGAGAAAAACTTCTCACTTCTGCCTGCTTTTCTTCTCGCATCTCAGGGAGTCCCAATTCCGTGTCTGTGTTGAGGGATTTTCACTTTGCTGCTCTGTGAATAGGGACCCAAAACAGGTTTTTCTTAGGGTGCTAATGGAAATACTTTGTAGAAATCAACACACTATTTCCATTAAACTCACCAATTTACTCCTTTTTTGAACGGAGAAGAACACAGTACTGACATGTTCTTCTGATATGTACTGATATGTTCTCTGTCAATGTGGTGGCAGTGTTCATGTGCTGTTCCCCAAAAAAGTTTAGATTAATTAATGGCTAATGTATCAAAGTAGCAAGCTTTCTTTATGTGGATGAATATTTTCAGGAATACTACAACCGTCTTTCTAATGGCTGTATGATGGTATTCAATGTTGTTAAAAGCATGAAGTGTTTTTAAGGGCTGATTTCTGTCCTTTGTATTCATGGACTTGATGATCTTAAAGGTCTTTTCCAACCTTAATGAATCTGTGTTTCTATGGAAAATATTTGGACTTCTCTCCTGAAAATGTTTTCTAGGGAAATGTTAGGGGCAAAGTCAATTTTGAAATTGCAAATGTGCCTAAAAAAACAACCAACCAACCAAATCCCAAAATGTATGATTGGGGTTTTTTGAAAAAATTGAATTACAAGCTCACATGATTTCTCATGGAAAAACCTTGAGCTGTTACACTGGTTGTAAATAAAGCTTTTTTAGAAACAAACTGAACAAACTTCAGTTTTTATTTATGGACTACAAAAATATTCCAAAATCTTGTCCTAGGTCAATAAAGAAATACTATTTGGAAAATATTAAGGTAAAAGTTTGGGGAAAAAAAATAATAATTTATCCATATGAATGGTTTTTTTTTTAAATCTGTACTTTGTATATGTAGCATCTCTTAATTTTCTTTATCGCTCTGCAAATCACCCTGCCATAGAATATGTTACAGATATTCAGAGCTAGGCATTGCTGCATAGCTAAGATATTTATTGTGATACCTCACCCTGAAAATGCATTAAGTGAACCCTTGCAGGTGTCCATGCCAGTACTTATCCCTGTAACTTTGTCTTCTGTGCAAAGGTAAGTGGTGTGTGCACATTAAAAGAGCTGCTCTGTTACACTGTTGAGCAGCACCTGTGGTGCAGGTTAGTGTGTGTTACATAGCAGCAACACTAAAATGGATATTTTCTGGGCAAGAATCTTTCTGGGTTCTGATTTGAATTCTCTAAGATAACCATATTTATGCATCATAGTTTTTAGAGCATGAGGCTTTTAAAGAAGCACATAGGTCATAGGCTGGTATGGTCATCCAGAAGGTCACATCCTTACATTTGCATTACTGATCTTGTATGCAACCTAGTACTACTTTAAAGTGGTTATTATTAGGTGTTTTTATATTTTATTATTTTATTAGAATATCATTATTACAGTAGTGTATTAGATTCAAATACCTTTTCTCTGTTCCCTGCTCTGCTGACCAGCTGCACCTGAGCTGCAGTTCAGGACATGCTTAAAAAAAAGTCTACCTTTTTTTCTGCTTTGATGGGTAGTAAGGAAAATGAATTAGTCTGTCTAATGAGATGGGACTGAACTGTTGCAAAAATCACCACAAAATGGTGAATTCTACCTCCTTAAAAAAAAAAAAAGTGCATCTCATTAGTCCTCTGCTGTCATTTCCTGCAGGTTATCAGCTTTAGAGAACTCCTTTGAAGTGTCATATAGCTGTTTTTAAAATAGGAAGAAATTGTCTTGGAACTTTTGAAGAATATTGGCATTTTTTCTTTAACGAATTAGAAGCTGAAAGAAGACAATAGAAAAAAAAAGTGTCTTGTCTCGCCTCCCTGCTCCATCAGAACGCTGTTCTTTAGGCAAGATCTTTCAGGGATACACTGTCTCCTGACTGTTATGGCTTATACCATAGAGAAACACCTATGAAAAGCTGAGAAAAGAAATGTTGTTCTACCAGTCTGCAGACTACTGTAAGTATTTTATGGTCATGTAAAGATTCCTAAATAAATTACAATGATACTGAAAAGATGACAGTAGTATCTGATAATGACTTATATTTCTGAGACCCCAATGTCAAAATTTGCTTGTTCAGACAGATGAATTTCATGCAACTGTTACAGACAGACAGAGAAAATATAGTAGCTATAACTCTTGTGTTGCTCCTGTCTAATAAGACTGAGCTTTGGCAAAGTGATTGCATGATTATTTTGATTTAAAGGAAAGAAAGGTCATATTTTTCCTGAACAGAATTGTGTCTATGGAGGGACATATTATGTAATACTGCCTGCATTCAAGGACCAAAAAGGTCTTAAGATAGTACTGATTTAATCTGATGAGTAGGTTTTCTGTTGCAGCCATTATTAATTGGAGTGATCACTACGGCACTGAATGTTCTCCTTATTCCTGAAAATTATTCTAGCATAACTAGTTCACTCTGACTTCAGCCTACCTTTCTATAGCCACTGTGGGTCCTGGGCAGCAGTCTGAGAGGTGAGAGGTGAGACATGCTCACAGACATGTATCACTGTACCAGAGGAATGCAAAAAGCACAAACATTAAAATATGTGTGTGAGTGACAGGAAATTGCTCAGGCACCGTTTGAGCTGCATCTTTCAGCATCAAGAGTCCAGCTGGTAAAAAACACACCAGGGAGGACCCATCTCAGAACTGCTGCTGCTGCTGTTGCTGCTGTTGGCCACGAACAGAGGCAAGCACAGCACAGCTTTGGGGGAACTCAGCAGCTCCTGGAACAGTACTATAACTGAGGCTCCAAGGTTGCTGTCTCCAAAATTGTTTTTCCCATACTAGAGTGGGGCATGCCAGCTTTCAGCTGACTAAAAATCACTCCAGTACCTCACCTGTTCATACCTGTTGTGCTTTACATTTCCATTCTGTGTTTCCCACCAGACGATGTAATGGAATCTCTCTAGAGGACTAATGCAAATGAGTTCTACCCCATGATTGGAATCCCATCACCAGTTTGTAAGGTGCAAGAACAGATGAAGTATGCTTCACTTCTTATCAGGCCTTTGTTCCATTTATTCTCTTTGCTTTCCTACTGAGTTAACTTTTAACAAGAGTGAACTCTTTTGAACAAGCCCCTGTTCTTCCATTTTAGTACTTTCATTTGTCTCCTGGTGCTCACTGTGGACAGGAAGCCTAAAGATATTTCATTAACGAAGCATGTGAAAATGAGCCAAGTGGACAGAAAGAGTTGTTAATTAATTTTCATGTTTCTTGGGTATCATGGCTGTGCAAAAGAGTTTGGCAGTTTAAGAGCTTATTTTAAACTCATACCAAATGCTAACGGAATGAACCTGGAAGTCAAAGTATTGAACAGCCTTTGTAGCACACACAACTCACACCTGTCTGCTGGGAGTTGAGAGCAACATATGAAGCTGGGTTTTGGCTCACCAAGAGCAAGCCACAAATGCTCATCTGAGTGGGAAATACTCACCTGCAGTAGAAGATTGTCTGTAACTTCAGATACACAACTGTTAGCAAGCAGCTTGCCATAGTAACGTTTGAACTGGTCTTTTGATGTACACAGCACAGAGGAAAACTCCAGTAATACTCCTTTGTAGTATAAAAGGTGATGTATATATGAGAATTACTGGTCTTGTAAATGAAAAGAGACTGAGATTTGTAAGTACTGTTTTTACTGTGGAAAACCAGGAGTAGCCACATTGCTCCCAGCAGAGGTGTGTAGAGCTGTGTCTTTGCCAATGGGCATGAGGACAGAGCACTGCTGCTCTGAGCAGTCTTTCATCAGTCACTCACCAGCAGCTCAAGCATTTCCTGAGCTCCACATAGTGGTTTCCACTGCAGGAATAACAAGGAAAAAAGGTGTGTTGGGTAAATGACTTGATTAGTGTACAGAAATTGTCCAGCTGAAGACTACTTTGTATGATAGCATAAAACCAGAGTCCATTGATTTCAGAGCACTTTTGAGTTTACTGTATATGAGCTATTCTTTCTAGAGCTGCCTTGGTGTGGTTTTCCCAGGTGTCACCTGATTTATGTGCCCATTCCTGTAAGTGCTGAATGTCCTTCAGTTGTTAATTGAGTCTAAGTCACCCACCACCTGAAGTATTTAGCTACTAACCTCAGTCCCTATGATCATTAATTTTTTATTATTCGCTCTATGTTTCATCCCTGAATTCAGTTTCAGAAAACTTCCAGTTCTGTTCCTCGCATCCCACCTCCTGAGAGACACAAAGTGTCTCAGCATTCCATTCCTCTACATTATACATTACTTCTAGACCACTGATCAGACCTGCAGATCTGCCCTTACCTAGTAAGCTGTTCCCATTTAAAAATATTTCTAGATACTGTTTTCTACCTCTTAAATGTAGGTAATATTCCATTTTCAGTTGGTATCTGCTAGTGTCTTTTATTTTCCTTAAAGAAGTGCTTCAGTACTGGTCTCTATTTCCCTCTTATTATGTGTTACCATTTATTGATCTTGAATAAGCTTAGATGCTGAGATAGATAGATAGATAGATAGATAGATAGATAGATAGATAGATAGATAGATTCTGCTTCATACATTTAATATAATGTGTTGCCATGGAGATAAGTTCTTCTCTATCTACAGCTAACACATAAGCCAAAGAAAATATTGCCAAAATAGTTCAAAGATTGGAAATGTGATCTTAAAAACCTTTTTGCCACTGAGCTAAATTATTTATTTTGCTACTCTTTTTTGCTGTTTTATTCTATCCCTTCTCTCATGAACCAGCTGTAACATCTCCATTCCTACTAACAGGACTGACAGGCATGTCCTGTTGATGTCTTTCCCAGTTTTGCTCCATGAGCTGGATTACATGTTACGGAGCAAAGGAACTGGCATTTGTCTCCCTTGTCTTGCTTTCTGCTCCCTCATCATCTAAGTTGGAAAGACTTTACTTCTTTAAAGATACATCAGTTAAGGGTTTTTTGATCCTACATCTAGCATTTCACTGCAGATACTGCAGCACTCTGGGAAATGTACCAGTTGGGATAATTGACAGGCTCCTCTGCTTCTGGAGTTTACAGGTTCATCATTTTAGTTTGTCCTTGGTACTTCTCCAGAACTCTTTGCCACTGTGTGAGTAACTCCACTGGATTAGCAAATTAGGGTTTTGTTCTTGGGGTTTTCTGATTTATTTGGTTAGATGCACTGAATAATCCATTTAAAATACCCACTTGTCAGGGCAGAGCTAGACAATTTCTACCCTGTTCAGACACACACTGAAACAACAGAATAAAAACGTATGTCTTACGTTATTAACACCATCATGAGCTCTGCCACTTAACCCCTAACAGGGCAGTGAGGGCTGTGCACTCGGAAAGAACAGAACAAGGTCATCTATGCAGTGGAAATGGCAAAAAGAGCAGGAGCATGCATGGAGCTTTCAGAGAAAGAAGAGAAAAACTGTGCTGACCCCAAAAGCTTTCCACTGAATCTCATACTGAAAGAGACATTTTCTGAGATTACCATTAATTCATTTTTACTTAGCAAAAGGCTCCTGTGCATTAGGCTGTGCCTTACTAACCAGTCGCTACTTTCCATCTTTGGTGTATGCATATCAGCACGATCTATTTCCAAAATGAACTGACTAACTTTGATGTCTGTGATGTAAATGACAACAGTCTTAAGAAAAATTCTGTCTGACAGGAAAGAGACATGGTAGAGTTTTCATAGCAAATCACAATGAACCACTAGTTTGGGAAGCCTGAATTCACCTCCTGCCCCGCTAGGAAAATTCATTGCTTTCTTTATTGCATATTAATTTAAATTTGGCAATTTAAAAAGGCAAACAGTTAGGAACTACATTAAAGTGGTGCTCCTTTAAGTTTAAAGACATATTTTTCAAATCCATCAGAAATGTTGTGCTCTCAGCATTCAGATTTATAGAAAATTTGCAAAGTCCACTTTTGGGGTCATTTTTTCAAAGATTGAGTACTCCCCAGTCATATTCTTTTAATTAGCAGAATAATTTTTCACCTCACAAAATGTTACCTTTTTCCATTGATTGGTCAAAGAAATGTGGGAAAGTCCTAGCCAAATTGGTTCCCCTGTTACTCTGGTCTCTGACCAAAATTACTCTATTTAACCAAATAGTTTTATTTCATTATTAAGTACTCTTTTGAAATGTGTCTGATTTTAAAAAAAAATCTAGGTGTGTCTCAGGAAATCCAAATTCAAAGTAGGAAAAGTGCAGCTAAGTAGTCAGTGGAGTTCTGAATTTCATGTATCA
The DNA here is from genome assembly GCF_963662255.1 of Cinclus cinclus. Taxonomy (NCBI): domain Eukaryota; kingdom Metazoa; phylum Chordata; class Aves; order Passeriformes; family Cinclidae; genus Cinclus; species Cinclus cinclus. The sequence goes on along the minus strand of NC_085046.1, from coordinate 10,464,414 downwards.
GCAGAAGTGTTTTTGGTGTTCTCCATATCTGAGACTTTATGAGCAAGGAGGCAAGACCAAAAGGATGAGTATGTGTCATGTAAGTGAGAAAGAAGAACATTTCTGATATTTTCATTTAATAGTTCGGGATATTTTTTGTTTAAAATTAATTAGTCACATGAAAACCTTGCATCCACACTAACAGCTATTCTTGTAATCCTTCCTTCAGTTTATAATGTTCACATTTGGCTTCACACTAGAACTATTAAAGTTCCAGTCATTATCTTTCTTTGCCATAATTTGGAAGAGATTTGGGGAACATCCAGTGCTACTGAACTTAGCTTCTAAAAAGAATTCTATTATTCAGGATTCTTTAATAATGTTTCACATAAGAATTTTTAAAACAATGGCCTAACATATGTGTGGAAAATACTCTCATTTTCTTCATTGATCAATATTAATATGCAAGAATAAATCATGCTTAACCATTCCCAAATAGAAAAGTTAGTCAACTGAAGTAACTACCTCAATTATGAAGCTGCATCTGACTGTGATAGACGGTTCTCACTTTACCATTCTTCTGCATATATTAGAAAATTATTATATTAGGATATCGTATTAGAAAAATTCTAAAAAATGTTGTTGACGGAAGCCCCGTGAGGCCTTCAGTCCAACCCACAATCAAAACAGGCTTGTGGCCAACACAGGACTGGATCAGCAAGGATGTGTAGCCAAGGATGTCATCGTCACGGCCTTGTCCTGTCTTATTTTCCAATCATGGATAAATTGGCGCTGTCACCCTGGTCAGTCCCCTTCAGAGAATCATAGGATGCTTGGAGATCACCTCTGGGTCTGGGACCATCTGTGTAGCCTTGAGCTGGGCTCCCTCCAGGATCACTCCTGAGCAGGGGGCAGAAACCTGGGCACAGTGTTCCACTGTTAAGCTTCACCAGCACCAGGTGGAGGTGGCAGGAACAATTGATCCTGGCCTAAGACCTCAGTTCCCCGAATTCCTCTTCAGGCAGCCCTGAATACATTTTGTTTTGTTTGTAAATTATTTGTAACTCAATATCCATGACCGTCCTAGATCCTCTCCAGCAGGGCTGTAACTCGGACCTCCCAGTCATTAATCCTGCCTTGAGAGCATTTCATTATTGATCCCTGTGACATTCGTCAGCCTTCCCAAAGTTTGGTTTCTTCAACCTTTATCTGCTGGAGGACAAGGGAGTCACCTTAATTGAGAATCATTTGCAAGGATGAAATTCTGTCTGAGTTCTAGAGGAAAATACCAGGCAATCTAAGCTACACAGTAGTCCCTAGTATGTTTTTGACAAAGAAGTTGTTGTCATACAGTCTTCATGATGTAGCACATAGCTTGATTTCTTTTTGCAGAAAGCATAATGAAACAAACATATAAATGACATATTCCTTGCAACCTCTCACAGTAGGGCAGAATTGTTCTTTGTGTAACTCTTCTGAATTTGGACATTATTTTCCTCCTTATTTGCATGAGTAGATAATCTGTTCTTTCACAGTTTAACACTAGCAATCAATATTATTTAAAAGGCTTCATTTTTTTGTATCAAGAAGTCATGGCTTTGAGAGAGCAGGATTGATTTTTAGAGCCTTGCCAGCTAATAAGTATCATAATTTTCTTGTATTTTAAAGAAATCCCCTTCTGGTCCATCTAGGTACCAGAAAGCTTCAGTGAAACATTATTAGTGTTTAAGAGGAAGTGCTGGGCATTTGTCAAGAGCTTTACTGCTACCAAACTGCAGGGTTGTACTTCAGATTTCTGCAGACTGTGTATTTTAGTATTCACCCTGTGCTAAAAAAGTGATCTGGCAGCTAATTATCTGCATAACTTCATGTCATCTCCAGTGTATATTCAGTAAATACTCAGTTTCTCTGTTCTGAAGTGCCATAATTTAGAAAGGGACATACACAGACCAGACTGGAGCAAACACAAGGCTGAAGGAAGGCACTATGCATGTACTTTCCCCCATGCTTACAGTCAGTCATGGCAAGATTCAAGCTTATATTTTCTTTGTACTTTATAAAGAAAATATGAGCTTGTATAATCAGAGTTCTCCTCAGGAATGCAGGTGTTGTTCTGCTTCTCTTCAGGGCAGAGAAGTGGGTATGCAGATCTGGGCTTACTTGGACAAGAAATGGCAGCTTGGCCAGGTGCCCATTGTTACTTACAGGAGAACTGAGATGTTCTTGCTGTCTCTGAGGATACCATTTTCCCAGTAATATCCCAGGGGAGACTACATCTTCTTCAGTTAATGAAAACAAATGAAGTTGCCCAATCTCTCATTCTCTCTCCTCTCTCTCTCTCTCTCTCTCTCTCTCTCTCTCTCTCTCTCTCTCTCTCTTACACACATGCTCATCACTTTCTGGGAGCAGAGCAGGCATGCTTGACATTTTACCAGTAGGAAAGAGGGCAAAAATCACCTTTGGCTAAAATAATTTTTTAGGTAGGTTCTTAATGTGAAGTGTTGAGTGTTTGCATGTCAGATGATTGTCTTTTCCTAAGGGTTTTGGAGAGGGAGAACACAATCCTGAAGGATCTGCACAGTCACGTAGCATTTCTTCTTTTGTGTCTTATTGTTTGCTGTGACAGCAAGCAGAGGGATGAACTGACTTGGTGCTTCCACCAATACCATAGCCATGAGTCAGGTTTTCATTTAGACTGTTAAATCTGCTGGCAGGTTGCATATGTGGAGGGAGTTTCTTGGAGAGTGGGCAGGTGGACTTATCCATCGTTGTTTAAAGTTGGCTCGAGTCCTTTTGCAGAACTATTGCCATGATGCTATCCTGAGTAACTTAGTAGCTTGAGGGCTGGGTAGTCAGTGCATATGATCCCTCCCAGGACTTATTTTCAGACTCTTATATCCACCTGCTTCCTTTTGGAAATGTGGTTACACTGTAGGACCAGAGCAGTCACCACTCTGCCAGTGATGAATTACCAGTGTGCTTGTCATTCTCCCTGATCGTGCTATGAATGCTTTATACTGCCTTTAGCAGATGTTCTTTGATGCAAAACTTGCAAATTATTTAGGAAAAAATTCTCATCTGAGACAGTTTAGTAAACATCTCTAGTCCCACCCTCAGGATTCAATCAAAGTGTGGATTCTTCTGTTTTTAACAAACAGTGCTGGAAAGTCTGGAACACTTCCCTTCCACTAAGTCTGAATGTTCTTCATTAAATATCAGAATATCAGGAGAGGCAAGTTACTGTGAAAAGGTTTTCATCAGAAATGTTTATCCTTGAGCTGTCCAAAGTAAGGCTGAGGTGTCCAGTGAGCTTCCAAAGGCTTTGATTTGGATCCTTGGCTTTGTTTTGGGCAGTGCTCCTGCCTGCTGCTGGCATTATTTTAGATTTTCAGAATTATTTTAGAAATTACTGGCAAGATCAATCAACACTGGAAGAAAATACCCACCATAATTTAGCTGTACCTTCTTAGTGCCTCAGTGTCCTTCATGCTCTCATAAACCACTTTATCCAAATACCCCATCATTGTCCAGAGTCTGCTGGATAATAGGAGAATATTATATATCCCTCATCATATCTTCAAAACATTTTCCTTCCTCGGCATCAAAGCAATCTTCCTGTGCATTTGATTCAGAACAAAAGATTTCTTAGCCACCTTTCTTTCAATTTATTTAGGTTTTATTTTAACATATTTTAACATAGCCTGAACTGTGTTAAAATATGTTGACATACAATAAGCTATCCTTATTTACAGAACACTAATATAATGAATTAATCTTCTGCTTAATTTTATTAACGCTCTTTTATCTAATAGTGATTTCTCATTTCTGTCTGTTTAAAAATAATAATGATAAGCATTTCCTGTGCTGTCTCAGGAGCAGCACTTTAAACATTTTTTTTTCACACATATCACAGAATCATAGTACAGTTTGGTTTGGAAGGAGCCTTGAAGATCATCTAGTTCCAACTCCCCTGCAATGAGCAGAGGTATATTCTACAAGACCAGGTTTCTCAGTGCCCCATCCAACCTGACTGTGGACACTTGCAGGGATGAGGCACCACAACCTCTCATGGCTACCTGTTTCAGCTTCACCACTCTCATAATAGGGTTTTTTTTCTTTATATCTTGTCTAAATTGACATTCTTTTAGTTTGAAAACAGTAGCCTTTGTCCTGTTATCTTCCTCATGAAGTCTGGCAAGGCAATTGCAATTCCTACAATATAAGTGTTTGAGGAATTTTATATGTTTGGTAGACATCTTTTAAAAAATAAGTGAATGCTAGCTCTGATGAAAGGACCAATAAAGATTTCTGAGAAGTGGACAGTGTTGGCCAAACAGGGCAGGCAGATTCACCCCCATGCAGATCTGCAGGGATTACTCCTATGGGGGTGATCACAGGCAGCTTCCCGTGGCTCCTGTAGTCAGACTACCAGCTCATATTGCTCTTGGCACTGCTTTGTTAACAGAGAATTTTTAAAAATGATGATTTTACTCAAAAAGTACTCCTGAATTTTTAGGGTAGTTGTGTACCAAGAGAGTGTAGCTCTTTTGGAAACTGAGGCTTGGCTCTTGTGTGCAGGAGGAGGAACAGAAGTGAGGTTATCAGTACTGTCTTTGCCATCTGCAGCCATCCATACTGTAATTTTAGCTACCAAGAGGCAAACAAGCCTGGTCTCTCTCATACTACTTTCAGATCATTGTGGTTCTGTTGACTTTGCTTTCAAGTAGTGTAAAAGAAAAACTGCTGTATTAATAAGGAAATATTTTATTCTCTGCAATCACACAAAGAATAATAATATTTTAGAGTGACAGGGTAAGACAAAGAGGAGTAGTGTAGCTGAAAGTCAGACTTGAACATTTAGTAGAAAAATGAGGTTTTGGATGCATAGAATTTCTGTTTAGGCAAGTTCAAAATAATTTTATGAATTGCTCACCCAGCTCAACTTTCTTTTTCTGTCTCATCTTGCTTTTACAAGCTAAAAACAAATATAGAAAACATCAGTAGACCTTGAAAAACACATTAAGATTGAGCACAGGGTTCTTCTTTTTTTCAGTATATCTCACCTAAATTGAAACACCGCTATATTTTTAAGATGACAGCTTTCAAGAAAATATGATATCAAGTTTAACTTTAAAAAAAACTACTAGTTCAGGAATTACATTAGGAATTAAATTAGGAATTTATGTAATGATATGCTCTAGAATATGTTGCAAAGAACTATTAAAAGACACCTACGAAAATGAAATGCAGCATACCAAATTGTTTAAAGCTCTCCATGTGTGTTGTTTTGTCTTTACAAAGTCTGTTAATTTTCAAGTTATAAACCAGAAAGAACCTACAGCCACAGGCATTCATAATGATGTTAGATTGAAACATATGCTGTTGGATTTGTGAGAACTTGCTTCCATTTTATTTTTTTTTTTTTGTTGTTATTTTTTGGGTATGAATTGATATTTCCATCCCCAAGAACAGAAGTTTCAAACAAATTCCTTAGTCTATAACAGTAGCCAAGCAGTTCTGTGCCAGCACCTCAGATATGACATGGCTTTTTGTGTAGGACGGTCCAAATTAGAAAAGTAGATAGAAGTAATTGGCCTCAAAATTCAGAGGTGGGGGTAGCTGGCAGTTTGGTCAGACCCATTGAGACCTCATCACATGATCATGATACCTACTGAACCTCTGTGGTGCTTAGAAATAAAGACAAACTTCACCTTCTTAAATGAGAAGCGTGTGCCTTGCCCTGATGTTGTCCAGTTTCTGGGCAAATGCCTGTCCTGCCTGTGGCACAGAGCAGTCTGTTTCTATGGCCTGTCAGCACAAAACCCTCATCTTTATATCTTTTATGTCCCTGCTTATCCTGTCTGCAGGACATAGGAAAAACAGATTTTCCTAAACTCACCTTGTGCAATGCTTTCATTTCGTTCAGATCTTCACATGAAAATCTCTTTTTTCTGAACTCCATAAAACTTGAAGTATTGCTTAGGTTGATTTTCTTCTTTCCAATAAAAGGCTGGAATCCAGCCTTTCTTCCTATCTGAATGAGGCTTAGGACATTCACAGTAACTGAAAATTGTTTGCAAGTTACTGTTTTAACCAGATAGAAATATAAGTTTCAGCCATAAATTCTTGCAGTGTTGCTAGAAGTTAACATCTAAGCATAAGCCATCACAATTTCATTTCACTTCCAGGAACTTTTACATTTGCTCTTTCCAAAGCAATTCAGTGAAAAATGTGACAGTATCATAAGTAGTGAGAGGCAGAGATCTGATAATTCAAGATGCAAATTGTTTCTGCTAAAATTTACTAAAGTATGGCTTTGATTGATGTCATGACTGAAAACTGCCATGACTGATGGCATTTTGATGGTGTCTGTGAAATGGAACGACCTAAGGCTTTAGATCATCCATCATGTGCAGATGCTTACTTCACTGCAAGGGCTCCCCCTCCTAAAAAGTGGTTTGCCTGGATGGGTTAGAGTTGGAGCACCAGCATTCTCCATGCCATTCTGACTCAGCTAATTGAGGAAACTCAGCATTGCCACATCTGATGCTCTACACAAGTTTTAAGTTTATTTTAGAACTTACCAAGAGAAATAAAATGTTGACACAGAGGCATTGCACACAGGTGCTTTCTCAAAAAACCTGCACCAGTGGAGATCACTCTGGCATTTAGAATTTACAGGTGGTTTAGTCATGGAAAGATTGTTTTCTGGACTTGGTGGTGATATTGGGTTTTAGACCTAAAAGTTGGAAGTTTCTTTTCTCCGACTGAAGTTCTCCTGTAATTAGAGTTTTCTTTCACTGGGGAATAAGGTGCTGTTAAGGAAACATCAGTGATGTTCCATTAGGGACTTTGCTGCTCATATTGATACACATGTATGGGCTTAGATGACTATGTTGATAGCCACAAGATAAGCAGGTATTATGAGAGTGCATAGATAAGATAGTGTATTTTGTACTGTTATTCTGCTATGTGTGATAAGTTGTGCAGTGCTATTTAATTCATACTTTGTATGCACAAGATTGATATATTCTGTTTATAAATAGCCAAGTACACTGACACAGCTAATCTTAGATTAAGGGTAAAAAAACCAAGGGATTGTTTGGCTCCCTGCAGGCCTTTTTAGTCCATCAGGACCATTTTCCTGACCAGATTATTGTGTGGTGGCTGACCATTTACCCAGTTTACTTAGTCATATCCTTAGGAGGGGACAACTCTCCTCTGAAGGTGCAAAAGGTGACCAAATTGATAGCTGCAGAATGGAGGGGTTACTCTGATTTTAAAGTACATACTAAGCTAAGACTTTGCCCTTAGTTTGGGACATGTGGTGGCAGCTGTAAGACAGGAATGTGATGAGGGATGGGAGAGGGAAGAAACAGGGAGCCAAGTCTTAGATTGAGAACTCAAGCACATTCAAAAGTTACATAGGTTGGGATAGAGGAGAGGAGCCTTGACAGCATGAAGGAAAAGACAGATCTGCATTTTTAGGACCCAGTTAGGTCTAAAATGTCTAAAGCCTAGCCTGAAAGCAATTTTCAAATGTTAGCTTATTTTTAAAAGTACATGTGTGATATTCCAGTTCAGTAATACTAGAAGTCACCTGGGGGAAAGTTAAGATCACATGTTAAATTTTCATGCTGTCATAACTTGACTGTTACTCAAGAAATATTTTTACCAAGGGGATTTGTGTTTGCCTGAGTGACTCAACATGCCAGGTGACTGAAGGTGCTTCAGTCATTCTTTTCTCTAACACTGACTAGATGCAAGTTGCTCGCTCTTTCATATGTCATGTATACTTAAGAAAAATGTATTTCTCCTTAATAAAAATATCCACTCTTGCTAAAAATATTTTTTTAAGAAAACAGTGTTGTGTAAACTCGACAAGCACAACATCTCATTTGATCAGCACATTTCTTCTTCATGCTCTCAAAGCAAACATCTCATCAGGGTCCATCCCTCATAATCTCTCTGTGGTATTGCCCCATTCTCCATTCAGAGCTACCTTTTGCCCAGCACAGTTTGATGACACTGTCCATGTAGCCCTATAACAGGTATTGCCATGGCTAAAACAGACCACAGGCTCTATATTGAGTGTTTAAGGCCTCAGAACAGAGGCTTGATAGGTTTGCTCCATCTGAACTTCTACTGACTTGCCTGCAGCTTTTATTTCCCTGCTTTATCTGTGAACAAAGATTCTTTAATTGAACCAGTACCTTTAGCTGTTTTTTAAAATTTTTTTTCTGTTTGTGTGGTACAACCTACAGCCTTATACAGATAGCAGTAACATGCAGTTATAGTAGAAGTATAGAATAAGAAGTAGCAGTTGTATAGCAGTGTAGAATAAGATATTTATGGTTCTAACAGAGCAATGTCATATAGAAAAGTGAAGACTTGGAATGATAGATGTCTTGAGAGATGGAAACTGGATGGGCACAGATACATGCAGGCCTGGGTGATGAGAGACTGAGCCCCCCATAGCTATAGACAACTCAGAAGTGGGCAGTTAAAGAAATGCAGACATGGAAATGGAAAAAAGTGTGTTTGGGGGTAACTCAGCTACTGTATCTAACACATGCAAAAGTCATCTTGTAAGAAAACTTGGATGCTTGGAGCTGCAGCCCTGCAAAAAATGAGCAGTGATTCAAAAACATGTTACCAGGCATTTAAAAATAACCTGAGTGCATTCTGGAGGGAGAAAAGAAACTGCATAGATCTCATGCTAGTCCTAGTGCATGAGGTCTAACAAAAATTGTGTGTCACAGCAAGGTGGAAATGTATTACTTTGTTTTGCTTGTCCTTTTTGAGCAATTCTGGCATATTCTGCCCTTAACATTAAAAACATAAATATTAAGAAGCTGGTTTGATTGAAGGTGATCTAGAGTTGTGTTCTGCTTGAGTGTTGCACTAGCTGGGAATAAAGTCATGTGAAACAAATGTTTGTTCAGTATTAATGAACAAAAATGTACACTACCTTGGCATAAGACAACTAAACCTTAATGACAAATAGTTCCATATTTTTGCTCCTGGCACACCACCATGTATCGACCACAGCTTTAAATTCCTGTATTAGTCTTCATTTTGCATGAAATGACACAGTTCTGTTCATAAAAGTCTCTTGCCTTTAATAAGGCAACAGAAATGAGAAATTTGGCATAATTGTGTGATTTCAATTCAGAATGGGATTTCTAGCATCTAAGCTGTGTTTGTCAAGATATCTCAGGGATCTGAAAGAGCAGAAAAGGTTATTAGTTTTTGTTCTGGGCACTAAATTGGTACAGGTGTGAGATACTCCTGGTGTAGTTCAGTATCTGGTGTCTCTGGCATGTCTCTGAAATCTCCCCACACACGGGTCTGCACACAGCTGGGCAGGCAATGTGGCTTCAACTGAACCGTGCACTAATCAGGCTTTCAAATGAAGATGGAGCATAATTAAAGGCAGTGTAAAATAACCCGCAAGGCAGTAACACATTTCAACAGGCCATAGCTCTTTTGACATTTATATAATAAAAAACCATATTTTCTCCTCAGGGGTGCAAACCCCAAAGGTGTTTGGTCTGACCTAGCTGGGGAGGCTCATGACCTCCAAAGAGATGTGCCATGCCTTGGAGTATTCAGCTATAAGGCATGAAAACATGTTCATGTTTCTTTCTGTTTCTCTGCCACAGACAGCAGCCTGGCTCGGGGCCTTAACTCACATGCAGAGAACAGCAGCAGAAAATAATAATTCTGTTCTGCAGAGGCAGCAGTGCTTTGAATGTCACCTCACACAACAGCTAATTTTTTGCCTCTCATGCATGGAAGTGCTTATGTTTCCCAGAGTGGTACAAATTTTTTGCCAGGTCTGTGAACTCATCTGTTTGAACCAAATGAGGTTTCAGGTGGCAAAGGTGTCTAAACAGTAGACAATAAAGGCCACCCAGGAGTTTTCAGACCAAAGATTGGATATTTCTCCAACTTGGGCATAAACAGAACAAAAATTATGGCCAATTCAGGGCAACTTCTCTTTCCTCTATGAATGCATAGTAATGGGATTCCTGCTGTCCCAGAGGAAAAAGTCTGGTTTGGGATAATTAGTGAACTGGTTTGTAGGTGTTTCAAAGAGTTACACCATGCTCCGGTTCCACCAGGACTGTGTGGTCACTGTGACTGAGAGTAAAAGAAAAAAAAATCAGTCATTTAATTTAGAGCAACTGCTGAGGCAGAAGTGACACTACTGTGTGCATAAATTCACTCATGATTATTTCTCCAAAATGAAAGTAACATAGTGCATCTATCACAATATTTGCGGTCAGGATGAAACAAGTAGGTGTACTGCACTAATGCAGCTTCCTGACATTGGTCTGGTTGGTTGGGAGGATAGGTGGGACTTCATCAGTAAAACCCCTTCTGGGAGGGACAGTCCCATCTGCCAAGGTCTGTATGAACTCCTGTGGGGTGCAAACTATGAGCAGGGTGGAGGTGGACTGTTCAAGAGAAGCCCCTAAATAGCAGAGGCACTTGGTCAGTCCCTTTGCACCTAAAGTGTTCAGGGTGTCTGGAGGCTCCATCGTTTTGTCACTGTCCCAAAGTGATAAGCCACTATTTAATCCATTTTCCCATCTCATCATCGGGTAAGTGGATGCAGCATCTTTCTCTGAGAGGCTATGAGACTGCTAAGGCAAATATTTTTGGCTTGACTAGAGTAAGTAAATATGCATGAATTTCAGATTCCAAACATACTCCCTATTTTATTTACAGAAGATACATAGAAAAAACCTGATGGACTGTAGTCAGGAATGAATCAGAATGAATGAGAAGCCTATTAAAATATAAAGCAGCGTGTTCACCAGGGTTGATATAAAAAGGTAAATAACTTGGTAATAATGCTACTCTGTCAGTATTTCTGTATACTTTTCTTCTCAGGCGTTCATAAATCTATGATGAAAAAGCAATTGTCTCAGAATGAAGGAACACTGGACAAATTTGATATAAAATTATTTCAGCAGTGGTTTTAATTTGAAATCTTTCTGGTGTTTTCCATGATTGCTTTGTTCATCTTCAACCAAAAAAATAATGAATAGTTTTATAAAGCAACCCCAGGGAGGTAAAAATCTCTCGTTTGAGCTCAGCTGTTCAAATTTAGACTCCTCTGAGCTGTGCATTTTCCCTGCCACTGTCATGCTGGGAGGCAGCAGGAGGGAAGGCTTGCAAGGAAGGGTCATCTTGGAAGGAAGGGTTGTCTTGGCTGCCCCTGCTGCTTGCAGCCGTGCACGTGGGTCAGGGCCCTTCGCTCGTACCTGACCTCTGAGCGTCTGGTTTCTGCTGAGGAAATGCTCTCGACATCTGTGCGTCTGCTAATGGACATCTGTGAGATTGGCAGTGTCCGGGTGATGGTGTGCTGTTCCACAGCCAAGCTGAGCTCCAGCCCTCCAGGTGGGCATTATCCTGCCTGTGCTGCTGTAGGACACATCTGGGCAGTTGGGGCCATCACTGCATGAGCACGTGGAAGACTTGGATGGCTTGTGCAAAAATGTAAAACAGCAGTTGAAGCCAAGGAAGAGGAGAAAGGATAGAAGTGGTGCATTAGGGGTTTAGTTTCAAAGCATAATGCTGTTATAGGGTACCAGATATAGGGTACTAAAGAGGCTGATAGCGTAGACACGTTTTCAGAGCCACGTGTTCAACGTATCCTGAACTACAGGGACATAACTGAACAAGGCACAGCTCAGTGGTGAGCACCTTGAGACATCGAAACGTGTTTTAAAGATTTAGCCTTCAGTGTTTTATATCAATATCATAAAACTTTGACACCTCTAAACTTCTGAGAATTTCAGCCTTGGTATTCTTTGCATACCTAGGCACTCCTGATATTTTATCATTGGTATAATTGAACAACAGGAAAACGGCAGGTAATTCTCTTAATTGGAATACTACCATTTGATAATTTCTAAAGTAATTTTTAAGAATTATAAAACTGCACTGGACTTCATGGTCTGTAGTTCATCAAGAGCATTGAAAAAATAGATAATGTTAATAAATTAAGTACTTATTAGTGTGTTTTACACGTAGTTTCAATAGGTTTGACTTTATTAAAATAAAAATGGATGTTTTTAGTTGCGACATAAGAAAGTACGGTAAATGGTTAAACATTAACGGTTATGTTTCTTGGTTCATTGAAGAGGTAGCAACTTGATATTGCACTGTTACTGCTGATTATTTCTGCAGTGAGAACATGTATCACTGTTCCTTTGAAAGAGTAATGATAGATGAGAATTTATTCTAAAGATACCACCAGAAAACCTTAGCCAATGGAGGGAGTGAAACAGTTCCAGAATGAACAAAAGAAATAGATTATTCCATATAAATTGCTGTGTGTTACAAAACTACTTCTGATAGCTGAATAGTTGCTCAATACCACAAACAGATGCTTAGAAAGTTTTTCAATACTCAACCACAAGTCAACATGTTTTCACCTGATGTATAACTGTATCTGACAGTAATGTTTGGACACTGTGCAGAAAATCTATTGTTGTCTTACAAGCATATTAAGAACGCTGATAGGAACAAGATTCAGTGGAACATTTACACTATCCAAAATGAACAGTGAATAATTTAGCAGAAATTAAGAGAAATGCCACCAGAAATAAAATTTCTACTTCAAGTCTAACTATATTTGCTTGCTTTTTCTGTGATCAAGTTTAATCCAATATAAGGAAGGTACGGTAGTTGTGGAGATGTCTTTGGAAAATTGTAGTTCTTTTTCTTACGGAAAACAAGGTTTGTTTTACAGTAGACTATTCCTCGATGTTGCTTTATTAATTGAATTTTATTTTGTGCACTATATTAGTTCCCTAAGTTTATCATTCTTCTCTGCACATCTGTGTTGCTGTGGAAGCTCTGAGAAAATGTGTGGAGAAGGACTGCTACTGGTTGTCATGTGGGGCTATGGTGGGACAGTATTTGGGTTTAAAAAAAAGGAAAATAATTCCAGAGATTCTTAGAGAATACTTCAGGGTTCATACCTCATAAGATAAATAACATAAAAATAATCAGACAAAGCAATTTTACTGTGGAATAAGAGATCCCCAAGGGTTGTTACACAGGTTTAACCAGTATATCTGTAATTATATCACAGAGTTGGCCAATTAGGCTTAACAATAGCTCTGAACCAGTCTGTGGTAGCTGTCCCAGGATCCCTTCAGTGTTGGTCTGAAAACAGAAGTGTGGAAATGGAACATCACAGGCCACGTTCTATGAGAGAAGGTGACCTTTCAAAGCCCTGAATGGATGTGCCCTGCAGGGTAAGAGGGAAAGGTGTCACCCCATGATTGCTGTGGGAAGGATTCCCTTCCAAAGCCATACCCCCAGGCACATTTGCATGTTCCCCTGAGGACCCATTCCCTCTACTCTTGGTTTCAAGGGCCTTCATTTGGTTGTAAAAGAAGGATTACAGTGTTCTCCACTTGGTAGCAGACGGTGTTGTGGTGGCTATGCCTGTCTTGGTGAGGATACCAATACCTGCTCCCTTCTGCTCTGGCAAAGGAACTGGGAACCTCTTGAGAGGACGGGAGCGAGCAGTTTTCTTAAATTATTCAACTAAAAAATCACCATCAGGTCCCTGAATACACAACAGTAGCAGTGGTCAGGTTTGGTACCTAAAGGCATCTGAATGTGCAAAGCTGTTTCAGATCCAGCCTTCTGAAAAGAAAACATCCTTTGCTGCGTCAGCTCTCAAATTTATTTTTAATAATTATTATTCTTAATGCCCAGATTTTCAAATTCTTGTACATTAATTTGAGATCCTCAGGCTTCAAAAGATGTGAGCAGTTTTGGATGTGTACTGAATACCACCAGCTCTTACTAAATTGGAGCCAAAGTCACTTATTTTACAAGCAGTGTTTAGTTTTATGTGTAAGGATATTGTATCCAGGTTTTGAAAATAATTTCTGGATGAACAGTGTCAGGTTCACCTGCTTTTATTTTCCCCTTCCAACACAGGTTCCTTGGATATTTATTTTGTCATGATTACAGAAGTAGAGCAAAATTACATGTTTTCTATCTTGGGAGTTCTTGACACTTGTAATGGGAAATTACTCGGGAAAACTATGGCCATTTAAAAGTCTGATAAACAACAAAATGTCAGAGAGCCTTTAATTTCTTCCTGGTTTTTACTGTAGATCTACAGTGAAAATACTTTAATCACTATAATTTAATTGTTTTGGAGCATAGTATGACATCAGTAGCCAGAAATATCTTGATGTCTAAGTGCAACAGATAAAATATCTAAGAAGACCATTTTCTAGAACTGATATATAAAAACTTCATTAAGAACTTCCCACAGATGCATAACAAAATAACTTTGTTATAGGCTAAAATAATTGCATCCAAAGGGATAACTATCACACCTTCTCGATACTTTTGTCTTTCCTCTTTACCAATTACAGTGTGGTAGTGGGCATAATCCTGGCCATTTAAAGCCAGGAGAAGTTCTGCTGAAATCATGGCTTCTACAGCATAATTGCAGTCTCTAATTGCATAAATGCAGCCTGAATTTTTGCACTGTTCACCTAGTCAAGTAGACCAACTAAAGCATTTAGTTCCTATTCACACAGCTGACTTTTCCAAGACATTTTTGGTAAAAGTGTCTCTTTCCACAATAGTTTTTGACACAATGGGATCTTGATTACAGCTGTGATTACTGGTTGCTCTTGTAATGCAGAGTAGTTATGACCTCACCTCCAAGAAAGGGCAAATGAAAAACTATCAGATAAAATAAATTAAAGGTGAAGAAGAGGTCTGAATTTGCTTGGAGAGTCATCATCTTTGGAGGGGTATTTTCTTTCTTTTCTTTATTGGCAGTCTTTCTTGGTTTTGCCTGTACTACATGCACAGTCTCATGTGACTTGGTGTTTTCCTTTTGAAATCAATAATCAGTCAAATTATGTGACACTTATCTAACCCAATGCATTTTTTTCTCTGTTCAGAATCAGTAAATATTGAAAACAACTTCTCCTTTTTCCTTGGCACATAATTTACTGAAGATTATTCATATATATGCATCTCTGTGCATGAGGAAATAAACATATTTTCATGTTCTTAAGTTGTTTTACCACGTAAGTTAGAGTGCCATATATTCACAAGAGAAAAAAATTGAAAGATTAGCTTTGAACTTCAAAAAATCAAGGATTCTGTAATGACTGTTTTTTGGAAATGGGGTTTTTCAGATTCATAGTCATGATAATTACTCTAATGTTCAGTGTTCTAACTACTATTGCATCGAAATTGTGGCATTCAGGGGGATTGCTTATGTTAATAAACACTGTCAGCATCTTGTGACCAGTATTTCCATTCTACAGCACTTAAAATTTAAATTCTCCCGATACAGAATAATTCATAAATTTGAAAGAAAAATAATAAAAAGCCTTAAAATTGAATATTTAGCCTGTTCTGCCTGCAAAGGTGCCTTGGTGAGTAGCTCATTTGAAATATAGCATATTACAGCACCCAGTCACAGCTTTTTACTTCTGCAACATCTTCCTTGAGGAGGTTTCGCAGTATTTTGCAGACGTAAGGAAAGTTCTCCTCATTACCAGAGGCTGACAAGTGTCAAATCTATGGTACTAATTATGAAATCAATGTTTCATTTACATCTTTAGTCCCATTAGAAAGCAGAGCTGAAAGACACTTTCAGGCATTACACCTGCCTGTTGGTGACACTGACAAATAGAGGTTTTACAGTTGAATCATAATCTTTAAAAATGTTTTCCCATCTTCATTGTTCCTCAGGGAAGAGCTTACGTGAACAAGTGAAATACTAATGCCAGAAGAGAGCAAGGGAATACAGCCTACATGCAAACTGCTGTCTAATACACTGTTAAATAACCTGAGAAGATGGGTGGGGGAAAAATGTTTTCTGTAAATTTTCTCATTACAAGTTTTAAGGAATTGTTCAATAGAGAGAGACAAATTTCTCATTCGGGGTAACACGATTTTTCTTGCGCTCTCTGAACCACCTCTTGAGTGGTCTGGTAGATACTTCCCATGTGGTCCAGAGCACGATGTGAACCTCTGAACTGGCAGAAGCTGTCCCTTCATTTAAAAGGCTCTGAGGTGGCTAAGGACAGCAAAGCAAGGGTCTCCTTTCTGCCTCCCTCCAGAGCCACTTGCTCATGTCCTTTGGAGCCCAAGGCTCATTTGAAGCTGGCCTTTTGCAGTGTAAGTGGTGCAGGCACTGCTGCGTGCCAGCACGGCGTCCTTAATGGATGCGCCACAGAAAGAGAGTGACTCCATTAAGCCCAAGTACAGCCTTTTAATTCCCTTTGGTCCTGAGCACTCACTTATCACTATCTCACAGCATCCTACATCCAAATCAAACCTGCCAGCTGCTCTGAGCTCCAGTTGTATTTAATTTAGTTAGTTAAAGCTGCACCTCGACTTTTCCCTCCCCACCGCAGACAGGTTCCTTTCAAGCTATGCTGAGTGGGCGTTTTCGTGCCTGACATGAAAGGGCAGCCAATTTGTAAGGGGGTAAATTAAATTTAGGACACTTAGTTCATATGACGGGAAGGAAAATCAAGCAGGGAAGTGAGACAGGGACATAACATTTATAATGTGCATTCAACACACTTGCAGAAACAGTAAAGAAACTAGATGAAAAAGAAGTAAAAATTTTTGAATAAATGCTAATGCTGTGAGTCTTTCCACAACAGGCAATTCTGTATCTATTGTTAAGACTTCCTGAGTTTTATAAATTCTTTTTTTTTCCCCAGAGAGAAAGAAAAAGCAGGTTTTCTTCTACCCCTGGGAATCCACCAAAGCCCTAAACCAAAATATTTTACCGTAAGTGTGAGTGGTCTGAATTCAAATTTTTATGTGCTCAAGAGTTCCTTTATGATTTTGAGCAAGACAATCAGCCGTTACCACTTACAGTGTTCCACTCCTTCATCTGTGAAACGGGACTAGGTAATTTTTATTTTAGGTCTCCATTTATTGTCATCACTCAAGAACACTCTGAAGCATGGATAGATCATGGATATGTGCAGAACCTATCAAAATTAACTTGAAGGTCTATCTCTTTTTCTGCCTGCTTGAATCTCCTTAATACCTGTCTCTATAGAGCTGTGACCCTGAAGCAGGAGGTTGTAAGGGAGGATTTAACTGTGGGAAAAAATAAGAGTGGATATGTAGATGTTAGAAGATACTGAGTGATTGTTCAACAGGAGGGCAAGCATATGCTGAATCCCTTAGGAAAGGCAGCCAAGAGTCCTGCTGAAGTTTTACCATCTAAGATCTGCTCCCTAGAGAATGACACGTTTGCAGAGAGTAGATGAGTGCAGCTTCTACTTATGCAGTAGAGCAAGCTCGTCTTGGCACACAAACTTTCTGCATAATGGAGAGACCACTGTTGGAGGCTTTCGCGTCACTAAGTTTTCTGGAAGCCCTGAAGTGAACTGCAGTAATTCAGATTCACACGTACATTCTTCGTGTAGGTGTTCCTCACAAACAGGAGATGTGTTTCCCTTGGTCAGTTCAATCATATCCTTTCTCCCATCCCATGCCTTCCTGCCCTGGAGCACTGGCAGCCTCTAAAAGCAAAACGGTAAGGGGTTCATCCTGGACAACTTCTCCTATTAACTGAGACCAACAACAAGATAAAAATATCTCTTCCAAAAGGGAAGACCAGATGGGCTGCTTGTTTTTTTTTCCCTAAAGAAGGCAAATATGACCCTGAGATTAGCTCAGCTGATCAGACCATGGTGGAAATAACACCAAGCTTGTGGGTTTGAACCCTTTATGGGCTGTTCACTAAAAAGCTGGACTTGATGATCCTTATGGATCCAACTGTGGATATTCTGTGACTATTCTGTGAACGAAAGGTCTCTTGGCAAAGCTCTGCTGACAAATCCTTAGGCACCAGTGCTGGAGTATGAGTAACCAGGTCCTCTTGCATACAGAGTCATCCATACAACCTTAGCAGATGATTCTTGCATTAAAACCTTACTCACTCTACAAACTAAGTGGAATGGCAAACAGGTTTTGTAACTTTTGCTGAGTTAGTTCTGTTCCCTTTGTTCCTGTGGCTGTGTCCTGAATTTAACTGATTAAGTTAGTGCTTCCCCACAGAACTTTGGGATAAACAGCTTTGTATTACTTAAAGTTCACGGAATTCAATCTGCTGGTTTGATATACGAGGTCAAGAAATACTAAAAAGATTATGCACGCAAATACAGTGTTTGATGCAGATTGTTCTTTTCCCCACGATTGATTTGCCATGGTGTTTTGTAATTTATTCATCCAAGGGAGCTGTGATGGATGATGTAAATTGTTTTACTTTTCCCTTTTGACTTAAATAATAATTGCCAGTATCATAGTGGAATATGGAAATATGGGGAGAAGACATGGAAAAGTGTTGAAAAGTGTTT
Source organism: Cinclus cinclus (assembly GCF_963662255.1). Classification (NCBI taxonomy): domain Eukaryota; kingdom Metazoa; phylum Chordata; class Aves; order Passeriformes; family Cinclidae; genus Cinclus; species Cinclus cinclus. The sequence goes on along the minus strand of NC_085046.1, from coordinate 10,446,034 downwards.
TTTTTTTCTTTAAGGTTACACCAATTATAAGCATGAGCTCATTATTCAGAAATAATGTGTTTCTAAAATTGAATTAAAAAGTCACAGTTTAAGAACATCACCTAAATGCTGAGATGAGGTGCTGTCAGTCATACTGAAATAAAAGATTATCAAATGGAGATACCTTTGTTGGGTGAGCCAGTGGTCCTTTTTTTCAACCTTAACTCGTTGAAACAGATACAAAATTAATAGGTTCTGAAGATGAAAAACCAGGTTCTGGCATATAAATAAGCATTTTGTAAAGCTGCTTCTCATCTATCTCTCTAGGGATGGAAGCCTAGAAATACAATTTGGAATTGGAAAATGGAATATTAGACAGCTGGAGACAACTGAGCTGGACCTTGCAGAGCTGCTCCCATTCCCAATACAAATCCCTGAATTTTTGTGAACCAAATCTTTCTTCATTGTTATCTTGATTTTAAAGAATTGATTTCTAGCAGAGTCTTGCTTGATGTGTAAACTGTCCATAAAGTTTACCAGAAAGATTGCAGGAGTGTCCACTCAGGCAGAAGTCTCTCATCCAGAATTTGTCATGCAGGTCAGGGATGACCAGACTCACTGCCCTTAGGGCAGGAAGTGGGACAAGGGAAGCAGAAGGCCCTGAAGTGACTCAAGTGACCTCAATAAAGAGCAGCAAATCCGAATCCTCATGCCCTGATGCAGGATCCCATGCTGCAGGAAGATGCTGCATGCAGCAGTATCCCACTGCTGGCTTTCTTTCTTCACTGTACCATGGAATTTGAGCCTTCCCGAAGCTCGTCTTCCTTTTGCTGCTTTAGACACTGTTTTATGGAACATACCTGTTTAAGGGCCATGCACCTTATTTCAAGTTTTAATGTTGAGATTTGCTTCATGAGACATGAGTCTCTCAAGGTCATGAAATTCTCACCCTTAATGCTCAGTGGGTTCCACACTGCAGACAGCCCTCTGTGTAGCATGATGGAGTAGCTCTATTCCTGTTCATGCAGAGTCACAAGGTGTGATTAGATGCTCTTGGTTAATGTGCCTCCCCAGAGCCCATTCCCATGTCTCCTGTTTTCTGCTGTGACTGCCAGGTACCAGTGGGGGAGGAAGGACCTTTAACAGCATCATCCTTTTGTTGTTGTGGCCCCAAGATGAAAGGGGCTGGTGCTGGGTCACTGCAGGAAGCAACTTTTCTCCATTGGGATATTGTGTTTGGAGCGAGGGCTTTAGACTGACCAAGAGGGTGGAATTCAAATAGGCTCTTTTTCCTGGAGGAGGCAGTGCTTCAAGTGCACAAAAGGCAGCGGTGTATCTGTATCAGAAGCAGTTGTCTGCCAGCAGTACAGAAGGTATTGTTCCTGCTGTTCACCATGGAACAAAAGCACTCGTATGGGAATCACAGGATGTGATATAAAAAAAGGGGGAGATAGCTAATGGGAAGTGGCAAAACCCTTCATACACTTTCTCTTCCTGTAAAACCTAAATTCATTGCCTCAGATGCAGAAAGTGCTCCTTCGGCCAAGTCAAGGATCATAAGATCAAATTCAAGTATGAAAAATGAAAAATCATTTGTTTGATGTCTGATTCTGCTTTGTGGTGGAAACATGGGACTTTCAAATAAAAATCCATCAAAAACAGGTGAGCTAACAATGCATTAGAAAGTGTGAAACCACATATTATTCGGGTAAACCTGTTCTTACACTGCTTTTGCAGATAATGTGCACGTGCTTTTACAGTAATAAGCATATCCCATGGATTTCTGTAGTACCTGCAAAGCACTCAGGCTGATTGGGACCAAGTTTAATTTGGTCCTAATCAGCTCCAGGCAAGTGGACCGCGAAATTAGCTTGACACATTAATTTTATGTTTTATAGTAGGGAGACCTGCCCAATTTGCCCGACTATGCTAGACCAATTTTATGTCTCTCTATATACATATGAATTTATATATATATATATATATAAAAAATATATATTATATATATATTTTATATATATAAAGCATTTCATTTGTCTCAAACACAGGTGCCCTAATAGAAGATGTCCCATTCTTACTTCAGACCACAGGCAATCCCTCTTGGGCCTCACATTCAAAGCATCACACTTTCTTTTAGTTCCAGTCTGCTGATGTTGCTAATGTTTAGTGACAGTTACTCAGTACTAATGATCACCTTTGGGGATTTTCAGAGTGCTTGCCTTTTGCTGGTCACTGGTGAAATGTAATCAATAAATCTGCCAGCCAGGCTTTTCCTCTTGCCTTTCCTATTTGAATTAAATGAACATCTCAGTAACAGATTCATGATGGAGTCCCTTTGCTATCCAGAGCCATTCCATGTGCAAGTAATGCTGGTTTAACTGATCTGTGAAGTGTACCTTAACATTATAAACACAGACAAGTAACACTCATACTAAGATTGTTCTTGGGTATAATTCTTGCTTGGAAAAAGGAGAAAAGTTAAAAATTGTTTAAAGATTTGTTCTATTTTGTTCTCACTTCTTTCGTGATGAAGTGTTCCTATCAGCTATTCTCTTTCTAACTCACATCTGCATTGGCATGAAGGACTGCTCCTTATTTTTCTTCTCTGACAAGTTGTTCCAAACATTTTTTTTTCTTTTCAGTTTAAAGTGATTAAAGCATTACTTATTTACTGTATTTTACATCTGGTAACTAACTGCCTTTAAACATTTTTTGCGTTTTTTTTTCCCACGAAAAAGCTACTTGTGTTTTCTCTGTAGGCAACAGATGATGTCATTATGCAATTAAGGGTTAATAATATTTCAGCTGAAAAAGTACATTGTTTATTTTAAACCACCTTCCTTAGTACAGTGTCTTTATTTTCTGTTTATGATTGTAAGAGTAATTTCTCTTGTCTTTCCATCTAATGTAGCATTCAAATGCATGCTAAATATTTTCTATGGAGTTGAGAGTACTGGGCCTTTGACCAGAAGTAGAGTAAGATCTTACAAAGCACCATGATAAAATTACATGAAGGATTAAAGTTTTCTTCAAATTTTAATGCTAGGCAAACAACTTGTGGAAGACAGAGGTCTGTCTTCATGTGCTAAGAAGTAGTATAATTACAGAGATGCTCAAATCATTGATTTGTCTACCTCCTGCTTTGCTTCACCAATGGAAAAGCACAAAGTTTATGTCCTTCTGTAGCTCATTAAGCTTTTCTGAGGGCTGACAATTTCAAAGCTGAAATCTGTAACTAAATGGATACAATAATTACAGTTAAATGTGTTCGAAAATAGCTTCATCTGAGGAAGTTGTGAATTAAAAAACGTGTTCTCTCCTGGCAGTCTCCCGCTTATCTTGGCTGATTGCCTGCAACTTTCTGGGTAATACTGTGAGCAACCAAAAGACAGTTGGCTCAAGCACTTGCTCTTCCTGTCAGTAACTTTTCCCACACAAGCCCTTGGAAGGCCTTTTTGTCTGAGAGCAACAGCAGAGGAGTGGGGGAGTCGCTGCCCTGGCTGAGCATCACCAGGGAGTCACATATCCTGGTCAGCATCACCTGCTGACCAAAGGCTGAGGATCTGCTCTGTGGTGCAGGTCTGTGACCAGCACACCTCTGCTTTGGCTGCTCAGCATGGGCTGCCATTTCACTCCTGCTTCAGTAGCCGCATCCCTTACATTCCCTGAGATTGCAATAAATGTATTAGGAGTTTCCATAAGTCTCAGTTACATCACGTAAATGATTCACGCTCTGCTTTAGTACTGGTAGGGTGAGGGTCAGTGTTTTTGCCAATTATGAAAAGTAAATGCTCTCAACTTGCAGATGAACTGCAGTTTCCTGGAATTCATGAGTTGTGATTACCAGGGAAAGGAAATGAAGCACAACAGAGATGTAAGAGGGTGAGCTTGTGCTTTTTTATGGTGTTCCAATCTGGTGATGCCCCAACTCATATAAAGATTTATTAAATAATCTTGAATATTTAGTCCTACTTTGACATAATTTTCTTATAAAAGCAACTACTGTAATTTTGCCAGTAAAAATTGTTTAGATTCCACATATTTTTTGAACAAGTTAATAATAAACTTAATGCATTTTTCTTAAGCCAAAAGTAATCAAATACTGAACCTGAAAATGGTGTACATGTAATGAAGCATTTCAGAAACTACATTTGGGAATAGGCTACGAACATATGCACATATGAAATGTGCAACACCTACGTTTGTGTTCTGTATCACTCCTCATATATGAGTTCTGTCATACGCATGTGAATAAGTAGCATATGGCTTTCAAAAAATACTCCTGTGGATGCTCTTAAAATACATCTCACAAGAAGTGATACCAAGTGATACCCCTCTCCTATGGAAAACTTCCATAGTTTTAATTACCAAGTGCACTCTCATTTTAATCTTTCTTCATCAGCATGTTTGTTGTCCAAACAGGTTAGTGTGGGGAGGGTACTCAGCCCCCAAAACAGCTGGGAGAGAAGCCTACATGAACCCAAGACAGTGCTGCAATTTACAGTGGGGAAGAGCTACAGTATCCACCAGGGCAAAAGGATCCTGCAGGGATCAAACACCAAAATCAGTGGGGTTACATATTCTCAACACCTTTCTCTCCTCTGTACATACATGGAGGAATTTTCCTACTCCATAAGACTAGAAGAAAAAAGATATTTTAAAAGCCCAATGAGAAAACATTGCTGAGGTTATTCCCATTGATTCACCCTGCTGTGAAAACTTTAAAGAAACCATGATAGCATCACTCTGAGATGACAAAACATGGCCAACCCTGCCTGCTCCTTTCTGCTCCCACCCCTGCTTCAGCCGTGCCAGATATCTGGCAGAGAGGCTGTGCTGTAATCTGAATCATTAACATAGTCCAGGTTGGAAACACACCTCCAAGGGATGGAGAGAGGTTGTATTTAACTCAGAGCTGAGATTAGAGCATACCCTGCAGTGGGAACAGCAGCCTGAGGTAGGGACAGTGAGCCATGCATGGGAGAGCATCCGTGGGAAGGGCTTCAGCTGGACCTGTCCCTGCCACTCTCACCCTTTGGAAAGTTGCTAAAAGAAACTAAGCACCTAGTGATTTCTGCTTTGACATAAAAGTGCTTCTGTTTAACAATTACAATAAATTACGTGAATTGCAAGACTTCCAACCAGACCAAAATCCTCTGAGCAATGCGACACTGCTGTGTATCAGGGAAGAGCTTCAGGTGGGACAGTGCAGTGCTGCTCCCCCACAAGCATCCCCTCTGCAGCAGGCTCACCAAAGCAGCAGCTCCAAAGGAAATGTGATGGGCAGAGCTCCAGGTGGACGTGTCAGGAAGGGAGGTGCTGCTGGGCTGCAGGTGTGTGACAGGCAGGGCTGCTAAGGCTGCTGTCCTCTGGCTTGGCACGTTTGGGTTTTGTGAAGTGCAGAGCTGTGTTGCCAGCACTTCCAAACGGGCAGAATCAGAGCAAACTCAGCTGCTCACGGGAGTAAGCAGCATGTCCAATAGAAAATACTGACAGGATCAGGCCCAGGGACTAAAAAATTCTCGTTAAAAGGTTTTCATTTTTTATCACTAACATTCAGCCATGTCAGCCCAGTTTGATAACTAACACCATTGACTTCAGCTGGGCAAAGATTACATATGAATCCAGTGACTGATGGATTAGGCCATGACATGTGTGATGTATTTTCTATTTCCAGAACACTATGCTTTGGTCTTTTTTCAGATGACAATTAATGCATTTGTGTAGGCTGATAACACTACAGTGCTGCAAATACTAAATTAAATATTTGCTCTGGGTTTTCTCCCCATTTTCAGTAGTTGCATGCATGCCAACATATTTTGAATCCAGTCCAGCATTTTTTGCACTGTATAACTTACAGATATGTAGCAATTATAAGCCATTATAATGAAACTATTTATGAAATACAGATGCCAATTTATAACATAAGTCAGTGCTTCAGATATATTACTGAATTGACACTTAATTATGTAATTAATAATTAGAACAAGCATTCCTTCACGCCATCCACCATTACATAGGGTATATAATGTCCCTAAAGTGTTATTGTAGGTTAAGATACTGTAAAGGTGCCTACCTTGGGGAGCCCCTGGGAGGTAGGGGATTTCAGGTGGGATTTCCTGAATGGAAAATCCTTTCTGCAGAAAATGAAATCTGGCCATGGGCACAAGAAGTGCTTGAAGCAAGCTGGGACATTCTTCTGCAGAAAAGGACATACAGGTCCTGTGCTCAAGGACTTATAGATGCCAACTGCTGTGGTTATCTGTTTAGGGGCAGAACATGGCTTGGGACATGACACAGAAATATATGTCTAAGAAAATAATTTTCTATGAGCTATTGCTGTTTTGACATGAATGTTGCCTATTTCTGTGTCAACATGTAGGGCATATTTCCATATACTCTACAATTCATTCACAGTTATGCATCCTGAGGCCATCTGCCCAGACCTTAAAGGATAGATATAGAAGCTAAGAATGATTTGTCCTGTTTTGAAAAAGTATTCTGCATGGGACCTGACTTCGTATAAACATGCCTGTGTTGTTAACAGAAAAGCCAGTTTCACTGTAATCTGACAGCCACAGAGAGAAAAACCTGTTATCTGCCCATCCTGGGAGGGCTGATAACACCAATCTTCATAGCATCTTAAAAACTGTGCTGAGGGATAATGAGGGAAATTAACACACTTGGGAAAGGAAAATCATTTCTGCAAGTTATTAACATGTAAATCAGCTTTCATTAATGTGTTCTGTCAGGACTTTAATCTAGAACCACCTCATTCCCATTGTCTGGCCACATCTCCATGGGCCCAGAATGACATGCAAAAGGGAAGGTTACTAAATCCAACTTCTTTTTTCTCATTTTCTTTTTTGGTATATATTTTTTTTTCCTATGGAAACCCATCCCAGCCTGGAAGTGAAGGCATGTAGCAATGTTTTTTTGTGCTTTAACATGCTGTTAAAGTAAGAGTGTTCGGATGAAAGCAAGGGTTTCAGAGTTAAGTGCCTCATGTCCTTTAACTCAACCCCATTGTGTCTAGAGAGATTGCATTTTGCAGCGCTTCACAGTGTGATCATTTCCATCCCTACAATTTCAAACACAATGGGGTGAATTAAGACTGCAGGAGAAGTATTAACTACTTGTTGCTGTGGGTGCTGTCAGACAATCTGGCAGTGTAATAAGTTGCTGAAAAAAGAGATTCAAACTGCTGAGAAAAGTCAGGGCTTGGTAGTCCCCAGGGGCTCCAGTGTTCTGCTTAAGACCAAAAAAATTAATATTAATAACTGACAAAATACTACAGCATTGCCCTATTTCTACTCTTTTTCTTTCCTTGAATTGCATCTCTCATATCACCATCCCTCAAGCAACAAAAGTGTGAAGTGAATATTTTTTACATATCCTTATACACAAAAAAATACATACATAATATATTATAGATCCTTTTACTTCCATACATAACACCCCACGTGGTGATTTCTTTTCTTGAAAAGGACTTGTGAGAAAATGGCAAGTCTATTCTGGGTTATGACTGTAGGCAACATTACTGAATCTCTTTGCCATCTCAAATTGAATGTAAATGAACTGTGCACCAGTTCTCCATAATAAAATACATTGTTGGTTTTGGGGTTTTTAAATAACTCTTACGTGTAGTTTTGTTGGGTTTTTTTGTTTGTTTGTTTGTTTTTTTTTCTGGAGTTGCTGACAGCAGTTGCAAGGGCTGCAAAAGATCGATGATCAATTCTGGGTTGCTGACATAAGGAAAACAGTGTTGGATGTGGTTCATCAGAGATCACAGTGGTCCTATTGCTAACCAAAACTTGGTGCTTCCAGTCTGCAACACATGCTGGGACATTTGCCTGGTTAGATATTCCTATGGGCTGAAAATGACCCTGGTGTCTCTAAAGAGCTCAGTCAAGAGATTTCTTTTCCTCAGTGATGGATACCATAAAATTGGACATATGGGGATTCATGGTGGATATGAAAGTGGCCATGTGAACTCTCAGATGTGGAGAACAAATCAAGGCTACATGTAGCCCAGAGAGGACATCCTGTAGGCTGGCTGGAAGGGAGAACTACTGGAAACTTAGCACAATTGCTCTTCATGCAGCTGTTCCAAAAATGTCTCCTCAGTGTGTTTGTACAACCTGAAGCAATGGCTTTAATTTCAGCCTGTACCACTCACCCAGAAGTCCTGCCACAGTCTGAGAAATTTAGACTGCAGGTTTGATGTCAAATTTATTATTATTTTTAGCATGAGGCATAGTTTGAGTTCCCTCTAGCCTTGAGACTCATTTGTGTGACTTTGGATACAGAGGCATGAGGAGATTAAGTGACTTTGTCAGTGACTTTCATTACTCAGGTGGGTCTTTCATTACTTCCATTACTGTGGTAGGTCTAGGAATTAGACCTTGATGTTGGGCATTCAGAGGAGTACTTTTCTTCCCTAATAACTGAGTGGTAATACACTGCATTCTTATTTGGAAGAATCACATTTGATTTTCTTTTCTTTCATCTCCAGAGAAAGGCATACTCTAGAGTCTGAACAGGCAGCCTCTGAACGTACACGAGCCACTATTTCTGTCAATTAACAGAGGAATGGAAAATTTCCACTCTGACATACACATTTAAAACAAGGGGTGAAATATTAGGGAATATTGGAAGCTAATTGTTCCCATGTGAACTATTTTTCCCGATGACTTTTTCCTGTGCTTCTATTACAGGTTGAATTCAACTGCTCTTTAAGCACATGTCCTATAAAAAGGGCATAATGGCTGAGCTGAGAATAAACATTAAAAATTTGAATAATTTTAAAGTAAGCAGCCAGCCATCATTAATTCACTTGGTACTCATTACAGTAATATTAATAAAGACTTATGCATTAGGTATTAATATATTCTTCAAATGAGAAAGCTGGTTTTCTAATTTTATTAAAAAAAATAATTGATACTTCCAACTTTACCTGTTCTGCCTAGGTTACAAATATTTTAAAAGAAAATAGATAATCTATAAGGTGAGCAGTGAGCTATGAAGTTTTTTAGTCTCCAGCTTACATTCCCAAATGTAAACAAGGGTAAAAGGAATGAGAACACTTTTATTCAATGTAAATTATTTGGGAATAAACATGTTTAATAATGAGTACTGTCATCTGTAGATGATGATCTATTGCTGAAGTTCTTAATTGGCCTACAATTAAGCCCAATATTTGTGAGGATGCTTTAATTGATCTCACTTTCAGGCTCAATAAACTATTAAAAGCCAAAAGCAAAAACAGAATTCCACTTCTGGACATGATACAAAGCCTTGGAAATTACTTGAAAGGGAATGGCCTGCATAATCTTCACTCTTTGGTCTGACTAGCCCTCCAGGAAGTCTCTGTGGTTTCAGAAAATAGGTTTATATACTCATTAGTGTTTAACAGACTGTATTTTTCAGCAATAGTTTTATTTTACTGTTGAGATCAGTAATGTAACTCCTTAAAATTCAGCCATGGATCAGCATAAGTGAAACCTGATCTTGCAAAAAGGCTCATTGGACTGAAAGAACAGCTACTCCTCTTGGAAAAGGGGAATATGAAATAGTTGGATCATCATCTTGCGCCTTTTGACCCAAAAATGTGTCCTCATTTTTGGCCCAGGTTTCATACTTCGTATGACTCCAGATGGGCTGGGGATCCACTGTGGTGATGGGTGACACCTGAAGGATGTGATGTGGGGCACTTCCAGTCACTGAGCTGTGCCCTGCCCGCATTTGGGTGAACATGTGCTGTCAGTCTGTTCCTCCCTCTCCCTGGAGGGACTTTCAGGGATTTTGACAACATGCACCCAACAGATGCATCACCTTCATCCTGCTGTGCAAGCCCTGTGCTGAGGCAGCACAAGTGCCACCAGTGTCCTCCCACTCACCACCCTGCAGTGACCCTGGTCAGCCCTTCCTGTGCCCTGGAAAAGTGAGGTCTGCCATGGCTGACAGTCCCATGCCCAAGTTATTTTTTTTCCTTTTTTGTTCTTCTTTTTTTTTTTTTTTTTTTCACATGCACATTCTCCAGGCACTGCCCTGTAGTGCATAACCATTCTCCATGTATGCACTCTGGGGGGACAGTGTCAGATGTGAGCCAGGATAACAAATAACTTGTTTTTCCCATTGTTCTTAAAAAGAAGGATGGGGGGGGGGGGGGGGTATGTTGGGGTGGCGATGGGGGGAAGGGGAGGAACAGGACAACAGAACACACAGCTTTATTTGGTCCCTAAACAACAACAAGAAAAAATCAAAAGGAGTAGCTGCCACTGCTCAGATTAAATCCAAACTGTCTGTTAAACCTCTAATTACCAGCCTGTCTTGTGGGTAAAATGGTACCATTCAATTATTGTTTTTTGTTCGCTTGTCAGTTGAAAAAAACATATTATCACTGCTTTTCAAACTGGCAAAAAGAGCAGAAATTCTGCAAATTGCTTTCTAAACATAGTTACTTTAAACCTAATACTTCTCTGCAGCATGTCAGCAATTGTATAATGTGATGTTGCATGCAAATTGTATTTAATGTAGGTACTCCAACTATTTGTTTTACATTATGTAATTTTGGTGAAACTATTTCCTTTGTTGCCACGTTACGTGTGGCATGTTAGACTTAGCATGTTAAAAATAAATACACACATACAGACTTGCCTGCACACATTTTCTCAAGCTGCTGTAAAAATAAGCAAAAATTGTCAGATGATAATTCTCTGCAACCGTGGTGAGGTGAGAAATAAAACCACTTTTTTGAGAATAATCTCAGGACTGATTGCATTTGACAGTTTTCTATGTGTTTATTTATTTGCTTACTTAATCTTGGAGGGGTGCGAGTGTCTAGGATATCCTTGATCAATTTTATTTCCCCTTTGCTGGCAGTCACTGAGCACACCTTCCCAGCCACTGCTGGAAACGCGAGGGCTCTCTTACACAGCTGGAATGACTGAAGCTCTGCTACTCCTATGATAAAACACGTGATACATTTACATCCAAGTTGGCTGCTAGATTTTGGATGTTTCAGTTCCTCAGCTTTCCATTTTTCCTTTCACATCATGTGAAATCTATTTCACTGAAGCAGAGGCAGCTCAGGAAAAATTTCTTGTGGAGGGTGTTAAAATCTCCCCCTCCCTGACTTTTCCCTCTGTACAGCCCTGTGAGTAATTTCTGCCATAAGCTGGGATCTGTAACACCATCATTGGTGGCAAATAAATACCAATTTTTGCTGAGCTCCTAACTTGAGAGCAATTCATCTTCTCAAGGTGTGCTGAGAGCTGGCTCTAGTTTAGCCTATTGTGTCATATATTGCTTCTGCCATTCCATAGGACCCTGCAGGCAAGGATTCCTGGGAATTGCTTTCTTTGACCAAAATGGAGACTATCAAAATATAATGGCATTTCTTAAGATAGAGGTCTGGACCTTGCAAAAGGTAAGCAGTGTCTTCCTGATCCCAGTGGGAAACTTCCATGGGTTAATTTGCCAAAATAAAGCTACGCCTATCTCACACTGCTTGAGCCAGGTCTTACTCTCCCTTTCTAATGTTAGAGACAGTACTATATTTATTTTGAGATTAATCTGGCATTCTCCTGTAATACTGCTTTAAAAAGGTACCAAGAAAATTTTCAGTTAAAGGACATAAATCTATTATTCGTCCTTTTTTATGGGAAAAAATACTTCAATGAAAAAAAAATATCAGTGCTTGACTTGCCAAAAAGAACATACTTGCCTTAGGCAAGTGGTTAAAGAGAGTATTTCAAGGTTGGTTTAACCCCCAGGTGGGCTTTCTTTCAGCTCTCACAATGCTGCCACAAGATGTATTTTTCATGGACGAAGCACAGCGAAGCAGGAGTACACACGGAGTTTCCCCGAAGTTTCCTCCTCTGGTCATTGCCTGTCCTCACTCCAAGACAAATGATGTTTCGACTTGTATTGACTGAGAAGGGGTCAGAGGCACTGAGCTTCATCGAGGCCAGCAGGCAGGGCTGGGGAGTCACACCTCATTAGTAGGCATGCAGGTAGCACAGTTTTAGATTTGTTTCAGGCCCCTTACAAAGGTGCCTTGACAGTTTGAGTTATGCTGACAGCCTCTCCTCAAAGGGAAAGAGAGTGTCAGGCAAGAGAGATGAAACATGTTTCACTGTCACCCTCCACACAGCCTAAATGGATGGCCCAGCATCTCGCCATCAGCGACGTTCCCATCTGGGGAAAAAATGGAAGAGTTGAGTTTGATGTTATAAATCACCATAATTTGTTACAATTTCCAAAGACAAATATGACAGGGTGGAATTACTTTGCAGTGCTGAGACAGTCATTTGCAGAACCCATAAACTGCCAGTATAAATCTGAGGACGAGATATATTTAATCTGAAGAAGCAGATATCATCTCAGTGTATATACTGTGTTTACCAAGAACTTAGCTGCAATGATACTATGGTATTGCAGGTTGCTCATTTTATTTTAACCTTTAAAGCAAAAAAACTATTTTAGAAAAACCCTAATGAAGTAGAAAGATTCTTTTGTATATTTTGTGCTTCCTCTATCAAAAAACCAAAATACTTACTATGTCCTCAAAAAAAAAAAAAAAAAAAATAATGCAACACTCGTTGACAACAGATATATTTTGTGGGGTTACAAGTGGGATTCCAGAGAGAGACAATGCATTGCTATAAGTTCAGGATGCCTCTTCACAGTTGCTCCTGTTCAGCAGCTCTTAAATCAACAAACCTCCTAATCTAGTGTTCTTTTTGGAAGTGTCTGTATCATAACCATTGCTTCTAAAAGCTGCATCTCTGAACTTTTTTTCTCCCTTCATTGGTGATGGCATAGGCTGAAAAGACATTTTGTAGACAAGCTGTTGGAAAAAAACAGAGCTGAAGTTGTTACCTTGCGATATTTACGTGGTCACAGTCTCGGTCATCGATTTTGTCTCCTCTATAATAAACATCATTTGAGGTGACAAGTGGAAAGGAATGTGACTGTTCAAAGTGTAGAAACTGAAGACAAATTTGCTAATCATTGCCTTTTGGGGGTGAGTTGCTTAACCTGCCTGTACCATAATTTACCCACACATAAGAGGAGGACATTGCCAGCCTTCCTCACTCTTGCTGTAAAATTATTTCAGTGGTCCATGATTGAAATGATCTCCAAAGAAAAATGCAAAGTCCTTTTTAACAATATACACCTTAATAACAATATTTTTATTTCTCAGGTGAAAGAATGATGGCATGGCATGAATGTTTCCTTTTTTAACATCAGATATAGGTCTAAATGCTGATTTAGCACTTACATAGATAACCCTTCCCAAAGCCCTGGCTTTTTACTTCCATAAATCCCACTGTTTTTATATCAGTGAGTAGCTGATGATATGTTCACCCATTCTGCATTCGGGTGTTATCAGGAGAGAGATGAAACACATTTTGGTGCTGCAGTTGCTACTGAATAAATCAAACCTCGGTGATGCAGTGTGATGGTATGAAAATCTCACAGCCTGCGAAGTCAGTCATTCATATGTGAGGAAACTGGATCACTCTCCTTAAAACACGCTCCTAGCCGGAGCTCTCAATATGTCAGCTTGCTGTTCTGGAAGGAACTGGCAGGTGTTCTGAGCTTGTCAAAATGAGAGTAACTTTAGTATGGTTTAAGAAGAAAGGTTTTACTGCCTTTCCCTGCTCCTGCTGTCCTTTGGATGGGGTTAAGCTTGTTTCAGCCCTTCACAGTGTTGTAAGATCTAGCACTGCACTCTGCCTTCACGAGTTGTACCTTCGTTGCTAATTTCCTGAGCTCTGCAATTGTCAGTGTATCTAATACATAGCCTTGAAAATGGAAATCTGTTTTCATGTTTGTGTTATCATTGTGTTTTCATTTTGTTTCTTAAAAGAGGAGTTAATATGCGTGGCTGCTACCCATGAAAAGTTAGGTATGTTTCTAAAAGGCTTGTGTGTCAGGAATGCACCAACTGGAGTGTTTTTGCCAGTGCTTGGGGGCTTGCAGTGGGTTTGTAATCCTGCTTTAGACAGAATGGAAATCCCTTGAGCAAAAGAAAAGAGTATCCTTTTTCCTGCTGAAATGATGTATAAATAGTGTAGGAAAGCTCCTTCAGTCTGTCTGCACAGGTAGTTTCTGCTCTGCTCCCAGAAGTGCTCTTGGATGTTTTTCACACCTTTTATAAAGACCAACAATCTCTGCTTAGAAGAAAAGAAAGTTTAAAAATTACTGTAGAAAAATAAACCCCTGAGTTACATCTTGAGTTTAACATAGGAGAGGTTCAAAGCTGTTTCCTGTAGTATTCAGTATAGAAGGAAATAAACATTCAGCATCTCACTGATGAGCACCGATTTACTACTTCAATTAGTAGAACTGGAAGGAAAATGAAGAAGGCACACACAAAACATGCTGTGAAACATCTGCTCAACTAAACACCAGAGAACCAGGCGGGCAGAAGTCATACCTTGTTTACTACAGCCTGGTCTGGGCTGCCTGAGTGATGGTCAGTAACCACTGAACCCCCAGCACAGTGGTGTGGGGTGAGAGGAGCAGTGAAAGGGCTGTAAGTGATCCCAGCACCTGCAGGCTCCACTAGCAGGGGGACACACAGAAGTGGATCACTGAAGAGCAGCTAGGGCTTTCACAGCAGATTAGTTCCTTTCAGAAAAAAAAAAATAAATTAAAAAATAGTTTAGCAGAGGAGATGGTGTGGGTGGAGCGTGGCTGTACCTGGGCCAGTGGATGTGTCAGGGTGGGATGGAGATTTGCAGTTCTCGTGGTGGGAGCTAGGAGTGGGAGAGGCTCAAAGAGGAATGGAAACATTAAGAGTTTTGTGTGTTTGTCTAAATTTCCTCACTGTTTTGCCACTGCACTGACCTTCAAGTCTTAACCAAAAGAATCCTGAAAACCTTTCAATCCATTTTGCTGTGAGTGCTCCCCAAGGAAAGTGGCTGGACATTTCTCTGCGTGACGGGAGGGAGATGTAATCACTGGCTGGGGCACCCCGAGGTGCTGCACAGCTGTTAATGGGAGGTGATAAGGGCAGCAGTGCCTTTCTCCAGCAGAAAATGCCACTTCTTCTAAGTGCCACCAGCCCGCACACTGCTGTGCAAACTGCTCCCCTGCCATGCCCTCCTCTCTGCCCTCCCCGGGGCTCAGATAACCTTTAACTCTCTGGTTGTTTCTGTGGGGTTTTTTTAGGCTTTTTTTTCTTTTGGTCTTGACATCCCCAGTATTGTAACAACAACAACAACAACAACAAAGTCCTTGCAGTTGTATCACTTCCTGCAAGCTGTTGTGAGACCTTGTAAAACTGCTTCAGGCGTGGAAATAGTTCACAGGCAATGTCAACAAGGGGAAGAGGGAGCTGCTAGAGAGACTGGGGAGAAGTAAGTGAAATGCTGCCAGCACTTTCCAGAGCAGCCGGGGTGAGAGTGTTGTGAGGTGTTGCTGGTTGGTGTCTGCTGCTTTACCAGCTCCTGCTGGTGTTGCTTGAAGGGGCATCGTTTCAGTGACTCAATCACCTGCTTAGTGATCTCCTTCCTGCGTTTGTGTGTTCCTGTGTCACCCTATGTTCTGCTTCTCTTACCAATTCTCACCGCAGCAAGCTGTAATATACCCCAGGTCTGATGGAACCAGAGGCAGTGCATAATGTCATTTCTTAGGCCTTACTAATCTTAAAACATTTGTATAATTTTTGGAATAGGGGAAATCTGCAGAATTAAGCAAGGGCCTAGAATGACAGCTGGATTTTTTTTCTCCTTTTTCTATTGTGGCGCTGTATGAACATGAATAAGCACATACTCTGTCTGTGCCTACATCTCCTATGGTAAGACAGTTGTGACCATCTCTATTGTGCTCTGGCATGTCTGGTTAGTAGAATGGTTAGAGTAAGAAGAGACCTTGAAGATCTTCTAGTTCCAACTTCCCCCTTAACAACAGACAATAAGGATTATTTTTTCCCATGACCTTAAAAGCAAGAGTAGTCATGATTTCATAGTTTGGTACCCATATGTGACAGTGTGCATTTAGCCCAGAGAGGATCTGGAGTTGTTCAGGTTCACACTGTGACCTGTTGCAGCTTCCAAGTGTCTGGAGTTGAAGTAGTGACACTTACCCATCACCTCTCAATCTGTGCACACATTTAGGGAATTGACCACAGCCCCTTGACCTAGAGCTCACCAGAATGAAAATCAGAGCAAGTGATAGACATTTGCAGCATGAATCAGATGCAAAAGAAGTTGCTTTGTGTTACATATATCTGCTGCACCTCTTTCTCATCACCTTCTTCAGAGCTGAAAGTCTCTGGGTTCTCTTCTATTCCACCCTTCTTTCAACAGCACTACTCCACAAAATTTGAGTTCTCTTTAAGACATTTTTGAGCCAATTCCAGCCTTTGTGAAGGAAACTGAAGAGTGAAAAGGGGATGTCCCAGCCTTCCAGATGCCTTTTCTTGGTTCAAAGACAGAGCCTGGAGAGTTTGTCTACTGGGAGAGCTCTCTCATCAGCAGAAAGCCCCTGTGCCCCAGGGGAAGGGTGGCTGCCCAGTCTTTGAAAGCAAAAGGGGGAGCAAGGGGACTCTGGATCAGTTCCTAGATCTGATGGTAGTTGTCCCATCGCTCACCTGTTCCTACCAGTCCTGGCTGGGAGAAGGCAGAGGGTGAAAGACAATTCTGCTCAGCTTTCCTGTGCTCTAGGGACAAACTCAATTTCATCGTAATTTAATTTAATGTTAGTTCAGTACCTAGCAATTGTACAGCCATTCTGAATGTGCCCTCTCATCAGTGTGGTAATAAAGAGCATATTCTGCTCTGAAAATGACTGGAAACCTGAACTTCATTATTGTTCATTTTCCTTGGCGAATCCCCTGTTTCTCTCTGTGTGCTGTCTGTCCACATGAGTTCTGTAAGGACCAGAACATCCACGTCTGAACTACAAGAAATGTATTTTGGTTCTGACGACTATGACTACAGAAACACAAGCACCATTTCAGAGGACTGCTCTAGTGTATCCTTGACTTTTCACTTGGTTTTATTAGTGCAACACATATCATAAAAATGCATACCATACAGCAAATAATCTCTTGGGAGTCAGTGTGTCTGTTTGTCCTGCAGGGTGTAGGCCTATTGCTTACTGTTTTGTCATGTGCTTTTACTGTCCCCAAAGGTCAGACTTCAAAACTTCCCCTGAAATAACCTTCTCTAATCCAGCAAATCTTCCTATTAGCAAAATGCTCATTATATGCAGCTAATACAGTATGGATTTGTTCATTCACTTTCACTGCTGCTTCATGGGATGTTCTGAATAATAAGATATTCCATCTCAGAATAATTCATAGACTCTTTGCCCGAACACTGTATCTTTCAATAATCAATCTAAATTGCAAAATACATTAGGCAGCAACATTGTTTGCCTGTCACTATTTAAAAACCATGAAAGCAGTGGAATGAAGGATGAAAGAGCAGATCTATTCTCTACTCAATACAGTATCATCCTTGAGAAGGGGACATTGAGAAGACATTGATATATAAGTCGATGATAAAAAATTGGGCTTTTACCTATTTGGGAGGTGAGGCTGAGGTGTAAATCATGATCAGTGATACTGCTCTGGAACAGGTAACAGTCTGTATTCTGGGGGAGTGTGTCAGGAAAAGGAACATAGTCTATTTCTAAAGTCAATCTAGTATTCTTTAAGGTGCCATACCAAATGTAACCTGTGTATCCATAGACTCAGAGTATAACCAGCTGCCAGGTGAAATTATATTTCTACATGATTTATAACAGGCCTTTGCATCTTACACTCTCCTCATTCTTCTGCAGCTCCAAGTTGCATCCAAATTTCTAGATATGCTATTCTCTATATATAATAGAAATTATTTCTTTGCTATCTTTTCTATGCCTAAAATCATTTTTTTCTGGTTGCCAAGGAACTGGATCAGGGACTACAGGTGAGTTTTTACTGCTGTGGGGTCCCCAGTGCCAGCCTTTGCCCTTTTCTTATCATCCCATGCCTGCACTCTTACACGCCCTGCTCTGTGTTTCCACCTCTCAAGGCCTCTAATATCATGTTAAGACTCTACTACGGCTCTTGACACCATCATTTTAATAGTCATAAAAAGCCCATTCTTCACAGAATAATTACTGATTTCTGTTGTTGACATAAAACTATGGCTGTCCAATGCAGAGATAAACGTAAGTGAAACAAATTAGCAATAGACAGCTGATCAATTAGAGCTATTGCAGCCACAGCCAAGCCAAGGCAAAAAAAGCTGTGGGCAGGTCAGAGGTTCACACAGAGCCAGCCTGACAAGCCTCTCTTGAGTCCTTGCAAACTCAGTGCAGAGCCCATGTCCTGATATTCACAGTGTCAGGGTCTGTCACAGGGCTTGGGGCAGTGCTGTAGCCATGGGTGGTGGCAATGGGTGCATCCTGGGGGTAACTCAGCCTCTGAATTCCTACAGCTGGCAGCAGAATGATCTTGAAAGGTGGTAACTTCCTGTTCTGCTGCAAAAGCTGCTGCACGTTATTGTGGGAGACAAATAAACTCCTAAAAATGTTTTAACCTTTAGGATTAAACACAACAGATGAAATGTGGATTGCTCCTGTAGAGGTGTAACCACCTTTTTGCCTACCATCCTCCCAAAGTCATTATCTTAGTCCTAAGGAACCAGGTGTTCCTAAGAATTTGCAAATGGTGGGATTTTATTCCATCTAATATTAGAAATCTCTGCAGCTAGTCATCATAGACTCTCTTTCTAGTCTGCAAAAACAAGAGACACTTTCAATGCTACCCTCTGGATTCTTTGTAAATGGAAATGGCAAATTGGTGAACTTGGTTTTATATACTGCTACAAAAGGAGGCAACTAGCTCAGATAAAGACCACAGATGTCTAATTTTGAGTGGGATAAATAATTCCCAAAGCATCCACTTCAAATGTATTCCACAATTTCTACATTGTTCTGAGCTTTGTACTGTGAAATAAAAGATACTTGCATAAAATTAATAGAAGGCAACAGAAAATTTCAGCACTCACAGTTCTCCATTGCTGCCCTGTTCAGTCAAAGAGAATTTATTGTGTATTTTCAGTCATTCCCTCTGTAGCAAAGATGTGGATGTACGACCATAGGTGTGTATGGGTTAAATTTACAATATCAACCTAAGCAAAAAAGTAGTCAAATATAGAAGCACAGATTCTCAATAGGAATAATGGTGGAGGATAAATGATTACACCTCATATTTCTGAGTTCCTGAGGACTAAGCCTCCTATAATAAAAGATGCATGAAGCCAAAATGATTTACCACAATTATATACAGAGCCCAACATCCCAAGAAAAATAATCAAAGCAAAGGATAGCTGGAAAGCCTAGAGGGTTCACAGCTGCAAACCTCAGCAAGCCCAGGAACTGGCTAAATCCAGACCTCGTATATCAGTGAAAGAAGGCCAGTAGGACAATGTGTCCTGTCTGTGACAGCCCTTTGTGTGAAACTTATGGCAAAGCCTCATTTTTCATAGATTTATAAAGCTCAGGCCAGAAAAGATCATCTAGTCTGATATCCTATATATCACAGGATGTAAAATTTCTTCCAGTTAGCTCTGAGTTGAGCCCAATACCTTAGGTCAGCCAAATACATTTGAGTCTTCAGGATGCTAAATTATATTGCGTCAAAGAAAGATACCCAGTAGCTTGCTAATACTTAGAATTATTTAACAATTAAGTGTGGACCAAACTGCATTGCATGTGATTATAACTGAATTTGCAGATCCATGAACTCTGGAGAGTCTTGCTTTTATGATGTAGACATAAATTCATCTACATGGCTTTATTTCAAGGCATAAATAGCTCAGTTTCACCATACATCTACTCCTGTCTCCTAGCAATGCATGCCCAACACTTCAGAAAAGTGAAAATCAGAAAATATTCTCTGGGATCCCTGGGACAGATTTTCCTTGGTTGTCTGCACCAGCACAGAAGACCTGTGTAGAACAGAAATTTCACAGAAGCTTTTTCTCTTTTTCTCCTTCTTCTCCTTCTTCTCCTTCTTCTCCTTCTTCTCCTTCTCACGATAAGGTGTTTTAGGGCTTTTCTGTCCTCCCAAGCAGGAGCAAAGCAGAAGATTTGTGTTGATTTGTAACAAAATCCCAGTGTTCTTGCAGTGTCTCACATTCCGTTTCAGTTTTACAGACTGTGAGTCATTCTTTCTTCTTTAGTCTTCAAACAGTTTCTGGGCTACATTTGATTAGGGAAATTTCTGTCCAAATTGCAGCTATTGATGGGGATATCAAGGATATAAAATAGAATGGACAGTACCACATCTTTAGTGTGTAGCTGCCAAAAAAAAAAATCCTTATCGTGTCAAGGTGGTATGTAAGTATGGGATTAGGTGGTGCAAGTAGAGATCTTTGTGGGATGCTGAATGTAGGAGCTGTTTGCAAAGGGGAAAAAAAACAAAAACAGTGGGGTGTGGTTGTTCATAATGTAGTGGAAAAGTGGTGTAGAAATCTGGTGTTCCTGCATTCACTGCCAATGTAACTGGGACTGCACATGAGGAACAAATGTGCTGGAGCTTGCTGGCACAAGGGTCATTCATCTACACCTATCACCCCAACTTTTACTTTTCTTGGAAAAATGAGATGTAGATCTGACTCATGCTTTACTTTCACCAGTTTAATGGAGCAGCTGTATAAGTGATCAGATTCTCCACATGTGCAAGAGAGATGATGAGGTGCCCCATAGGCCTCCAAAAGGAGCTCCTTTCTACCAGCTCTAGGTAGGCAGACAGGGTGGGCCCCTTACATCCTTCAGAAGGTAGAGACAATAATCTGCTTCTCTCCATTGGTTCTATTAGAAACTCACTGTATGTATACTGCTTCATTAGGCACCTAAAATGTAATGAAGCCTGGTGTTTAAGTGAGGTGGACAGGCTCCTATAATCAGTATGTCCTTACCTTCTGCTAATTACCTCATGCCATCTAACTCTGGTAAGAGCTCCCTTCTAACGAGCCTGCACCTTGTCCACTGGTGTGTGGAAGGAAATGGTGAAGAATGCTTTTTTGTCTTGGAAATGGACTGTGCTGTGCTAACTGAAGGCAAATCAGAATGTTTTCTTGGATCCATTACCACAGAGTACTGACAGGCTTCATAACTTCTTGTCCTATTCTGAACCTACCCAGCGATGCTGGGATTGCAGAGTTTCTGCAAAGTAAATGGCTGCAATGGCTCCTTTAACATCTGACTCAGTATTTTTTTACATAGCCCATCGGAGAAATGCTAATTAGCCAGTAAATTAGATGCCTCTATCTGCATTTGTCCTTGGAGAGATGGTAGATATAATTTTCCAGCAACCTTGTTAGCCTCTCCTCATTCAGTGGGCTGGATTGGAAAACAGTGCAATAACCCAATGGTTATATCATATAACAGAATATCTGTTCTGAGTAAAACTCAGCTTAGCAGCCAACCAGTGCAGACAGTGATGCTTTACCCAGTGTAATCTAACCACGTAGCTGCTTAGTGCTGTGGTGTTGCAAAGGATGAGGAGACGCTGGAGAGCATTCGTGAGTTTTCTACTTCCACACAGCCTCCTGACAGCTGAACAATATAATCTACTTTGTGGTATATTGCCTCATTGTGAGAAGCATACCTCAGCATACTGCAATAAAAAAGAAGCATTTGAATGTCCTACATCTCCATTGCACATACCTGTCAAGTTTCAGGTGGCCATTTAGATGATGCTATTGCAGTGGGTAAGTTAATAGAGGAAGCAGCTTAGGCCTTCGTTTTTCAATCCGCTCCTGCAACTGGAAACATTCAAAGGCTGGAAATGGTATGTTCAGAGTCTCTTAAGGAGAGCTGCTATTACAATACCATGAGAGTGGTTTAGTCTGACATGTTTTACTTCACACTTGCCGTTGTCTTGGTGCCTGCCCCAGTTTATGTTGGTTATGTTTAGTTTATTTACAACAGCTCTCTGAACAACAGTGTTTACTTGATTGTATGCAGGTGCCTGAGCATAACTACAGTAATATCTGTCTTCTAAAAAGAGCCTAGTTTTACTAAGAAAAATACTCCCAAACCATGTCACTGTCACAGCTTTACACCGTAAGAGGACAGGCAAGGTTTCTGCCTTGTCACTGCACTACAGAGACTTCTTCATTTCTGGCAAATGAAAAATTGCTCTGGGAATCTGAATCCCAGGGGTCTGGTGACAAGGCAATGTATTTCAGGTACAGAAGCTGCAAAAAGTTTGGGAGGATTTAGAAAATACTGTAAAAGTAGAAAAAACCCAAGCGATTTGTAATGGCAGGCTAAGAGTTTGTGATTGAAGTGGGAAAGGGATGGGGAGAACATCAGAAACAGGATTTTGTTTTAAGGGGTTCTGACTAAAGCAAGAGAGAGGCTAATTTAAAAGGAAGTTACAGTGTTGATGAGGACATAGTTGTTAATCAAGAACCTACTGAGTGACTTCAGGCAAATCACTGATTCCCAATTCCTCATTTGTGAAATGGGTACAGTGGCACTATGCAATACAGGAGAGATGTGTGCAAGGTACATCCAATACACAGGCTTGGTGCTTAGAAGTACCTAAAAAGGCAAGGAAGAGCTCTCCTAAAAATACATTTTATCCTACTGCTTTTTTAAGGTCAGGACCTCTTAAGAATATGAATATAGTGTTTTGCCCACTGGTGTAAATGGTGTTACCTCACAAGACACTGATGTGAGAGCAAGCCAAAACTGTCTCTGTGCTTAGCTAAATGCTTGCCTGAAGCAAGATCAGTTGGAACTGAATGATTTTAGTACATTTTGCATGGCTGTGAGTCTTCAGTAAGGAAAAGGATCCTCCTTAATTGGAGAAGTTAGAAGTATGCTGTATTAATCTGTCCATGCAAATTGTTATAACTGACTAGAAGGAGTATTTTTAAGTGTTCTGAAAAAAATAATGTTTTAGGATCACATTTTCAAGATAGGTATATCTATATGCTGTATAACTTTTATGCCTGAATCACTAAGATGCTTGTAAAATGCAATACTTTGGCTACTGTTATTTACAATCCTATATCGTAATTTTTAAAAATGCATATTTCATAAATAAAAAAAATAAATACTGCATTCAAGCTATGAGTCTGTAAGACTCATTGTCATTGTATCTTTTTGGTCAAGAATATATTGGGATTGAAAAATACTGGTATTTACGTATACATATAAAATAGATGTAATATGTTCTTTTTCTATAATTATATTTTATAGATATATTGTAAATATATATATATTTGGTGTTTATACAGATAAAACAAACATCCAGCAATATTAGAAAATTTTAGAATTAATACAAATCCCTGTGCATTGGGCTACAAGCCAGTGTCTAATTAATCAAGGTTAGAAAGAAACCTTGAGAAAAAATTCTCAATTGTAGGGTTTCTACAGGAAGTTTTTAGCTTGTTACTCTCAAGTATTTTATGTTGAAACAAGCCCAAACTAGAAAGACAAGTGATCAGGTTCCATGTGGGATTTGCTCTTTCTGTTCCTTTTTTCTATCACATGCACATTTATAGGTCTCTCACACAATATTTCTGTGTTGTTCCCCATTATCTGGTGTCACAGTCTATACAGATTCTCACTGAACAGGATATTGTCTGTGCTCTCAGGAGCACGTCAGTGTTTCTTCCTAACTGCATGACCCAGTTGTCTTCATTACACATCTGATCAATAAATATTGCAAGAACTGAAGTGGACAAATGAAAAGCATTCACTAAACAAGGCACTTTTTTCCCCCAGTAAAGCTCTAATTTCAGATATTAATTACTGTATATATGGAATTCATTGTTTCCATTGACTATGGAAGACTAGAGAATTTGCAATTAACTTGGACTGTGCTTCCAGCACCCTGTACAGACGACTTCCATGTTTCTAAAATCCTGCAGTCATTCTGCACAAGAAGCAATGCTACCCCCACAGGTGAGTGCCTGTGCCCTGTGCTGCAGCTGAGCAGGCTGGAGGGAAGGACTGCTGCTCCCAGGTCCCAAATCACAGCTCATGAACAGGCTGTGTGCAGCCTGCAACTGGGCATTTCCCAACTGCCCCTTTTTGTCTCCTTCCCCCACACTGCAAAGACAGCCAAAGCTCTTTTGAAGCATTTTCAACTAAATTATTTCCTGTGTTGTAGTTTCTCAGGTCCAGAGAGAACTTTTTCATGAAGAGGAAGGGTTATACATCATTGATCTGGTGCTGAGAGCTTCAGCCAGATTACTGGAGACACACTTTTAGCTACTTGCTGTGCTTGATTTAGATCAGGGGCCATGACCCTGGTTCTCCCACGTTTTAGATGAGTGACCAAATCACTGAGCTATCAAGGCAATCACTTCTGCTCTCTGGCCCTATTAGTATCTCATTAGTGAATTAAACAGAGCGGCACATTGAACCAGGGTCCCCCACTCCCCTGTGTGTCAGGCTGGTTGATATACAAGGGTCAGGATCCCTGGCTTCTGTGAAACACCTCCAGCAGAACTTGGCTTCATCATGCTGGTAAAGAGGAGGAGTTCTGAAATCTCGGGAAGAATGGGATAAAAAAATCTCTTCCTCAATCAGCTTCAAACCCAAATCTCCCCTAGGCTTGCACCCATGTATCAAAATCTGTCTAAGTATGACTAATGGATAATCTATGTGTCTGTCATCCTATGTACTGATTTTTTGCAGACCTAGAACTAATGCTGCTTCATCAGTTTAAACTAATGGATGGGGATGCAAAAAGATGCGTGCTGTGGGGTCTGTAACCACTACTGGGGCAATCCAGTAACATGCCAGACCCATATGAGAACAGTCAGCAAGGCCCACACAGCCACAGAGGTTTGCTAATTCAGTATGGAAGAAGAAGACTTAAACATGTAAGAAAACACTTGCCTACTTTGGATTCCCAGTTGAGGCAAAAGAAAATGGCATGAAATGAATGACAAGGGTGTGGTTGGATATGTGCTGAGCTATAGACTTTCAGGGAAATGTGCATAGGTACATGCTGGCAGGTCCCCTCTCCAAAGACACAAGACAGAAGAGGAAATAGAAAAGCATTTTTTAACCCTTCTGTGAAAGTAGAAGTATACCTATTAAGTGGACCTATTAACTTTGTGGAACCACTGAATCAAGTTGTAAATTATGTAGAACACCATCCTTGTCCATTGGAATACATGGCAGGGCTGTGCATTCCCCACTGAGCTGTTCTGTTTGCTGAGCTAATCATTTCAGACAGAGCCACAAAACCCCATCAAGCTCACAAGATTTGGTTAAAAGAAACTAAAAAGACAGAACATAAGTATTGTATTTTGTGGGGTGATTTAGTGATTTATGCAGCTGATTTGAAGCACACAGACTCCATGAAACCACAGGTTTAAATCCCAGCTGGGCTCATTTCATCCTTTTATCACTCAGAAAGAGATAAATTCAGTACTCTGAAGTACCTCTGAAGGGTTTCCACAGACAAAATCTTTTCAAAACAAACTCAAATTCTTCACATTTTTTAATCTTTTCCTTCCCTAAGTTTTTTTTAAAATGTGGTCATCTTGGTGGCAAAATGTACATTTTCCCTCCTGAGTGCAATAAAGAGTTAGGGGAGTTTATGCTGATACTTGCTGCAGTGAATCCCTCTCTGGCAATTAATATAGTTAAAACACTTCAGGATTACTCATCATGCTCTATTTCGTCAGACCTCAGTGGTGATCAAGGACTAATAAACACTTGGGTAGCACTGAATGTTTCCAAAGGACCCAACTGGGCTCTTTCAGAAATCAGGATTTCTACACGGAATCTTCTCTTTTGGCCTGCCAAAGTTTCCCCTGCTGTAATTATTTTGTCCTGAATATTAATGTATTCTCTATTATAAATTTCTCTACTGACAGAAGACACAGTTTTGTGAACCTGTTCATTTGGGAGTTTCTGTCCCTGTTAAAAGGTGTGGCTTCCAGTCTTGTCACCCATCTCTGCAGCAGCTGGGGACTCCTGAACGATCAGGGCTCAATCTGCACACCAGGTTTCCCAGGAGGGCCATGTCAGTGAAGTGCAAATAAAATGTACAGCACTATGGCTGTTGGTTCTGGGCACATTACACTGATATTTCCATCTCCTCAGTTTCCAGCCTACACAAGCAGCTGGTATTTTTGTGCTTGTTTTTTTTTTTTTCTTTCTTCTTTATAGTCATTCCCTACCTGAAAACAGTTTTCATCTCTTATTTCTGTTGACATTGGTTCTTTCAAAATTGCATCAGTTGCTCTGTTATTTCATGTTAAGCCCAGGTCAGAGCTGAGTGTGAACCCTTAATTCAAATTATTCAACACCTAGCATGAGGCTCGATACTCCATTGCCAGGCTCTGGAAAGGCTTGTTGGACCTGTCCTAGTTTCTGCCAAGGACAGGGCTAATATTTTGCAGTAGCTGTAAGGGGGCAGAGCCTGGAGCTGTGTGTGCATGGATAGCCAAGACATTGTGTTACTGGAATCCATACGTCATGGCCAGACATGAAGGGAAGGGACAGACTCAGACTCTCTCACACTCCATGGTTTCCAGTGGGGAGCAAGTGTGGACAGAACAGTTGTCATGTGGCACTGCTGGCTGCAGTCACATAATTTTGTGTCAGGTCAAGCTCTTCAGTGACCAATTTTGCATGCAAATCACCCTATCTTTGTACATTTTTGTTATTAGTATTTTTGCTGTTACTGCTCCTTTTCTTATCTCATTGCTGATTCCAGCATATTGTTCTTATCTCATCCCAAGTCCACTGCCTTTTGTCTCCCACTACTGGGTGGGGGCTTCTGGTTTTGCTTTGTTTTTTAGTGGGAGTACTAAACTGGGGAATATCATTCCTACACCATGACAGACACTCCAAAGTGGGAGGAAATAATCCATTCAGCACTGGTCAAAGCCCAGACAAGTTGCCACCAGCCTCCCAGAAACAGGTCAATAGGAGAGCCTAGCCTGGAGCACCAACTCCAAGAAAGCTCCTCCTTTCCTCAGGTTTTGCCAGGGCCATTGCTGCTCATCTGGGTCTGGATCCTGCCATCTTCAAGACCATAATCCTAGAGTGGTTTTGATTGGAAGGGACCACAGAGGTTATCTAGTTCCAACCTCCAAAGCTGCAGGCCAAATACATCTACAGCTCCCATTACACCAGCAAAGTTTCACCCACTCTGTCTCATTGGCAGGAATCACTTTGGTCAAGAGATCATTTCTTGCTTCACTATATGTGCAGTAGCAGATCCTTTCCTCCATGGTATGCAGTCAGCTACCTCCAGACACAGCTCCATGACTAACCAGATCCATGCTTGACCAGCTCCATGGCTCACCTCAAAGGTTTCTGCACTCACGTTCAGAGCATATATTTTGAATTTCACCGTGTTTGCTGCTACATCTTGAACCCTTTGCTACCAAAGCAGAAATGCCAGGGATGCAACTAATAAATTAAGCCATATAGAAGCCATACCAAAGACCAAAGGTAACAGCAGCTGAGGTCTTCCTGTGGGTGAGAAAAGCTACTTGCACTGAGGATAAAATGAAAAGTACATCCTTGTGTTTAGCACTTCACAAGTTTTCCTTGGGTGGAACAGCTTTTGTCTCAGCCAGAAGTAGTGTCATCCCTTAGGAAATAGTCATCCTCTTGGAAATAAAGACATATTTAGATTACAGAGACTTCCAACAAAATTTTTTAAAAAATGAGGGAAATAAAAAAAAAAGAAAAAGAAAAAAGGCAAAACCGCAATACAAAGCATTAAGGTTAGAATGTGATGTCTGCTTTGAAAAAAGAGGATCAAATACTTAACAGGGCTGAGAGTATTCTGTCTGAAAGAAATGCCTTTTTGAGAGATATAAAAGTAGTAAAAATAGCCGGTACTCAAAAGTGACAGTAAAAAATTAGACTTTTTCTGGGAGAAGATCTAGCTGTACATTAGGTTAAAAAAACAGAGTGGTCAAAGAGGATTTTTCCTTCTAGTGTGTATTTTTCTTGGCTGTTGTGCTCACTTGTGAATAGTGTTAAAGCACTTTAGTTTCCATTGTAAAAAATCAAGTCAGAGAAGACAAAGTGGAAGTGACCTCAAAAGGTTGTCTAGTCCATCTCATTTCCTAAAGGCACATTCATCTATGCCAACACCATCTGGACAGATGTTCTGCTCCTTAAATGGACTTTTCACACATTCATAAAGACTTGTTCAAAACTGAACCACATCAAACACAAATTCTCTAAGAGGCAGCATGTAGCTACACTGTCCTAGGAGCGAGCACTTCAGAGAGGAAAATAATTTCAGGTTTCTGTTTCCCCTCCTAATTTCCTGCTTTGGTGTCAGGAAACAAGTGCTAATTAATTCACTGCCTGTAAGCAGGAGAAGGCGGCAGGGATGGGAAGAGCTGTCCTGTTCCCCTGGCAGCAGCCACCAAGGGTTCTCTGATGGGAGAGCAGCCACTGCCTGAAATGACAGTGTTTTGGTGGCCATGCAGCCACAGATCCCAAATTTACCATTACTGGCACAAGTCATGATCCCACCAGAAGTCAGCTCTGAGAACAGGAGGGATGGCAGTAGGACATCACCATCTCAGAACTGAAACACGAGATGATGCTGTTGGGACACTTGGAGAGAAGATTTCCAAGATGTACTAAGATTAAGCAAAAGATCAAGCAAATGCACTGTCATAGTTGTTCACTCTGGTACAATTGCAATTTGTCTGGGTGTCATTTCTGCTGACTTTAATTGAATTTTGGACCTTACGCAGACATGTACAGTATTTGTCCTTGTCTTTAAATATTACATTTCCCATTGTTCTTCACAGTGTTTGTGAAATAATTGGTTGAAATCAGATGTGAGCAGAGAAGACATTTTGTAGAATGAAGCAACTAGATATGCAAGGAGCAGAAAACGAATGCAGTTATATGTTTCATCCAAGTTCAGTTTTCCTAAGTGAAATTCATTAATTTTGGTAACAAATATGCTTTCTAGAATTGAATAGAACAATATAACAAATATGCTTTCTAGCATATTTGAGAGTTAGCCTGTGGCTTATTTTATTTGGTCAGCCAAAGTTGTGAGAGGATCTCTCAGACACTCTTTGCAACTCATTCAAACTAGGTCTGAAGAGAGGAAGACTTCTTTGTCCACTTATTTTACAACCATTTAAAATTAGTAATGACTGTTTAAAACTTTAGAAAATATTCAGATGAACACCCGAAGAAGTATCTTAAAAAGGTTTCTTGATATGACGGTCAGGCACTGTATAATGAGATTTCAGTATCAATTATGCAAAGGTGTAGCTGTGGCCCTGCTCATGCACACACAGAGTGCTGCAGTCATGACTGACAGAAGAGTAGGGCTGCAGTAGAATGCAATCTTGGATCGTGGTCTTTCCATTTCACAAATGATTTTCACTTAAACTCCTGAGTTTTTCACTTAAGGGTTGGACCTTTTCAGAGCATCTTGCCATGGCTGTGAACACTGTGAGCTGTACAAGTACTAAGCAAATGTGTAATGGCAATTTTCAGCTGGTCACAGGTCAGTCACCATGCACTGGCGTTCACCAAATTTTCATTTCTTCAGTGAGGACTTTCTTTCAGAACCAAATTTCAGCCCTCAGGTATTTTGCTCTCTGTAAAGGCATTGAAACTTTCTATGACAAAGGAAGTATTTTTTGCCTGTGTTTGGGCAGAAGGTCATAGCCACAGTGGAGAAAATTTCTCCTTGCGTGCTATACGCCCAAAATTTTATTCAGATTTTCTTTCAGCTCCAGCTCGTGTGTTTGATGTCTGCTTTAATGAGAAAGTAGCCCACAAGATGGTATTTCCAATCTGTAACATAGATAAAGCTCTTATTTTTATGACACATTTGTTGCTGCTATTGTTTTTGGTAGGATATATCCAAAGTACTTCTAAGTTGCTGTGAAGGCTTCAGTTCCTCCCCAGAGATCAGAACTCCCCATGAGGAAAAATGCCACAGGATAATTTTGCTGTGCTTCATTGTCATGAGGCTCGTCCTTTCTGGAATTGTCATCTTTTGAAATATCTCCACACATCTTCCTCTTTTATTTTCAAGACCTGCCTGAATTATGATCTTCCTCATACCTCCTTTTCAGCAGAAAATCCTATTCTAAGTCAATTCCTCTTGCAATAAGCAGTGTTTCAAGGACAAGTTTTATTTTTGATTTGTACTTCTAGAGCACTATAGTGCTTTTTGTATCACCACAATATGGCTCATGTTGTCAAAACCTGTGTTCAGTAAAGTATAATAAGGAGAAAGTGATTCCAGTAACATATTCCAGAGGTGGAAAGTTTGCATTTGATTCAGGAGATCATCACTTCACATTATTACTGTCAAGATGAGTTAACTGAAGCATGATGTATACAGAAATGACTTTTTCAGTCAATAGAAATAAGGAAAAATGGACATAAGTGCTGTATCACCAGTGAAAGATTTATAGCACTGCTCTTTAGGATCCATGTAAATACTGGTGTCGATTGAAGATGTGGTGCTCATCATAGATCTCAGAGCTGCACAGGCTCCCTTATTTCGCCCACTGTACTCAGTTTGAGGCTGTGATATATTTCACTCTACTGAGATTACAGTTTTTGTCAATACTGGTTATTAATGAATAGTTTTTACATTTACTCCATGGACTTTTCCCATATTTTGCACATTTAGTGGTGAGGAGACAATCCCTAAAGATTTGAAGTTTCATTTCTTTCAGTCAAAAGCTTATCAGTACCTTTTGCATCTACTGAGCTGCTTGGAAAAAAATAAGCAATTTCTAAATTAAAAATTAGAAAAGATGATGAACTAGTATTTGTTACAGTGTTTTATCTGGTTTCCTAGTGCTTCCTTCCAGAATGTCTGGGTTCAGGAAAAACAACCTGAACCAACCTGATCTAAAATGAGTGTTGCTGGATTTCACACTCATTTTTCTGTCAGGTTTCACTGACTGTACACCTTCACATTTGCACAGAGAGATTGTAGTTTCTGAATACATTTTACTGAAACTGCATTTGCCAATAACCCTTGATTCCTGTTAATTCCGCAGAACAATATATATACAATCAGATATAACTGTATCTTCAAGAGAGCCCTACCTTCTTGGGTTATATGAAAATAAAATTATGGATGCATTTTAACCTCTTTCCAAAATATTTTAACATTACATAAAGTTTCATTAAAACAGTCTTTCAAGAAAGGAACTTTCTCTTCATTTTTTTCATGTTCTTCCTGAGATTTTGCATGGGATTTGAGTCTCCAATGATCATATTTTCTACTGATGCAAACAGAGTCCCATTACAGCTGAACTGATTTACTACAACTAAGACCTTGTCCATAAAGACAAATCAACCTTTAAATTAGGCTCAAAAGAAATACTCCCAATTAAATTTAGTCTGTGACCTCTAACATAGTTTAACAAGCTCAACATATTATGGATTTCAGCAGGGGGGAAAAATCAATTAAACTTTAAGAAAAAAATAAAATCCCCAAAGTCTAAACCTTGACAAAAGTAGTTCAAAAATCCTGTAGCATCCAACTGTTTCCATGGTTTCACATCCTGAGTTCCAGTTTTTAGGGTGATATGAAAGCAGCATGGGGAAAAAAAAAAACCTCCATGAGAAAAACCTTTTTTCTCTGTTCACTTATTTGCTTTGTTTCTGCTAGAGCTGGGGTGTTTTGGTTTGATTGGGTTTTGGGTTGATTTTTCTTTTTTCCTCCCTTTCTCTGAAAAACAAAAAAATGCCCTGTATTTTAATTTGGATTTGAGCACTTCAAAGCCCTGAGAGATCATGGGACTGTTCCTGCTGTAGGCAACAGCAAAGATCTCATTGCCTTTGGTGGGAGCTGGTTTGGACCCTAAGAAAGAAACTGATGGAAGAAGTATCATCTTTTCTCAAACTCCCTTTCCCTCAGAAATAAGCTAACATAACCACCCTGATGCGACAAGTTTATTAAAAGCAAATAGTCATCTTGTGCTACAAATCCTTCTGAATACAGTGTTTTGAGTAAATGACATTTAACAGTGTTGTAGCTTTAATGGTAAAGAAAACACTAGCAGCTCAGTACTTAAACCCCTGTCCCACAGTGAATATAATTTTCAATATCCTATAAAAATTCTTTGAAGTGTTTGTATCCAGTCTGCCCCAATGGATTTACTCAGAATTAGTTAATAGTGAGAAAGCATTGAAACTAAATTTATTGGTTACTGTCTCTCATGATCACATAAAAAATAAAATTAAAAGGAACCCTCTACAGAATACTTTATCAGGCTTGGTAATGGCATCATCTCTGACAGTGAGGCAATAAAAGCATATTAGTGACCCCCTGATGAAACATGTTTACAGGCAAAGTCAAAGAGATTGATCATTCTCTCTGGAAAGTGGCATTTCCCTTCAATGCACTGTTACTGCTAGTCACAGAAGCATACTGATGGGCTAATGCATGACAAGCAGGAAATGTATGAAAGGGGATGCAATTTGCAAGTCCTGCTCAGCTTTTCGAGGAAAAATCTTCTCTGCTCGCAGCCTGAACTCCCGTGTTGTACCAGGAGCGTTGCCAGCTCTATGTAAGAGAGCCAAAGGTTGTAGCCAAGACTGCAGGTGTTGTGCTGGGTTCCATACAGGTGTAATTTCTCCCAGAAGTAATTGCTCAATGATTAGCTGAGTAGAGTGGATCTGTTTGTGCCATAAAACTCTCTTCCTTGATTTCCTTGAGTCTTGCTCTTCCCTCATGGAGAAACCATCAGTCATGCCATGTGGACTGGGGTGAGCAGGGGAGGAGGGCAGCCTGAGCTGCATGCAGGACAGGGAAAGAAAGGTATGGGCTCAGAGGGGCAGTCCTTGGAGCACGATGGTGTGGGGATGGGCACTGGGAGCAAGACAGGATGGTGTGTCTGGCAGAGCCTGGAAGGACTGGGGAGGAGTCAGGTCTCAAGGGATACCTTTGGGATTTGGGGTGCATTTAAGGCCTTCTCTTTCTCTTAGCTTACTGATGGTATTA
Organism: Cinclus cinclus; assembly: GCF_963662255.1. Lineage (NCBI taxonomy): Eukaryota > Metazoa > Chordata > Aves > Passeriformes > Cinclidae > Cinclus > Cinclus cinclus. The sequence goes on along the minus strand of NC_085046.1, from coordinate 10,413,084 downwards.
AATGTCAAAATGATCACAGTTCCTGGTTACTCACTCCTGTGCCATCATCCCTATTTCTGCATTAAGGTCCAGCTGAATCATTGCTTGGCTGAAATAAATAAGACATTAAATGTGAACAACATAGATGCAGGTGAGAAGACGCAAAAACTTTAAAGGATTGATTAAGACAAGACTTTTCAGTGATGTAAGGAGCTAAGGTTTTTCCGTCTCAGCCAGGTCCTGTGTACTTTGCTGCCTCTGAGTGCTCAAGACATACCTAAGGTAGAATTGCCTTGTTCTAGCTAATCCAGAGACTGCATCTTTTCCTGCAAAGAGGCAGAAAGATCAACCAACCCCATATGTCACCTTTGCACTAAATTGCTGAACATTACTGTAAGAGGTTGGTGGAGAGCAAGATGAAGAGGATCCAGATGGTTTAACACATGGTGACCTGTCACATCAGCAGCACAGATTTATAAGAGCTGATCACCCTTGTCTTCTTGTTCAGTACAGTGTTTTATTATTAAGATCTTTCTTTTCGTGGCTTTCTGCTGTCTGGATCTTGACTCTTTCCTTGACTCCATTTCTCACTGTCCTGATTACCTGTGGCAATAATCATCTATGGCAAAAAAAGTTCTGTGCAACAACTGACAGACACCAGGATAGTGTTCAACAAAGACAACAGGACCTTCTAAATGGACCTTGAACCCAAGTTAAGGTTGAACATCCAATAAGCCATGCTCCCAACAACATCTAGAATAAGGTATAGAATAATGTATTTGTTTCAAGATGTGGCTTCCAAAACTCACAGTCTGGAAGGAAATGAGAGAAGAAAATTGAATATTACTGAAAAACAGGTACAGAAAGCCAAAGTTCTTCCCAGAGGGGGAAAAAAAGTGATTTAGAGGAACAGAGGAGAATCTGCTGCCTTCTAATATTAGCAGTCTTAAAGCTCAAGAGGTGAAACCCTGTGTAACAGTGTCTGTGTAGTGGAGAATTTGGTTCATATATCTAAATAAAGATGATTAGAAAATACAGAAAACATAAGACATAAAAGCATTCTTAAATAGAAGTTTCCCAAAGAGTGTCATGAGGCTTTTGCTTTAACACTTTATTACTGCAGCACAGTGTTGTGCTGTGGGAAGCATTTCATCATTTGCACTTCAAGAGGTTGTTGGCTCAGACAAGTGTCATTGCCAAAGACAATTTTCACAATGCATTCAAGAGCTTCATTAACTGCTTATCTGACAATAGTATTGGCCTTGCTCTGTTCAGGTACTGGAATGTAGACCCATAGCTGGCTACAGTTTCAGGCATAGGAAATTAATATCCATCTTTGTCCTGCAGATTTCTCTGAATTCATCACAATGTCTGCAAGAAAAAGGTCAATGTGCCTAGGACTGTGTGGCAAGAACTTCCTAGTGCTGAATGCCTTTCTGGTTAGAAACAAAAAATACACAAAATTGCATCAGAACTGGAAAGTAAATTGATCATTTTGACTTCTTCAATCAGAAGAAAGCAACAGGAGACAAGGGTAAAGCTGTTTATGGCTTAATGTAACTCAATAAATCAGATCCTAAATTCTTTCCTCTCCCCATACCTCAGCAAAAAATGACCAGAAATTATAGAAAGTTATTTCCTCTATTTAACTGAAAGTGACTGTTATGTTTAGGGTTTATGAGAAATAGGAAAAAAAAAAATACTGAGAGGAGAGCAATACAAGGGGGTTATATATCCAAATTCAAAATCTTTTTGAAGGCCTTGGTATGCCATGGAATTTCTGACTGTGGAACAAATTAAGCACTTCTCTAAATATGCATTTAGCTGGGACTGTGGCAAGTCACTTAATCTTGTGCCTCAGATGGACTGCACCGGGTAATAACAAATGGAGTCGTGTGGACTGGGCTCAGCAGGGAATTAAAACATACAGACTTGTCCTCTGGGAACTGTGGGCAACAAAAAAATCTAAAACATAGGGGACAGGTTTGAGTGAGAGGGAATGAGGATTGCTTTCGAAAGTTCATGAAAGTTCATTTGGTTTAAATGTTAAAAATTCAGTTGATTAAGCCAAATTGGGGTCCTAATTGAAGTTCCATGAGGTAGAAATTAACTTTATCATCCTCAGTAAGACAGGGTGAACATAATGATTAATGAAGAATTGGTATTTTGTGCCAGTAGGTTGAGAAGTACTGGTATGACAGCAGTGAGTGGTTGAACCAGAATGAGGAGAGTTTCTGTACCCATTTGCAATCCACCTTTCCCAGCATTACAAGTCTCTGCTGGGCTTTTCTGGAAACAGTGGTGCTGTTTGTTTCAGTGGTCCAGAAGCCAAGAGCTCCCACTCTCCTGGCCTCAAGGGGGGGTGTCAAAATGCAGTCATAGAATCACATATTTATTAAGATTGGAAAAGACCTTTAAGATGATCAAGTCCAATGTGATCCAGCACCACCACCGTGTTCACCATTAAATCATGTCTGTGAGTGCCATACCCACACAGTTTTTCAGTAATTCTAGGGATCATGGGTCCACCACTTCCTTGGACAGTATGTTTCAATTCTTGAAAAACATTCCTGTGAAGAAATTTTTCCTAATATCTAGTCTAAACCTCCCCTGGCACAACTTGAGACCATTTCTTCTCATCCTGTCAAAAATTCTATCCCTCTTATCAGTTTGTCCTGAAACATAGTCAAGAAAGTTCCTGGGAAGTATAAGTTGTATCTAAAATAAAATCTTCATCAAAATAAATGGCAGTGTTCCAGCCAAGCTCTTGTTTTCATATCATAACAGTTTGCTTGAAAAATACTTATGTAGAAAGAGTTGTCATTTCAACAAGTTTCCAAGACCCATGTGAAATGAAATATTCCCACCTCCATTCTTCTCCCACCTCGCCTAAAGACTTGTTCTGGTAACAGCCAGCTCCCTATTCCAGCTCAATCCACAGCTGAAAGGCTTGCATTCAGTCTGCAAGAGGAATTTTCCTTCTAGCCCAAGGAGAATTCCTGCTCCGTTTAGGTTGTAAATTATATCTTTTGCTCAAATTGAAGTCCAGATTTTTTTTTTCTTATTTTAAGGTATCATAAATATGGGTAGGAATCATATCTCCTTCTTATTGTCCTGAATTTCATCATGCTATAGAAATAATACTTTGCACTCATTTATTCCCAGTACTCTGTGATCTTAAAAGACGGATAAGAAGGACTCTTTTGCTGATACTAGGAGAGCAAAAACACATTGGAGGAATTTCAGTTGGATAATTAGCCCTTCTGAGGACCTGAAACTCCCACATGAGTCATTCACATTTTTGACAACTGACGCATAAAAAACATGCCCAAGGCTGCACCACGAATCCCCTGGTAAAGACAGGACACAGCTAAGAAGATATTAGTCATTTATGCCATAGAAAATGCTTGACATTCTCCTACCTAGAAAGCATTAGACAGTTCATCACACTCGTCCTTCTTGTGGTTTCAAGAAAGATGAATTAGTCAGTATTTAGAAACCAGGGGATATAGAATCCCGTTTGTTTCCATGCAAATAAATGAATTTAGGAAAAAATGTTCTAACACTCAATAGCATTGATACCACCCAAAACCCATGAGTTTAGCAGATCAGCCCACCTTTTTGTAGTTCTAATAGTAGCATTTCCCTCTTTATTTATCCAGTTCTATTTAGAACATGTCTTGCCTTTAACTCCATCTTGTACTGTGAATTCTGCAGTGTGATGGGGGCAGAGAATGGCAGCAGCACAGTTGATGACATAGGCAGAAAGCTGTGGCAGCTGATGTGACAGTACTAATCCACTAAAATGACACCAATTTAATGCCCTGCTTTTCACAGGGTGTTACCAGAATAGCTTTTGCAACCATTTGTGAGCAAAAAAACCAAAAAAAAACCTGCTCAAAAAAACCTACAGGAACAGTATGTTCATGGCCTTTGCAAATCTTCATAAGCCTGGGTTTGTTTTCTGGGGCTCAGGAATAAACGTACCAGAGCTTTAGTCAGCTAAAGGTCATCTGTCAGCTAAAGGTGCTGGGCCTTAACTTTGCTGTCACACTGTCAGAAGTTAGCACTGGGGAGACTCTTGGTTGCAAGGGAGTACAGTATTTCAGCATTTTATTGCTCAGACCAGCTGAGACACTGGAATATTTCTTTCTAGACTCTGTTTTCTCAGGGGATGCGTTAGCCAGTGTCACCTGTACTAAACCCAGCGCTGTAAGTCCTGGGGGACATTTCAGAAATGCTTGTTCTGGTCACAGTTAATGAAGATAGGTCCCAGTGGTCACTCCAAGCTTTGAGATAATATTGGGTAAAAATCACTCTGGGTCACCAGGAGAAATCTGGGCTGTTATCCACGTGCAGTTGCATAGCAGTGAACACTGCATGCGTCACCTAACTTTAGATATCCACCCCAGGAATCTCGAGAGCTGAGATACTGTCCCCTTAGTTTTGGGTGACAGCTTACCCACGGTTCCCTCTGGGGTCAGGGAAAAGGAATAGACACTTTTCATGCAGAATTAATCCTATCTACTTTAACTGACTTCTCTGAGGGGAGACAAATCATCCCAACTCCAGTTTGAGTATATTGACTGGTGAATTGAGACAACTGAGCTCGATTCATCTGCATGTGATTATGCTGGGAATGAGGGAGGAAATAACTTCAGTGCCCACAGTGACACTGAACACCCATGGTTAGGATGCTGCATCTACCTCTGGGAGCTAGACCTATCCTCCTGGTCAAGCAGTTAATCTGCTTGATTATTAAAACATCTGCTCTTATTCTCACAGTAATGAACAGGAGAGTGTGGGTGCTCTCTGGTGCTGCAGTGGCCTCTCTGATGACCATGGATTTCCAACACTGCCATCAGAACCTAATCATGACTCCATTTGCTTTTGTGGGGACTTGAAATTGAGAACATCACCTGTAAAATTCTCTACACAACTACAAATATTACAGAATATACAACGGATAGAAACACATCTATCTGTACACGCAAATTTGTGTTTTTCTATCTCTGGTAAACAAAAGTTCACTTTAAAGGAGAAAAAAAATAAACATAGAGAAGTTTGAGAGGCAAGCAATGAATCGTGGATGCCCAGCATGTAGTGTTAGAGTGCTAAATTCAGGGAAACCAGCTTGCATCTCCCAAGCATATGCTGCTCTAACAACAGCTACAGTACAGAGAGCTGTGCTCAGAGGCACTGCAGAGTGGCAACCCATAGGGCTCCATCTGTCCCATTTCAGGCAAGGAAAGCTTATCTTTCCATAGGAAAGGAAGCTGAAAACTGATCCAGATCATCTGGGGCTGGGGTTTCCTTGCTGGTTTATATTTTTAAGGATGAGTGGCTAGATAACCCACTGTTTTGGATGAAATTATAAATATTCGCAGTTTGAGTGCAGTGTTCACATTACAACCATCAGCATCATGCAGGTGCTGAAAGTGCTGTTATGATCTCTGTGGCACTATGAGAAAATCCTACACAGGCAATGTGCTCTAGCTTTTTGGATCAGTCTTTTAAAAATAATTTACATAAAATACAATTTACTCTGGAGTAGTAGGTGGCAGAGAAATGCTCTAGGTGACCTCTTGTGGTCCATCCCTCCTACTCTGTGATTATACAATAGCTAGAGTTCAGAGTTAAGGCTCCTTCCATTTTTTTTCTAGAAAAATCTCATGAGGCTCTGAATAAAAAATTATAGTGAATCAGAAAGGCAGAAGTCATGCTCAGAATATAGCTGATATGTCTTATGTACCCAGGTCATCACTTACGATGAACCTTTGTGTGTTTTGCCTGACTCCTGTGCAGAACCTTGGTGTATTCAGCAATCATCAGTGACTGCCCAGCACCCTTGTGGTTACAAATCCAGGGTCCTGGTATCAAAAATCACAGAAAAATCAAAGATTCTCTTCCATTTACTCCCTAAGTAATAGGAATATAATTAAAACAGGATTCATTTTCATAGTTGTGGTATTGTTGCTTTAACTGCAAACATTGTCTCCCTAACCAGATCATCTGAATGTATAGAAACATGTTCTTCCTTATGGGATAGTGGGTGAAATTAAGGCACAAAGTTAATAGCATACACCAGAGAAACAGAACTAAGCTTTTGCTTCAAAAACATTCTGCACAGAAGGGTCTAGAGGGATTTGAAGTTTTCTCCTGAAAGTAGGTGAAAGTTAGAGCTTTCATTTGAGTTTCACTTTATATTTCCAGTTCATTTCAACCTACAGCTCAAAGTGAAATTTTAGGATTTGGAAAAATGAGCAAAAACCTGAAGATGTGCATTAAAATGTCACATGCAGAAATATTCCAGTTGGGGCCTTAAGGCACCATCCACTTTAAAGCTAGAATGGAGTTTTGCAGTTTGACCTTCAAAGACTTCTTTGAAATTCCAGCCTTAAGCATCCTGTCCAGTACAGGGCCTCCATGAGGCTGCAGGACTGACTCCTTCCTTTCCTACTGCAGATCTGTCTTACATACATTGAAATTAGGAAAGGAAAAGAGATAAATGCTAAAATACCTGTCATCCTCTCATGTCTTCCAGTAGCAATACAAATGATATATAGGCATGAAGGATTGATTTTTCCCCCCCCCCCGTATCGTGGTACTGGTGACACTGAAAGAGTATTTGAGCATGACATCCAGCGCCATGCTAAAATTCATATCACATTGAATATGACTGTAGAGATAAAAGGAAGGGAGAAAAAAGTCTGTGGGGGAGTATCACAGTTCAGCAGCAAGCAAAGAATACAGAGAGATTTGAAGAATAATGTTTTCTGTGTGTTCAGTTAAAGAACATAATGGCCTAGTTCTAAAAGCAAGAAGATCCTGTTCCAGCTCAGGATCCAGAGTAACCACCCCCAGCAATGAGACTTGGGGCTGAGGAACAGCAAGGTGAGTTGCTGCTGAGGAGGACAAAGTGTCTTGAAGGCTCTTAGATCTTGCTTCTCTTCCCACATTTTGGTTTTCTCAAGGCAGAAGACTTTTGCCTGGATAAACAGGAAAATTTCTTAGTCTTGGGTACATTCCTGTTTCTTGAAATGTTCAGGTGTGTGAGAGGTCTCTGTGCCTTTAGCAAGCTGAAATTCAAGTAGAGGAGTGTTCTTTCTTACAGCTTAAAATTTTATATGCTCTTACTGTCTCTCCAGTGAGAGGTTGATGAAACTTTATACATGAAAGAAGAAAGGCTTTTCCTTCTGAAATGGAAGTCAGGTGATAATTTCCAATTTAAATTTTAAATTTTAAAAGAAATGTCCAAGATAAGTCCATTAACACAAACACATATTTTAGTTTAATTTCTAACTATATAGAAGGTGGTAGGAGCTGGGATGATTTTTTTTTTCTCCTGTCAGCTGAATTCAGAAATGGTTGGGATTAAATCTACAGGCTTGTTCCGATGCAAAAAGGCGTGACACGAGCTAAAGGTTACAGTTCCAACCAAGCTTTCTACAGGAAGAGCTTCTGAGCTCCAAGGGGGAGGTTCTGGTCAAAACCTAGTGTGATAAATGAGTACAGAAAGCTGAAGACAAACCCTGCTGTGCTGCACTTGACAGATTTGTCCCATGTCTGAATAGAAGCACAGTCTATCTACCCTGTGATGGCAACTTCTTCCAGCAGAGCAGTGCCAGGCTGCTGGTTCCTTCACCCATCTTCCCTCACTGATACTAAAGCTCCTGGTACCATTTTACTCTAGAGCTATGTTTCCCTGTATCCCTTAGCTGTTTTCTACAAAAAAAAAAAACAAAACAAAACAAACAAAAAAAAAAACAGTACTGGAAGCTCTTTGTCATTGTGGGTTCTTTTATTCCTTCTGTTTTGGGGGTTTTTTTTCCCCCTTTTCTCCTGTTCCTCTGTTCAGACAGATAAAATAGACCCAAGTCATCAGAGGTTTGGAAAAGCAGATTGGCACACCAAGGAAGAGCCTGGTCTACACCATTCCCACTGGTAGGCCCCCTCAGACTCATAGCATCGGAAATTTCTTCAGAATTATTGAGTGAACAAATATTAATTATTTCCCTGCTAATCAAAGTCTGGTGTTATAAACAGGAGTTGGAGTCAAAAAAGAGGGTTCAGCACTTACCAGAAATGGAAAACCATCAATGTCCTCCTGTTTAGTTTAAAGTCACTAGACCAGATTTTTCCAGATGGAGAATCACTAAAGCCTCCACCAGAAGCCTGTCTTTGGTGGAACACAGTCCTGTTCACCTGTGAGACCAGCTCCACTTTGTTTATAAACCTAAAACCTCTTGTTTGTGCAGTTACTTAATCACTGTGAAACAGCACATTACTGTTGTCACATGGCTATACTAAAAGGAATATTTAAAAGGAAACAGAGCTTAAGGGTAAGCTAGGGTTTGGTGATCTGCCAAGCTGAAAATAGAATTTAACAGGCTTTTAATCTATTTCATAGGTTATTGTCCCCATGAGTGCTGTTAGAGTCTACAGATAAGAAAAATGAGAACAAAGGGTTATTTTCACTTACAATTCAGCAGCTGCTGGTATTATTACTCTGTCATTGATAATCAAACAGAGGTACACTAATAATTGGATCCTTTAGAATGCAGTATGCAGTAAATATTTGTTGTTTTGAAAATAAGCCGGCTGTAGAAATTAGACTGCTTTTTCTGTCAAAGTTAGCAGATTAAACGCTCACAGGGCCAAACACCACCACAAGAGAAATGTCTGGCATTTGTGGAAGATTTTGTTGATCTCTGCAAGATTCCTCAGGTCTGTTTGCACCAGGGAGAAAAATAGATGTTTGAAGTAAAAAGGCAATTAAAATCAAAATTAAACACATGTTTTTGCTTTTGAATCCTAATTTGTAGATGGTACATAATATACTGTTTTATACCTTAGAGATAGGCAATTACCAAAATAACCCTCTACTTGCATCCATTTGACTTGCTGTAATTACCAGAATACATGAGCTATGAGAAGAAAATCTCTTTTATCTTTCTGCTCATCCCTCTCCTTCAGGATGGAGAGGAAGGCTTTCTTCACATACTGCAGAGGACAGGCAGATGGCCCACCAAGATGCTTTTCTCCATATTCAGCAGCACAGAGGAATTGCTGGAGACTTTGTTTTGCCTTGTAAGGACAGGGGAAAGGAGAATTTCCTTTGCTTGCAATTTTGCCTCTTCCACAGAAACAGTGATAGAGTGTAGGTTGGGATGGCAAAATGCCTTGTCCTTACTGTCTGACAGGACTTGTTCATGCTGCTTTTGAGTGCTGCAGTCTGGAGAACCTGAAGCAAGAGTGGAGCACACATGGAGCAAACTTAGAGGGCTGGACAGACCTAAGCAGAGAAGAAGGGATGCTGAGAAGATGAGAAGAGTTGTATCTTTGTTGCACAGCAGGACACAAAGAGCATGACTGCATTTAACTTAATATTAGATTTCTGCAGTGCAGACTTCACCACTGGAGCTGCCTGGAGTCAATGAGAAGAATCTGGCACTTCTAGTGCCTACGATGATTCTTTCTCATTCAGGGGAGGATGCAAAGAAGAATCTCAGTGAACACAGATGCATTCTGATCATATTTACACCCTGTTTCTGTCCAGTAACGGTAAAGACAAAACAACAGGCTCAGATGAGTTCGTCCATTTTTGAAATGTCACATTTTTCTAGGAGACTTTGCCTCATCTTCAGATATGCATTAAGCACATATAAGCCTGTTTTGTTAGCAGTCAGTAGGATTTATGTTCTGAAAGGTACTACACACTTATAAAAATATTACTTAAGGTGACTTGCACTGGACAAATGGCAAAACAGGCATAGCTGTGAGCCACAGCACATTGCTTAACAGTGGCTTTGTTTTCGAAGAAGAAACACACTGACCCTGAGGCTAGCAAAACTGGTTAGAGCATGGTGGTAATAACACCAAGGTTGTGGGTTCAATTCCACTATGGGCTATTTACTTCAGTATTCGCTTTTGATTTGATGATCCTTGAGGGTCCCTTTCAACTCAGAATATTCTGTGATCTGTGACTTCTGTGATCTGTGACTGTCTAAACAGTGTAATAGCAGAAAATAACAGCTATCTTGATTTATGGGGTTTCTTTTAAAGATCTTGAAATATCTTGGGGACTCTTAAATTTGATGGTGATGATAATAACAGTAACAACAGTATTAATGATTATACATAACAACAACAACAAAAACAGGCTCCAGAGAGTATTTCTGCTTTGCTCCAAGCTGCATGCAGTAGCCACTACAACTTTCCATAGACAGGAATATTTTCCCTCTTAATCACCCTTTGGTTTTGTAAGTGAGGAAGGCTCAGACAGTAATAAACTGAATCTGAGCTACACATCTGCTTTTTCAAGTAGTGTTTGGTGCAGGGGCAACACTGACAGATTTCATTACAGCTGTGTTGATGTATTAACACTGTCATCTCGGATGCAGTCTGGATGAGAGAGCCCTTGAGTGAAGCTGAGAGCTTCTGATACCAACGTGGCAAATGATTCAGTGCAGATCATTATGGGCATTGGTCTGTTATCTCCTCGACGACGTGTGAGGCTGCGAGTGAGCTGTCTCCTTGGTTCATTATTTATTTTTCCTCAGCTCCAGGCTCTGCCAGTCAAGCAGCCTGGAGCAGTGCTGAGGAGCTGTTTTGGGTACAGCTCGACACGTGGAGAAAGCAGTGGGAGATCATGGCATTGCCAGGGTCTCCACTTGTGCTGGAGCACTCACCTTCTGCCTCTGCAGTGGTAGAGATCAGAGATGTCACAGGACACCCCACTGGGGAGGATGGATGCCTTGCCATCTGTTGTTTCTCTGCCAAGGCTTTTACTGGGGCCATTAGCAGGCTCTGGAATCCAGTGTTTTGGAGAGAAGATTGGCTGTGATGATCATGGTCATCTATTGCATCTTGCATTGTAGATTGGGAAACTATTATGGGGAGATGAGGTTATTTTCCTCAGGTCGCATTAGAAGAGCAGTATCACAACTGGGGAATCTCTGGGGAAAAGAGGAATCTCACTAGTGTTTGTCCCACCTAACACAGCATCCCAGCCACTCCAGGAATGAGCCCTCCACCACACTGGAGACTTTGGGACCTACAGGTGAATATTTATTTACAGGAAGTGTGGTGGTAAGAACTGTGAGTACAGGAAATTGGAAGTGTTTCATGCAAATTGCTTGGACTGGAGCTGGTGCTCAGAGTGCACCATGCAGCACATTGAGGTCCTCCCACTGGCTGATTCCAAGTGTCACCACTGCCCAGCACATCCCCACGGGCACTAGAGCAGGGGTCGGCATTGGGCAGCTCTGGATCCACTGCATGTGCCGTGCCCTCACCTCCTGGGCCTTGGCGTTCCCTGAAAACACATCATCATCATCATCATCATCATCATCATCATCATCCTCAGTCCAGACAGTCCCTTGGCTTGTGTAAACTGATAGTGCAGTGTCGTTTAAGTGGAAATAGTCTGTGTGAGTCTAGCCAGGAGTCTGGTTTCTACCTCTCACAATAGGCTTTAGCTTTAAAAAGCCAGAGTTTTTCTGCTTGTCAAAAAAAGCAGACAAAAGCTCAGTCTCTGACAAGAGCTCTCTATAAGCTTCAGCAGCTGTTTCATTTCAACTTTGCCCATGAAGAAAGCTATATTGTAGAGCAGGGTGGGGATAACTTGTGTCAAAAGCTTTTTAGAAGTTACTTTGAAAGCATATTTCATCTTCAAAATTTAAGTGGCTTATCCAACTTGCGGTAACTAGAATCAGCTTTCCTTATATTGATGCGGGGTGTCCCTCAGCTAGTCATGAAAATTCAGCTGAGGCAGCAGTTTGGGGACAACAGAAGAGCCAGCACTGCTGAGAATGTGAGTGTCATGACATGCCACAGCCCTGTGAAGGGTGTAGGGGTGCTGGCACTGCATGCCTTCTCCTGTTGTCCCTGGAGATCAAATCTGATCCTGGACCTACAGCAGGAGGTAAGGTTGGTGCGTTTATCTCACCCCCTGTGCTAACTGCCACGAGGTTTTGGAGTTTGGTTGGGTGGGAGAAATAAGAAAATCCATGTCTGGTGTCATAAGGGTGTTCCATCTGAGAATTCGTAGTGAAACAGCCCGGAGACACTTGTACACATCCCACTGTGTCCTGCATGGCTGTACCTACTGTTACAAGCCCTTTATTGTGAGTAGGGTTAGTTTGCTTCCTAAGTGCTGTCTGCAATTCCTTCCTTTCCCAGCCAAACCCACCCAGATGCCAGTGCGTGCTGGGTACGGGGGATTATTCATGGAAGCTGAGCAAGACACCACATGTGGTAAGCTAATTAGAGGGATCCCAAAACAGTGAATATCCATGAGCATGGTAGAATATGGATGAATGGAGCCCAGGGGAGTCTATTCTCAAATCAGATGTGCAGCTTGCATTGGAACTGGAGGAGAGGCTGAGTAACTGAGCTCTGCACGTCAAGTGCAAATCTCCTTCTGTACACATTAAGGCTGATTGTTTGCTGAAAGCGCCTCACAACTCATTCGATAAAAGCAGCAAATAATCATTGTTTGTGTAGAGGAGATGGGGATATGTACATTTACCACTTTTCAACAACTCCCCTAATGCTGTTAGGGCATTTGTCTATTTTTACACCAATTTAAAAAATGCAGTCCTTGAAGGTCACTCTTTAGGAAGGGCCTTAATTAAGATTTCTGCCTGCAGCAAATTGTATGAAGTATAATACATCACGCTGTAGCAACCCAGATACAGATCATTGGCTACCTTGATCCAGTCATGTGGTATGAGCAAATATTACCATTTTCTTATCATCAAGGATCATTTTGCAATGTGAATAAAAAAATTAGCGGCATCCAGGTTTTCTTGAAATGTCTATGAAAAGATAGTAAAATGTCTGCCATTCAGGCTAAATAAAGCATTCTGTTAGGCAGTGAAGGTCAAATGGAGACATATACTTTACTGAAAGAAAAATGCAAATCTTCTTTGCATCATAAATATTAAAAACAATACTGTTTAAAAGGTCTAATTTATTTTTATTGAATTAATTTCCTTCCATCTGTTTTTCTGCTCTTTCCCTCTGGAGCTCCAAGGGCTATCCTTTCCAAGCCAAGGACAAATCTTCTCTGTCTGTCGAGCCTGCAAGTTTACCTTGGGTGCATTTCAAATTCAGAACTTACAAACTCTTTCTTTCCAAACCACCCAAAAGCCCTGGCTATGTTCAAAGGCAAAAGCACCTACTCAGTACTACATTCCTGAGTCCATCCCTTTAACCCCTTCCACTCTCACTGCAAACCTTCCCCCACAGTTCTTTATAGGAGAGCCCCTATGCATCCCAGAGGCTGCACATAGACACTAAAGCTTCTTCTTCAGAGACAGCTGCAAGATCATTTGCTCTCTACAGCTGCCTGAAAGTGAGGTTGTTGTGAGATGGAAGTTGGTCTTTTTTTCCAGGTAACAGAATGAGAGGAAATGGCCTGAAGTTTCATTAGGCAAGCTTTAGATTGGATATTAGAAGAAAATTCTTTACAGAAAGAATGGTTAGACATTTGAATGGGCTACCCAAGGGAATCACCGCCCCTGCTAATGTTCAGAAAGAATGTGGATGTGGCATTTGGGGGCATGGTTTAGTGGTAACATAGGGCCATGCTAAATTAATACTTGGATTTGATAATCTTGGAGGTCTTCTCCAACTTCAACAATTCTCTGTTCCTTTAATCAGTACCATAGCAAATACTCTTTTCACGTTTTCATATTTCCATTTATATTCACCAAAAGATCTGGTTTTGTTTCTGTCCATGCACCATTATCCAAATAAATATTTTTGCTCCTGCCCTATATAAGCTATCCTCATACTAAAAAGGAGCCATTTTGGATGGTTCTTACTTACCATGAATAAAGTATTTTCTGTTCACATATACTTAGGAATACTCATAAGCTGGAAAAACATAAGTACTCACCTGTTGTTAATAGTGGTGCCTGTGAAACCTCAATCCTATTGCCAGGAGTGAGGAAGACAGAGGTGCTTATTAGTTGAAAGGGTGGGTGGGGTAATTAAACATGAACCAAACCCAGACACTTCTCTTGAATGTCCAAGATTGACTTAGGGATGCTTGAATTAGGGGCAGGGGACTAGATAAATTCATAGAACCACTGATCCTCTTTCCCCCACACAAACTACAAGGCAGATTCAAACCAAGCCCCTGTGGCAGGTTGATCATGGATTTTGTTTTCAGATGGAATTAGCTGTCAACAAGACAGGAGGATCTCTGTCTCCCCACTTTGAAACTGGTAGTTTTCAAGGGGGAGGAGGAGTGAAATCAAAGGCTTCAGTAGCTGTGATGTTTCTCTCCACTCTTTTATGTTTGCTCTTAGCACTGCTGATCAGCACCAGCCCATCCCAAAGCAGAAATTACTAAGAACTTAAGAAAAAAAAATGTTCTTGCAGACTTTCCTTCGTAGCCAGAAATATCCCTGAATAATAATTTTCTTTGAAATCTTCCCATGAGTAGTCCCACATTACCTCAGTAATATTTCTGCCCAAATATTAGTATTTCCCAACTGTCTGTCCTTCTTCTTTCCTCTACTGCATGGTTTTTGGGCTTTGTTTTCACTATAACAGCTGCAATTACAAGGAGCTGGCTCTTGCAAGCGTATTCCTGGGTCATGTCCTCAGAATGCCTCTAGAAAACGCATGGCAGTTTTGGGGGATAGACACCCATCTCTCACAGATCACACTTTTCCCTGGGAAGACCTGGGATCACAAGTTGCCAGAGTTGCCCTAGCATGCACCAGGAACACAGTGGTCTGGAAGGTCAGCACAAGCTGAATTTATTAGGAGCTCACCAGCACGTCTTCCAAAACATCTGATATTCTCAAAATGACTGGCAGAGGCAAGGAGTAAAGTGGGACTGTCACCTGCATGGGGCTATATCCCAAGTACATGATCTGTCATTTCTCTTAATGGCAGAGAGATTACTGCTCACTCTGCATAATATGAGCACTTGAAAGGAAAAGGGAAAATGGAAAAAAATTCTTCTTAGTCCTTATAACTGGAACTTTTCTAACATTTTCCTTTTTTTTTCTGTTGGAGGAAAGCATTTCTCTTTAACAGCTGTCAAGTCAGTGAAGAATAATTTACTGTTTTAGCCTTGTGCATCATAAGAGGCCAGTAATCAACCACCCCTAGAGTCCTGGTAGCATTTAATATTGCGTTTTTTAGGGCATGGCAGCACAGGTGGCCTTGAGAACGTGAGGGTGAAAAACAGAAGTGGGTATTTAGAAGAGGTCTTTCTTCAACAGACACAGACAGTATTCTTCCTTTCCTGATATGCAAAATGCCCCTGTGATACAAAGCACTTAGAAACAGATGACAGTAGCATTTCAAAGCAGTCAGGAGTGCAGCAGCCTAACTACCTTCTCTTTCTTTCATTATTTGACTTCACTGTCATGTTGAGGGAGGGTTTTAGTAAATGTCATGCAAAGATGAATGATAGATGGCTAGATAGATAAATATAGATAGGAAAGTCTTCACATGAGAAAAAGGCAGTTTACCTATGAGTTTCTTGCATGTCACTTTTCAAGCAGATTTTCAAGGATTTTTCTCTCCCCTTTGCGGCCGAGTGAGAGAAATATAGCCTGCACATGAGAGATAATATTGTCCTGGGAAATATCGAGTGGATTAATGTATTTCTACTGAAGCTAGCAGGAAATTGTGTTTCAGTTTGTGCTTATGTGCTTATTGTGAATACGTCATATTGAGAACAGTTTGTTAAACAAGAAACATAGGGTGTTAAAAAAATCAAAAGGGACAATAACCTGGAACGTCAGGTTCTATAATAGACTTGATGTATATCTGTATTGTCAATAACCCTGATGCCAACGCTGGCTTCCTTTATTCTTGTTTTATAATGAAACAAAGAAGATTGGTTTTGCAAGTTATTTATGGTCCATCTCTAAGACTTCTTATACTTGTGGAGCATGCCACTGATGGAACCTCAGACTTATTCACTACTGCAGCTGGCTGAGATGTTTCCATAGCCACCACCTGCCTCTGTGCAGGAGCCTTCCCAGGATTCTGAAAGCTAATTCAACAGCAAGGAGGCTTGGTAGCATGCAATTAAAGCCTCTCCTACTTACAAAAAACAGACCTTGTCCTTTTGGTGTCATTTCTGTGTGTGCATATGTGTATATATATATGTGTATTACATATATATACACACACACACACACACACACACACACATACACATATATATATATAGCCAAGGAACCAAAAGTAACTAAAGGGCATAGGGTCTGCTTCTCCTCCTTTTTCTACGAAAACTGAATTATTTTGCTTCAAACAACTGACAGCAGATCTGTATTGACACTTTCATCTCTCAGAGTGTTTATGCTGGGGTGTGTGTCAGTGTTGGGTAGTAGTTCCTCTCTGTAGGTAACATCCTTAAATGAGAGTTTTTCCTGCTGCTGAAGTGTCTGATCCTGTTTCCATGGAAACCAAGGTCAGATTATGGGAGAAAGGTTTAGGGGATATTTTTTCCTTAATTACTTTAAGATCTTACCTTATTTTCATCTTTCTGCTGTCCATTTTTCACAGAAGAGAAAGTAAATTTGTTCTATTCCTGTCTGTTATTTATGTAGCACCAGCTCCATGTGGGTGTACATAGACACACATGCCACAGTTTACATGTCATTTAACAGAGGGAATCTTCACTGAACCTCAGGTTGAGTTTTCTCTTGCTACATATGTCTTCAGCTTTAGAAGCATAATAAGAAATATAATTCAGTGCAACATGAACAGCACCAAGTTATAATAGTGCTGTAGTTTTGACTGCTAAGCAGTAGAGACAAATTACTATGACAGTGGAAGTAAAATAATTACTCCAGATGAGGGTTCTTGCACCACACAGGGCAGTTGTTAGGACCACTTCCCAGCTGGTCATCCATCCTTCCTTCCTTCCTTCCTTCCTTCCTTCCTTCCTTCCTTCCTTCCTTCCTTCCTTCCTTCCTTCCTTCCATAGAAAAAACAGCATATTTCTATATAGCTGGGTCAGAGAAAAATAAATTCTACCTGCTACTCAACAGTTTGAGGATATGGCATTGAGAAGGTGGCCCATGTCACCACTGGAAAATAGACTGCAAAACTTGTCACCACAAGAAATAAATTACTAGAGCTGATAGTGTATGAAATTTTATGTGTTTGTGACAGGCTGTGTCTCAGCTAATGCCAGGCATGGGGTCTGAAGAACTTCTTTCTGCAGTGAAATGATAAGGGAGACAGACACTTCCAGAGGGAGTCTGCCCTGTCCTGAGCCAGAGGTATTCAAGGCAATTAGCTTAAACATTGACCTTTCAGGTGGATAAGGCTAGATAAAACAGTAGGGTAGGATTTCAAAAATAGACACTGAACAGTACAGAAAAGAAATGGATAGAGATGGCATGAACACTGAAAAATCCTCCTTACAAATACATTTGTATTGGAACCAGTGCTAAATATGAGAGCTGGACTTCATAAATGTAATGCCTCACATCAGCTGCATCTCATATTTATCATTCTCATATCCTTTTATAACAAAAATAAAAGTATTTTTACAGATCTGTCCATACAAAATATTTCTCTTTCCTGAATAAGACAGCAAAATGTCTTTTTCATAAAAAAAAAAAAACTGATTTTTTTTCTTTTTTTTTTAGGGGAGGGGAGAAAAAAAAAAGCTTTGTCTCTGCTTTCATGCTGGCTGGCAGGAATTATTATACCTTGGCTTTTTATTTTATCCTGAAACTCATATTGCTATCAAGGGCATGCTCTATAATGCAGTCAGTGTATAAAAGAGCAATTAAATTCCTCCTGGGTGTCAAAAAGTAACCTGGCTGTCAGCACTGTATGTGCAGACAATCCCACGTCAGTCAGAGATATCAGAGATGTGACCAAGAGAACATTGAACCCATGTAGGTTCCTTAAATTTGTACCCAGCCAAAGGAATGGACATTTGGATAATGTTTTTGAGGGGGAGGATAGGGGCTCTGGGTGTTTCCACATGCCTAGGATCTAGCTGGTGTGAGGCTAGACAAGAGATGAGTAGTGCTGGGCCCATCTATTCCACCAGGTACATTGTTCATCTCTGCAGAGCTGAGTGTGTAAGCATGCATGAGGCTTCCTGTGTGTCTCTGTCCTTTATAGATCCAGGGATAAATGGAGACAGTCACAGAAAACAGGTATGGGTCAGAGTCTGTAAGTGTCCATTAACTGACTGTGGACGAGGATAAACCATCCTCAATGTTTCTGGCTAAGTGTGATGGACTGCCAGGATGTCTTGTCAGTCTGCCCTGGAGACCCTTCCCTGTGTTTCAGCTTCCATCCTGAAAATGCTCAGTTGAGTCAATCTTTGATACAAGAAACTAGTTAAGGTGAGTGTCGTTAGATCGCTGAGCTGGAAAAGCACAGCAAACCCTCTTGCCTGCTGAATGAGCATTAGGCTCAGCCAGAGCCAGTGCAGAGAGCTTTTGCTGAAAACTGCACCACTTGAATGTTGAGCTACCACATTAATTAATTGGGTATGCAAGCCAGGGTATTCCAGGCACTAAATCAACTTCATAACAGGTTATTCATGAATAATTTCGACCTGGTTTTCCATTATTAATAATTATTTGTACAATAATGTGACATCAAAAACCCTAATAAATGTAAGGTTTTATTGTGCTGGACACTCTACAAACAGTATAATAAGGGATGAGCTGATAAGTCTTTTTAGTGGGCTGAATGAATTGATCAGCACCTGGAAAGACTCTCCAAACATAATAGGATTTCACTGTAGAACTGCTTGAGAGTGAAGGGTCCCAACCCTATTTCCAGAGGAACCACAAGCCTTTCCAAGCTGCCCAGAAATACCAAAAAGAGGGTCAGGACAACATGACACTGCCATGAGGGCAAAAGGCAGCTTTTGGTAAAACAGGAGGCATGGGATCCCTAAGCTGTCAGGTGTGGGTGCAAGGCTCAATACAGACTAGAAGGCTGGAATGCAGCATAAGGCAGGTATATGGCAGCAGAAACCTTACAGTTACTAGTGATATCTTTCTCTTCTTCCAGTTTTTTTTTTCTCTCATTGTTCATGAACTGCACTGAACCCAAGATAACTTCCCTGAAGGAAGGTTTAGAGTTGCCTAATTTTGTTTATCCCCACAGAAAGCTTTGATTTTACCCAGATGATGGTTTTATGCATGATGCTGTTTTACATCCAAACTTTCAAAAAAAACAGAAGTAAACATGGCTTTCTCTAGAGCCTAGAGCTAACTGCCTAACAAATGTCATCTGTAACACATATTTCATCTAGAGAGAAGAAAGGCCAGTGATCTGGGTAGTTGATGGGTGATCAGATCAGAAAAAAACAACAAACCCAGCCCTGAGACTGAGATTACTACTGTAGAAGTGTAGCCAAAGTATTACATTTGAAGAAGATAATTTAAAAAGACATTTTCAGTTAGGTAACTGGAATAACAGAATGGTGTGAAGTGCCTTGGCTTGAAGTGCCTGACCTTGAACCCAAGCCTACTGTCTTTCATTACATATCATGTTGATTTGGTTCTTGTGGTTTGGTTTGGGGTTTTTTTACATAAATATCTTATTCTGATGTTCGTTGTACCTTATTACAGAGGATGGACCAAAACTAATCCTTTCTAATCCTGGTAAATTTCACAAGATCTTTTCTCTAAAAATACTATAATACTGTAAGCTTTAAAAATAATTTGCATTTTTCAGCCATTTTAGGGAGCCTATATAAGGAAAAAAAAAAAGGAGAGAAAAAGGACTGTTTTTGACAGCCGTGCCATCCTAACATATTAAAAACATGTTGCCTGAGAAGTGATGGCTATAAATAGCTGGCATTGTAGCTCAATACATTAGTGTGCTACTCTTTGATTCCTCTATAATTATGGAATGAAAGCTTCAATCCCTGCATTGGGCAAGCACTTAAAATTACAGCTGAGGTTGTAAATTGCTGGTCCTCAATGTCCTAGTCAGACAGATTGCTTTCAGTTCATAAAGAGAAATTCAGTGTTGTGTCAGAGGCATATTTCCCAGTGAGCTTATTGTCTTCTGTTTAAAACTAGTAAGTGAACTAAAGGAAATGCTAGAGCATTTTACAATGTACAGACATAAGCAAGAATTCTTACTTTCAAAAACAAGCAGCACCTGTGTTGCCTCAAAATGTCCACATTGTTGGTATTGATTTTCGTTTTACACATCCCCAAGAACAAAACATACCAGATAATAGATTGTTTTATTAGTTTCACTGGTTGCTCTATCAGTAATGGGTTTAACTCTTTGTGAAGGTAACACATTGGGCCTTTTGAACCTGTTGATGGACATTTGATTCAAAGTGCCATTCTGTCAGTAGGAATCCTAATAAAAACAACCCCTCTTCCCAGGAAACACTGCAGTGAATTCTCATACTCGTGAGTCTAGTCTTCTAATAAAATACTATCTTCTTAGGATGGTTTCTGAAACAAAATAAAGCTAGGTGTTAGGCCCAGAGTTTAATTTCACCTTTTTAAAGCACTGCAAAGATGTCTGAATTAAAACCTGTTCCCATTGTCTAAGGCAATGTCTTACAATAATGTAAGTGCAGACTGAGAAAAGTCGTATGTGCTCTGTGTCCACCCAAGATGTGTGCATTGATACAGAAGTGTACTGTCTTAAATCAACATATAGGTAGCTACCTAATAGATAACTGAGTAAATTCAATGGGCAACTTCCCATTGAACACCCTGGATTTTCACATTAGGGTGAATATGAGATCAGCAGCATTCAAATGCCAGAGGATGTGGCTAAGGTGACCCTGTCAGCACTGGATGCTCTGTCTGTAGCTCTTGGAAAGGGGATCACAAACCCAACCCTGCCTTGAGGGTACACAGGTTTGAAATGATCATGGAAAGCAAATGTGCTTTGGATGTATTTGCTGGGAAAAAAGTATTTCCACCTCGATTTAATCATGATTTTGTCTCGGCAGAAAGGGAAAGAATTAGCTGGTCAATGAGATGAGCTGGTTCAGGAACAACTAAGATGGTGCTGAAATGGCATTTGTGCAGCACTATGAGGAAACATATTCAGAAATTCTTAAAAGACACAGGAAAAGCTAAGTGCCTGTGGAGCTTGCCTGTGAAAATAGGAAGTTCCTTGGAAATTCCTGGCCAATCTACCAGGAACTAAGTAGTCTGACATTTGTTTTATGATCTAGCAGATTAGGTTACATGGAAACTCGGCTAAGGACACATACTTTTCAGCATGCTTGGTATTTTTCACTGTCTTGTAGTGATATGAAGCTTATGTGCAAGAAGCAGTAGTTACTAAGGTCAGTCAATATCTTGAATCTTTCACCAGAATTATGAAAAAGTTATGTATGTCTGTAGGATTAATGCAAATCATAATCTGAAAAGATGAAAAAGTTGTGAAACTGAAGAGGTTTTAGATAGAATTTTAAATTCATAGGATGATGCCTTTTAACAGGAATGAGAGGGTAACTTACTTGAGCAGGAAAATGGGAAGATGAAAATGGGCAATCTGTTGTGGGATCATTTCAGCCATGAAGAAGGTGAGCATCAGTTCAGATCCTGTGAAAAATAACCTTGTAGTGTTTGCTGTACACTCTTCTCTCTGCAGCTGAGACCAGATGGGCAGATGTGTCAAAATATTCCATGCCAATAAACACAGAAATTTTCTTCTTTAGTCTTCACATTCAGATGCTTGTGGACACATGCCACACTGAGAGAGATAATAATCAGGACATGTATGATGACCAAGGTCCCTCTTTTCATACTGCTGGGATGGTGAAAACAGGGCTTGGTGAGTTGATTTCCAGTTGCTTTGATAGAGAAGGTCTCTTTTCTTTTTATGCAAGCATTTTCTGTGGTATGTGGAAATGAAACTATATTGTTCATCTGGACAACCTTTCACATGAAAGGTGTTCTGATATTTTAATATTTGTCTGTCAGAGTTAAAGGATCTAGATGCGGGCAGCTGCTTGCAGTTTGAAATGCATCTTTTTACCTATAAAAAGTTAAGTTGGGAATAAACTCTAATCCTTTTTAAATAAATACATATTGGCTTTAAATGTATTAAAATAGGCTTGGGAGCTTATTTCTTTTGCTCTTAGATTGAATTGTTTTTGCAGTGTGCTCCTAACCTCATTGTTCTATTAATCTGGCTTTGTTGGAAGAAGTAGAGCTAAAGCTGCTGCCTTTCTATACAGAAAAACTGCATTTGCAGGGGGAAAAAAACATTTTTTCTCTAGATCAGGATGTATATAAAAATGGAAGGAAGATGGCAAACCTTTAGTTATTCCACAACATTCTGAAAGTGCAAAAAGTTATTTGATTAAATTCCAGGCTGTTGGGATTTCAGTATACACGTGTTTTCAAGCTGGGCAAAAGAATTCTTACTGTTAAGGTAACAGGACTAATACTGTTTCTGAGGTCAGTGATTTTGAATTTGCTTTGAATTTATAGACAAGAGCTTGCTGGGGAAGGGAAGGAAACAGCTGAGTATTTTATTTTGTTGTTAATACAAGGAAAATATCCACTTTATTGCAGCATGTCTTATGGAGTAGGTGAGTGAGATGAAAATAATGACGTCTACCCACAAGATGAATGACATTTTATGTGTTAAAAATACCTACCTTTGATGATAAAGAGCATGAGTTAATCACTCCATATGGCTAAGCTTGAGTTTGTATTTAAAGCACACACCCCAAATTAATGGAATCTTAGCAGAGAATAATTTAGATTCGAGGGGACTTCTGGAGGTCATTTTGTGCAAGCTCCTGCTCATGTTGCTCAGAGCCTTGTCCTGTCAAGTTCTAAAAATCTCCAGTGACAATGTTTCCACCATGGTTCTGTTTTGTTTTTCTCTTTGTATGGGGTCAGCAATGCTGTAACTTATAACCTTTTCTGTCCATAATTCCCTCTTCTCTTTACTTAACCAATAGTGTTCATCCCTTAAGTAATGTTTAATGCAGCATTCTTTCCAGTCGTGCAGTCATTTTCACTATTCTTCTCTGAACCTGCTTAAATATCATCGATGTTACACCAGAGGTTACGGAAGATCCCTGGCACTGGTTGTACCATATCAAATAACACACACTGCAACCCTCCCATTCAGTGTTTGTGAATTATCCCTGATAATTCTTTAACCCTTACTAGTTAGAAGTATCAGCCTACCAATGGCTTATACCAAATGTTTTGTTGACTCACGGTTTCTTCGGGCAGAATCCCCTTTCCTGTTAGCAGAATTCCTTGTTTCTCCATGTTACATTTGAGCAACTTCATCAGAACAATGGCAGCTATCAACAAATGACCTAAATTCCATTTTCAGTTGGTAGAGAGAAATTAATAATTTCAGGGTGTGGTTCATCTCTTAATAAACCATTTGTCTTACCTAGATGAATGAATCACACACTCCAGATTTCTGTATCTCTCCATTGTCTCTTCATATGGCTAATGTGTTCCTTTTCCTGAGGAGAACAAGAATCTTTTCCATTAATTCCTGTAGAATCTTTATATTTCTTAAATTTAAATGTGCACGTGTGTACAGATGCATAGGTGCACATACAGAGAGCTTTCTAAGCATGTATGGGTTTAAAAGTGTTGCTATATCACATTGCTGACTGCAAAGATAAATATTTGCTGTGCTGCAGAGCTCCTGTACAGTTTCCCTGGATGCACCAGCAGCACAATCTAATGAGATATTATCTGTTTCATACCCACACTTACTGTCCTATGAGCAGCTTGGGCTGATAAGATACCGAAACAACTGATCCAAAAATACACCATAATCTTTCTCTGCTCTCTTTTATTTTTTATTTTTTTTAATAATGACCTTTACATAAGCATTTATTAGTTCATTTTTCAACTTTAGGTAAAAAAAAAAAAGAGTAGGGGAAAGAATAAAATTATTTTTAATCCAGATCCTCTAATTTTGAGAAATTAAGTTAATCTTCCATTGTCACTCTTGAGTTCTGCACCTTTCTTTCAGTTTGGTTAATTAGATCTCTGTAATTAGGCAGCATGCAGAATGAGCACTGGAATATTGGAATGAACATACAGTAAGAAAATGCCTTTAATTTTGTCAGAAACCACCAAAGAAGTTTCTCTTTCAGGGTTCTAGTTCCAAACAATGGGAATACCCCCCAGTAACTAATTTACTATACAGCTGATTTCATCTATTAGATCCTGTGAGGACCAGTCCTGCTTTTCCTGATGATTTGTTCTTACTAATGACTTTGGTGACAGCAGAAGCAAACACTTCTAATGCCGAGAAGTGTTGATAATAGAAGCACATTTGGAATAAGTATAAATATGGGGGGGGGGAGGGGGGGCGAAAGTCTAAATTGAATTAAGTGTAACTGCATGATCAGATTTTATGAGGAGAATGGTAGTCATTCATTCCTTAACCATTTCTGTTTATCAATTAAAAATATAATGGTGCAGTTCACAGAAAATATCTGAAAACTTTAAAAAACCCAACTATTCCTCTTGAAAAAAAAAGTTAAATTAGACAGACATGACACTATGTGAAGCAGTAATCTTCAGTGGAAGTTTCACTTACATCCTTAACATTTTATTGCTGTTAGGTGGTTTATACCTAGCAGCAGGTGGGTACAAAGGGTTTGATTTGCTCATGGGATTTATTTACATGAAATGTTGAGTGTAGATACACTCTGCTGTTGTTATGGAGAGTTGCAAAGAGTCACAGGTATCTACTAAGGACATAACAGTGAATCTCAAAAGGCACTGATACTTTACTATGTCTTGCAACCTAAGGCTAGCTCAGGTGCTTTACAATGCTAGCATGTGAAGGAAGGAAAATGGAAAAATACTTTAAAAATCCTTGTTAATCTATACATGTTCCTGGCTGCTGCTTTAGAAATGCTCTGGGTTCTGCTCTGCCCTGAGAAGCATCTGTGTCAGCAGTGCCCAAATGTGGCACCTCACAGACCCTGGTTTTGAGAATATGGAACCATCCAGCAGCACTAGGTTTGGTGCTTCTCATAATCCTCAGTTTTAAATTCTTAATTTCTTCTGTCAACAGCAAGCTTCAGACAGGCTCACAGAAAGCGTCCTCTTGGCATGGGAATTGGAAATCACCAGCTCTGATGTTTGCTGCTTTAGCAAGTGCTGACAGGCTGGAGAGGACAGGATCCTCCATCCCTGTCACCATCAACCAGCCCCCATACAGCCACACATTGCACAGCCACATCCTCCTGCCCACGCTGGACCTGTACCTGCTGTCATACTGGGTTTTACAGTCTCAGCTTTCCTCAAGCAAAAGGCCTAAATGTCATCAGAAACTTTAGCTTGACTTCACTGTTTCTGCAGACATATTTTTTTTTATTTATTTTTACCAATTTTTTATTATTACTTTTTTCGGGATACATCAGGACTATGAGAATTTTGAAAGGAAAATCTAGTTGGTGAGACATGATTTCCAGGAAAATATCATACCTGGAAATCTGACCTTTTCTTGTGGCACATGCTCATGAGCCTGCAAAAGGTGCTGCCTTACCAAAACTGAGAAGATTGCATTTTCTCTTGTATAAGGAAAGATTTAACAGGGGAAGGTTCAGTGTTTCTTGAAAACCTCAGGCAAACCTTTTCTTTTCACTCTCCCTCAAGTTTTTTCCTTTAACTTTACATCTTACCCAGCTGCCTGCTTGCACTGCCGTGATGCAAGAGCACTTCTAAAGCCACATCTCTCTAACTTCCAGGAGGTGTTGTTTCACCTTCAGGGGTCAGAATAAAGAGAAAGGAGAAAGGATCGATATATTTAAAACTTCTCATGGATTGAAGCCCTGGAGCTACACTGCTACTGTAAATAAGTGATAACAGAAAGTCTATGTGACTTTACCCACTTTCACAGAGCACATATGACATCGTTAGAAGATAAATGGACATGAAGGTTTCTGTGGAGTATCAATTAGATAAAGAGAAGGTCAAACCAAAAAATACTTCTTCCTTTTCATAATGAACTTCCATTTCATAAAATACTAAGTCAATAAATTAGATTGAAAGTCTTTGGTCTTCTTGTAATTATGTATTACAGATTATCCCATCTATTAATTATCCAGGAAGAGATCCAGTAATGTAATAATCAGAACTGAATTACGTTCTTTGGGAGCTGAGTCCCAGTCTTATAAATGAACTCTTTTCCTGAAATTCTATTTTTTCACTGTTACTGATATATGGATTCAGATCAGCCCTCTGGGAGAGAGGATTGTTACATTTTTTAAGAGGCAAAGGAAAGGAAAACCTAAACCATTAATGAAGTGTGTTCCTTTATTCCAGTTTAAGTACCTTATAGGTGAAATGCTTCACTTTACCCAAATGTTCTGTTTTAAATAATTCTCCATGATTGGGTTTTATAACTTTGATGAAATTTCCTTATGGTTATGCTACAATACCTTTTTTTAACTTACAGTAAACTGAGGAAGGACAAGCACCCTCATTAAAAAATGCAAGCCCAGGAAGGTAAAATGAAGGCATTGTGAGCAATTCCCTTAAGAGATCTTCAGATTGTCCCGCTTTGGTGAGAGAAATCTTAATACAATTAATACAGGGGTTTGCTTCAGCTATCAACAGGAGCTTAACTTTTCATCAAAAGCCTGAGTTCAGCTGGATCCCTGTGACCTAGAATCCAGTGTCTTTTATTTACTAATAAATATGGAAAAGGATTGTTGCTATTTTATTGTTTCAGCATGACAATGGCTTTTTCATTTGCAAACCTAGAAGTATAATCAAATATTATAGCCACTAGCAATACCAGTCGCAGCAAATTAGCATTGTATTTCCTCATCAGTGACCTAGTCCTTAAAACATTCTAAATTAACATTTTAAATGCATTTCATTGCTGTTTTTTAAAGTAATATCTAATGAATAAATTCCTGCCAGGTGGTGTCTGATATGCAGCTGGCAAAAAAAATATGGAAGCAGCTGCTCTTTAACAAGTAGCCTTCTTTTCACCTGCTAACAAGCATCTGTCAGCTGGCTGTATGGATAAGCAGGACGTGGATTTGCTTGTAAATAAATTGTAAAAATCATGTGGTGCAGGTCTTCCCTCTGCAGGATAAAAAAGAAGGGGAAGGCCCCATTCAGGATGTTATTTTAAGAAGTGTTTCAACTTGGATATAAACTAAATTCATGCTAACCTAGAACTTCTAGTGCCTCTCTAATAAGTGGACACCATTTATGTCAAAGCCTTTAAAAAACAGAGGCCATTGGAGAATTTAGAAAAAAGGGGGAAAGGGAAAACACAGATAACACAGAGGGGAACCAAGTGGTGTGGTTTAGGCAAAAGTTATAGATGCAAAAATGGGATTGTTTCTAATCACTGTGAAAGCAAAAAACCTTCAGTAGAGGAAAACTGATTTTGTCATTCTTGGAAACCATCTCAAAGCTTATCCCAGACTGCACATTTTAAGATGTAAAAAATATGACTTCTAAATAGATTAGAAATTTTCCAGAAATTATTCGAGGTTCCATGTTTAAACACTGGTTCCTGTTATAAGGCTATTGTGGCCCAAACTCAGATCATCTGCTGTGTCAGTGTAGCCACCAACTTTCTCCTCTCCCTCTCCTGACAGCCTCTGATGAGAGACAACTCTGAGTGCCATTTGCCTTCTGCTGCTGGCTGCTAAATTAGCTGGGGAATCAAATGTACTCCTAGAAACTGGTTCAGATGCTGCCCTGAGTCCCCAGACTTTTGTAGATTTTGAGTGGATGGAATAAATTACTGGAACAAGGATTGTTCTCACTGTCTCCAAAGGGATTATTTGTGGTTTAGGAATGCCTGAATACTGAAGAGAACCCAGAAACTTAGTGTCCACAGGAGGAGAAATTCAAGTCCTTCCTGCTTTTCTTTAAGCAACCAAAATCTGAGGAGCATCAACTGCAGGTGTGTACATCTAGGGAATCACCATGTAAGATAAAAGGTATGGGCTGCTGATACAGATTGCAGGCAACAGCACTAATGTCGTGTAAACTCTCCCTGTTCTCCCTCACCCCAAATGCCAACGTGCAGTCAGTCACCACTGGCATCAGCCTGCTTGGAGAAGTCTCCTAAGGAGCCCAGCCCTGGCTCCCAAGTGCCCCAGGAAGAAATGTCACATTTTCTCAGCAATTCTGCAGTCTCAGGGCTGCCAAACCTCTCACAGCATGATCTTGGGCAGGGGTGATAATATCAGGCTGTTGAACGAAGAAAACGTGTGCCGTGGAGAACATGTATAAAACAAGAACAAAACAGAAGAGAAAAAGCAGCTGGGCCACAGAAAGATTCCCTAGTAATTTCCAAGTGTGATGAAGGACTGGTAAAATCTGGCTGTACTCTCCCTATGGCTGGTGACACCATCCTGGCACCACTCTCTGCCTCCTGCAGCCCATCTCATTTTTGTACCATCACTCCAGACACCTTATTAATGAAGTTCTGGCTAAAAAGCAGGACAACAAGTTTCCAGCACCTGGTAGTGCTCTAGTGGGAAGCTTTCTGCCTAAGCACAGAATATTTCCATTGCAGCTTATGAAAATACAAGCCCATCACAAAAGCAAAGCAATCCCTGCGAGTCACTGCTGAGTGGTATCATCATTAATTGCAAGGAATGTTGCAAAAGCTCATGGCCAGCTGAAGGAAAAACAGTTACATTCAGATTTTACTTTGTTTAAGGAGCTTTTCTTCCAGCAGATAACGATCAACTCTGCAAAGATAAAATGCTGTCTGGGTTGTTGGCAAAAGACAGATTTGAAGTCAGAAATACAGTGTAAGCTTTCTTGTCTTTCTGCATAATAAAATACCCTGTGGCTTATTCCTTCATGGCAAGCTGCTAGTCAACAAAACAGATGATAATAAAAATATTTACCCTAATAAATAGGAAAAATAGCTAAATGTCCATGTATTCTCACTAACCATGCAACTTTCTTTCTCATGATGAATTATATTCAAGCAAAAGTAAATATCAGGTCTTGAAGGTTACTTTAAATAAATAGGTAATTTAAATGCAACAGTAACTTCCTCATTGCTTGCTCAGTGTTTATTTTTAAAAAGACCGCTTATCAGGAGATGAACTCTCTCTCCTCTTTCAGAACATCTGAGGGCACAGATCAAGGTCACTAACTTTTAACAATCTGATTCAAAGTCTATCCAGACTTTTCTAAATCTAACCTACAACAAAGATTCCCTAAAACTTATTTCCCTTTGAGGGGGAAAATAAACTGAGTTTGAGAAGCTGGAAAGTGTAGATTTTCACTTCCAGAATAAATCTTTTCTAGTCTACATCCATAGTCTACATAGTTGAATATTCAAAATTCCAGTAGATAATGATAGAGATCTAGAAGAGGTTTTTACAGACTGATGATCCTTCCACAAATACCATCATCCATAGTTCCAACCTATTTTCTACCAGAAGTGTGACTGGCAGCCTTCAACAGGACATATAATTTCTCTCAGGCTTACATAAACTATAATTACTGTGGATTTAATCCTACCTGTTTACCCAGGGCATGACAGGACTTTATTCTCTTGTATTAAACAATGTTTTATACAGACATAGATCAATAGACAAACATACCCACAGACACGGAGCATCATGTAACTTCTTATGTGGGAACCAAGGCAGTTTTCCCATTGGTTGAGCAGACTAACATATTCATCCATCATCTTTTGAAACACCTTGTTAAAACCATTGTGGAAATGAAGTAGCAGAAGTCTTCGTAGAAATGAGGTTTGCTCTTTTGTGGAGGCACCAGTCTGAAGTAAGTCTCCATTCTCCAGCCAGAGAGAGAGACTCATCCCTCCTTTGTCTTTTTTTTTTTTTTTATTAGAAACACGTCTGTGTTCAGTAGTACAGTATATTTACTATTCAGATACTCATTTGCAATCACTTATCAGCTCAAGCAGCTCAGCAAGCTATAGCATAGTTTATCTGAAGCTTATTAGCAAAACACAGTGCTGATACCCTGATAAGGCTTTGCAGGATTGTTTTAGCTCTCCCAGGTACATTTTTTAGCCCTCCCAGTCTCAGTCATCAGAGCTGAGCAGGAGGCAGGAGAGGAGAGCCATCCTCTGGTGTCATTGGGAGTGGAGCAGGGAAGGCTTCATCCTTTGCTGTGGCCCTTTGCAGTGTCCCTCAAGACAGATGGAAACAAACTTCAGGTAAAGCCTCACAAGTTAAAGGTGGACTTGGCAGCCTCAGTCTTGCACTGGCAGGGTTCTCCCTCCAGTATTTCAGCGTTAGAGAACAAGTAAGGTGATGGATCATCCTCTTAGGTGGAGCAGGATCCTGCAGGGACCAGCTGGTATTTGCAGCACACACTCTTTTGACCCAGCAACATCATCTTACAGGAGTGCAACACTTGGGTCGTGCTTGGCCTTTTCTCATGGTTAAGACTTCAGAGGTAACATTAAATTTTCATCAGACACTTCAAGGAGGTGCCATTTGTACCTTAGGAAGTGTGAATTACCACGTCCATGGCAGGTCAGATCCTTTGGGGTCATTTGCAAAGGGAAATGGGAGCTTGTTTTCCAATGCAAGTTCACTTTGGCTTTTGTTTTACCAGATATTCCAGAATCCAGAGGCTTCCTGGGTTGATTTGTTTAGAGATGGTATTCTCAGTGGGTCAGGTTAAGAACCACTTGCTTGTTATTTTAATTGCTATTTCCATTGTGGGGGACTCTGCCATTCCCCACACAGCCTGTGGATGATAACAGCTGCTTTTTCTGAGGCTGTGCCCTCTCCACTCTGCCCTTCCTCTTTTTAAACTTTTTAGGCTCAGTAAAAATGGTGTTAAACCCTACAGTGTAAACATTACTTACGTCACCAACAGAAGCGTCATTATTATTTATGAACTTAAAGTTCTACAACTTCACCTCAGATAATAATTCAACATCTTGGATAGGTTTTCTAATGCTGTTTTTGTGTAATTTATTGCAGTCTTGATATTAATTTACTATTAAAATATAATATTACTCCCTACTTTGATTATAATGATTTATATTTCTGTTTTTAAATGTGCCTGTCTGAGTAAGACTTGGAAAGACATGGGCAGAAGTGTTTTAAAACAAATTGGTTTATAGTTTCATATTACTATCAGAAATTTACCCCATGGAAAATCAGTAGACTTTTCTTTAAGGAGATTTTCTGGTTAATAATTTGCAAGAGTGCTATTGATATAGCCAACTTTTATATCCCTGGTGTTCCAAAAGATGAAATAAAAATTAGCACATGCCATTTCAACTCTTTTGAAGGAATTCACAACTCCTTCAAGCTTTTGTCTGCTACAGATTACTTCTGTGCCCAGGTGGGAGATTATCACTCAGTTTATTGCCAGAATAAGTTTCTCACTCTGTGCTGGGTTAAGAACTGGCTGGATGGCCCGGCACAGAGAGTGGTGGTGAAAAGTGCTGCATCCAGCTGGGGTCAGTCACCAGTGGTGTCCCCCAGAGATCTGTGCTGGGGCCTGTTCTGTTCAATATGTTCATTGACAGCATGGATGAGGGTATTGAGTCCTTCATTAGTAAATTTGAAGGTGACACTAAACTGGGAACGTGTCAATCTGTTGGAAGGTAGGAGGGCTCTGCAGAGAGACCTGGATCAGTTGGATGGATGGGCAGAGTCCAATAAGATGAAGTTTAATGCCAAGTCCTGCATTTTGGTCACAACAACCCCCTGCAATGTTATAGACTGAGAACGGTGTGGCTGGACAGTGCCCAGGCAGAAAGGGACCTGGGAGTGCTGGTCAGTGGCTGACTGAACATGAGCCAGCAGAGTGCCCTGGTGGCCAAGAAGGCAAACAGCCCCTGGCCAGTATCAGGAATGGTGTGGCCAGCAGGAGCAGGGAGGTCATTCTTCCCCTGTACTCAGCACTGGTGAGGCCACACCTTGAGTGCTGTGTCCAGTTCTGTCCCCTCAGTTTAGGAAGGACATTGAGACACTTGGGAGTGTCCAGAGGAGACAACAAGGCTGGTGAGGGGCTTGGAACACAAATCCTGTGAGGAACAACTGAGGGAGATGGGAGTGTTTATCCTGGAGAAAAGGAGACTCAGAGGTGACCTCATCACTCTCTACAACCTCCTGAAAGGTGCCTGTGGTCAGGTGTTGGTCTCTTTTTCCAAGCAGCAACTGACAGAACCAGAGGACACAGTCTCAAGCTGCATCAAGGGAAATTTAGGTTGGATATTAAGAAAAAGTGTTTTGCACAATGAGTGATCCGGTACTGGAATTTTCTGCCCAGAGAGGTGGTGGAGTCACCATCCCTGGATGTGTTTTAAAAAAAGACTGGGTATGGCACCGAGTCTGGATTGGACTCAATGATCTTGAAGGTCTCTTCCAACCTAGTGATTCTGTGATTCTGTAGGTGGCGTACAGAACTCCTGCCCTTCATGTCCAGGCCTGGCTCAGAATTTGGGCACGGCAGGTTGGGATGTGTCCCACATACCCTACATGGTCTGACTGGCCTTGGCAGGGAACACTGCTTTAGCTAATGGTCTCTGAGCTTTACACAAACTGCACACAGGGGGTTGGTAAGTTCATGCTACCTACAGTTTGTCCATGTCAAAAGCTGAATGGTGGTACATCATTTTACCCCAATTTTTCAGTCTGAGCATTCAGACTGCTACCAACCCTTCTTTGTGCCTTGTGTGATTGTATTCAGCAGTATGTTCTTTCCTCTGTCTGCAGTTAAGGATTTGTGGCAGCTGCTGGAGATGTAATGCTTCAGCATGAGCATTTTTTTTTTGCAACCTGTCCAGCAAGTCACCCCAGTCTGTCAGGAAATATGTATTTGTATTCAGAAAAGTGCATCCACCATTTCTGGCTCTTTTCGACATGAGAAGTTCTGCTGAAACATTTCAGGAGGATCTTCTCATCTGCTGTGTCAGTGGGACTGTTTCTTTTTCTGTCAAGGTTCTGGCAATGATACAATAAATATCCAGGCCCAGATGGGACAGAAAGATGTGGATGGGAGATGTCTGTGAAATCAGCAGGACCATCTCTTTGGGCATAACTCGTGCCAGTGCCATGTCTGGAGGAGTTGCTGCTCCTTGTCAGGAGGACATGGTCCAGTACTTCCTCTGAAGGCAAACAGAGAGAATAATGTCCTGCATAAAAAGAACTGCTCTGATACCAAGTCGCACCACTAAGCCATTTCAAGATTTCTTTTGTTTTTCTCTCATGGAAGGAAACACCCACAGAAATAAAATGAAAAAGAATGAACTTACAGGACATAGTGTGCAGGACTATGTGCAAGTCCTCTACAATTTGTAATGCATACTTCTTTTCTTAATTACATAGTGGGTTTTGAAACTGAGCCCAATCACTTTTTGCAATCTAGGGCACCTGGAAGCCTTCATACTGGAGTTTCTGCTCTGTAGACTTTGCCAGAGTGCCTCAAAATGTCCTGCTAGTGACCCAGATGACTTCTGACCTGTAACATGATGAGCACCTCCTGCCATTTGCCCTACTTAGCAATGGAAGGGAAGGCAAGGCACTTTCCTCAATGATGGAAGTAAAGGTACTTTCCTCAGCTGTGGCAAAATTACACTGATCAGAGCTTGAGGATAAATGAGACAGAAGTCCAAGACACACACTCATCATCATCATCTCAACTGCTGTTTAGGTTAAGATGCTTCTTCAAATTCAGAGACAGAGAATATGAATGCAAATGAGGATTTATTATCTGACATGTCTTATAAAAATAAGAATTGTATAATAACAGTGAATTACAAGCAGCAGCCTCTCCTAAATTGCCCATCTCATTTTACAGAAGTACTAACTTGCTTTGCATGTGCCCTTCTAAGTAAGTGGGGAAAAAACTACCCATTAAAGCAGTTTATTGTAAGGGATGTAATAGGAACCATACTAGGAAAAACAAATAATATTAACTGTGCACAAAATGGGAGGGATGCCATTTTACATTCTTCTGAATTTCTAGAAACACAGGGAGTCCCTCCCCTACACATTTTGAAGAAGTGATGTATGGGATTGATGTTTATAACAAATGGAACCAGGTAACAAGGATACAGACTCATGCTTGTCTCTAGACTTGACAGTTTGTGTGTAGTAGTTATTCAACTGACAACACCAAGTAATCTTAAAAAACAGGCTGTCACACCATGTAGAGAGAAGTTTTATTCTTTAAAGCCCAGCATCGATAGAGCATTTGTAATGTCTGCCCTATTCAGCATTTTGCAATTTTTGGCCTGTGTTCGCAGAAATAAAAAACCCTTTTTATTTCAGTGCATCATATTTTGTTAACACTAGCATAAAGTATGTCAAATATTGACCCTAAAATACCATGGTTCAATATATACTGTGCTAGAATACATCTTGTTACAGAAATATCCGATTAGAGACATAGTTTGTTTGGAATTTGTATCTCATTTATCTTTTTTAATTTTATTTCTTTCTTTTTCAGGCAATAAAAGGAGAAAATTGCATCTTAGCACACTGGTATAACAACATTTTATCTTAGAAATAGCCTGGCCTTATTCCAACAACTAGCTTTTACAGGGAGATATTATGATGTTAAATTCAGGTATCCAGGTGAAAGTGAAAAGAGTGATCTAGTTAAAATTAGATTGTTAGTTTAAAATGGCAGCTAGGAATCTAAGGTTTGTTTAAGTTATGTTTCTCTCCCACCATTCAGCTGCTTTTGAGCCAAAATAGACTTTGCTGTGAGGGAAGCAGTTCTTTTATAATATTGATCCTGCAGTAACAATTGCGACATCCCAGACCATTATGTTGTACAGACATATTCAAAACCCAGCAGCTTGATAATACTGAAAAAGTCCTGCTATTTATTTAAAGCAAGGCTGTTTTCTGAGGCTGCTGTTGGAAGCAGACCACGTTGTGCTCATGTGCAGCAGTAAGGATGGCTCCCTGATTTCGCCAAGCTGATGATGCTATTAACGGCCTGTATCCCACTTTAGCTTTTCTTGTTACATATTAGCATGAATTTCATTAATTTCAAACTGCTTCGCTGCAGAAAGACCTCAGGTCATTTGTTTAACTGCAAGAATTCTCCTCCCTGGGGAAAAATGCCTGTGCCTGTCCAGTGTGAGAAGTCACACTCAGCTGTCAGACATCCCTGCTCACTTCTTTTGCACGAAGTGTTTCCTTTGAAACAGGAACGGAAAGAAGCAGTGTCCAAGAAGAACCAGTGGATGTTCCTTGTAATTGAGTCTCTTTCTCCTGGTCCTGAGCAGTACTAGGAGACACAATGGCACCATCCTGCACAAAGCAGCAAACAGATGGTTACCATACCCCAGCCTGCACCTTGATTTTCAGTAGCACATTCTGTTGTGAATAATTTTAGGCATTAGGGAGTATTAAGATAGTTCAGGTTCAGGTATTTGTTTAGATGCCTATTGGTCCCAAAAGTCCATATCTAACTTATTTTCAGGATTCTGTGGCTCATGGTCCTTCCCTGGTGGCCAAACTATGTAAAAGTTTATGAGTCTGTGCAACCTTTGCTTCAGCATATCTGGGTCTTTTTGAGCAAAAAATATTTACAGTTTGAAATAAAAAAGCGTCCGTCTTGTATCCATCACAGCAGCACTGATTTTGTAAGTATGTAGTCTTAGAAAACTGTATCCTTCTTTCTTCTCTTCAGAGAGCCATACTCCTCCAGCAGTGTTCATCTCTGCTTTACTGTTGGAGCTCAATTCTGTAAGATTTTGACTGCACGTTAGCCACAGTGGAACTGTTGGGACAGACACTTCCTTAAAAACTGATGTGAGCTCCAGGTATGGGGTTTGCACTCATTCCTTACAGAGACAGATTTTGCTCTGTGTGTGTGTGTGGTATGCTTGCTGGAATTTATGAAGCATTGTTTGTGTGTGAACAAACCAGTCTTGGTGAAAAGCTATGTGAACCATCCTTGGGAAAATTCATCCAATTTTACTGCATAATAACCCTTTGGAAGCCATGATCATACAAAGGTACATAACATTATGGCCTTTGAGTTTTAATTTAACAGAAAAACTGCAGCTGGGAGTGGTTTTGTTCATCACATAAAAAGCAAATGTAAATAAATACTCTCCACAAAAAAAAAATGTTTTTCCCTTCAGAATTTTTTGGGTTTTTTTTTAAGGTACATCCTAAGCAAAGTTTTACTGATGCTTAAATACAGTTTCATAAAAGTAGAAGCAGAGACTTTTCATTTCTCAGTTTATGCAGAAAAGATCCTTTTCAGATATATAACTTTACTTTTAACATCTCTAATAGCAAACAGATGAGTACTTTATTCATGTGAATACAGAGCATTAAATCTTGAAGACGTATTTATCCAAATACGTAATTACCTCATTTTCCTTTTTGTTCTCAAATTTCATGGAGGCAGATATGGTGATGTTAATATAAAGTGTTATGTAGCAAGATACATGGAGCTGGATGTGGAATGTCTTCTTAAGGAATCTTCTCCTTGAAGGAGTATATAGTCAGTAATAAATCAACATGCTGCAGGGCTACTTGAAGCAGCTGCATTTCCATCCCAGAATATAGAACCTTTTTATTTAAATGAAATAGCTGATTTAAAGGAAGAGTATAAAACTTGAAATGACAGTTAAGTCATACCATCCCCAGGGGAAATTTAGATGTACCTGGATGCATTAAGAGTTCCAGCACTGATTTTTACCCCCTCAAAGCCATTGCAATTTAAGATATACAGTCTTGGAAATCACAAATGAAGTGTTACTTCCCACCAGCATATCAATCCTGAGAGATGGTAAAAGCCTGTCCACACTGTTGTCAATAACAAATTTCATGTCAGCTCTGATATGGACAATGTTCCCTTGTGGCTGTACTTGTAAGAACCTTAAACCCTAACAATTTAACTGTTTCCATAAAGACCATAGGAAAATTAGCCAGGCAGGGATGTGGCAGTCCCAGAGAAGCACATGGAGGTCATAGGAGCAGAATAAGTTTAAGTGGCTGTGTGTTGCATTCCATATAAGAAATCACAGGATCAGCCCCCAGTTTCAGAGATACAACTTAGGAAATGTGATATCAACACGTACCTTCCTCTGAAAACTGTCATCCATGTTGCACTTGTTAATAGAAGAGACCAAGTGTTACCTACTGTGGCTTATTTTTCACCTGCCTTTATCAAATGGTAAATGGGATTTCAAATACCAGCCCTAGGTAGCTTGTCAGTGATCACTGAAGCAGGAAGAAAAATCTTAAATTATAGTAACACATTAAGCTTCTTCCAAAATAGGTCTCATGCTTGTCTCAAAAATATAGATCACTATTATGAAAGTTTCTGGTGGCTTGTTGTTGTGTCCTGGTGCTGCCAATCTTCAGGAAATTTATGGGTGTTTCATAAAGTTAAGTGACTTAAGCAGAACACCTCATATTTGCATTCATTCCATTCATAAAAGATGCTGAGAATTTTTCAGGATTTATGTCTGCCATAAACTGATGTTAGGTCAAAAAAGATTCTGATTGGTGCAGTGAACTTAACATTTCTCCCTGGTTAACAAATTCTCTCCATGGTTAACAAATCATTGCAGCGAATTCAGCATTGGTTTGGTCAACAGGGCACATGCACCCATTCAAGAAGGGAGACCCACAAGCAGAGTGAAAGCCCACCAGCCACTGCCTAGAGCCCTTCTCGATGGCCATGGCAGTACAGGCAGGCAGAGCCAGCTTCTGCATCCCTTCTTGTTGGTATGTATGGCTGCCTCTTGCAACATGCATTCAAATGCCATTTCAGGGGGAAGCTGGGAGTGACATTCAGGATATAATCCCTTCAGAGGTCAGGCTCAAAAGTTATGGATCAATTCTTATTATTGTGCACTCTCCACTCACTTCCCAGACCTCCCATCTCTTGCTTGGCCTAAAAGATTGAAGGTGGCAGTGAAGTAGGAAACTGCAGAAACGTGGCAGTTTTGAAAAGAAAATAAAAAACCAACACTGAGTTCCCCCATCATGCACCTGTTTCTGTCTGTGGTACTTTTGACTTTCTATATTGACTGAAAACTGACAGAAGCAAAGGGCATGGTCATTTCCATAGGTGTTACAGTCCTTTTTCACAGCCAGCAGAGATTATAAAAAACCCTAACACACGCAGTAACACCAGAATTAATCCCTGCAGGAAGAAAGGGTTTTCAGAAATCTCTGTCACATCAATTTTACACTAAGGCAAACAGAAGCAGACAAGTAAGGAATTTTCAAATAAAGTTTTATTTGTTTGACCCTGATGGAGTCAGTGTATGACACAGGAGAAAAAAAAAATCTACCCAGACTTGCAATGTCCTATGATGTTTAAATCGAACAGTGCTAAAATTGGGTTGCCTTTCAGGTGCCTGGCTTGTGCTGTCGAGCTTTGGTTTTGCTTGTATGCAGAATCGGTCAAATTCTCTCTAAATTGACTCTGATTTTCAGTTCCACTGAATGTAAAACATACAGAAAGTCTCCTGCTAAAAGCTCTTCTCATCAGATTTCCTCCAGGTCTTTGCAAAGACTTGGTTCTAAAGAAATAGGATTTGCAATAGAAAGACCTTCAGAGTAAAGAGTGAAGGAGAAAAGTGAATTTTCTGGGGTTCCAGCTGCTCCACGGGGGTTCTCAGATGAGAAAATAATTTTTTTTCTGGTGTATGCCCCTGCTGTATATCCCTGGGGAAATACAATCTTCCTTTGTGGAGGTCTCTCTTAAATTAGTGGATAGAAATCAGAGAGCCGAGGCAAAATACTTCTGCACATCTTACAGCTTGTGCAGTTCTTCTCTATCAGTTGTCTGCTAAAACCTCTGCCTCAGACCCACGATGCTTTTTCTGGGCACCTTCACTGCTCTTGAACCAGCTTTAGTTTTGGAACCTTTACCCATGGACATACCCAAAACACAGCTGGTCATGGTCCCAGGCAGCCTACTGTGCCAGCCCCTGCCTGAGCAGGGGAGCTAGGGACTAGGCAGTCACCAGAGATCCCTATCAACCTCATCCAACCTGTAGTGAATCCTGTCACAAAGCTGATTTTCAAGCCAAGACCAAAAAGCAAGACACGCAGTTTTAATGTCAGGGTGAAAGAGGAAATAGTCAAAGCAGTTGGTTTGTTCTGAGTGTTACAAGAAATTAATTTTTATATGAACGCAAGGTGCATCACCATACTTCTGCTTTCCCCAGCATCTACACATTCATTGCAACCGTTTTGTAGAACATAATCTCATTTAATGCATGCCACACCTCTGTGTTTAAGCAGCCATCTGAAAAGCCTAAATTGTGTGAGAACACTTCATTATCAAATTATACTTTATGTGAAACCAGCTACATTATGGGCTGTTTAGTCCTCAAATTATTCAGCTCAAAATGTGCTTTGCAGTCATGAAAGGCTGTCTTAATTTTTAAGGATTCCCTCAGCATATCTATTCTGGTTTACAAGCCTGCTTGATTTATGTGGTTTTCTTCTACAACAAGCTAAATGTCTGGCATACCCAACTTTAGCAAAGTTTATCCCACTAGAGACATGAAATGGATTTAAGAACACAAGACACACTGGCAGTATTCTCATACTCTGTAATGTACGTGTTGGCAGGAGTGAGGAACATCTTCTTCCATCACATCCCCAGTTCTGGGCCCAATACCTTCAGTATTCAGCCTCAGTGGGGGGACCTTTTTGCAAACAGGCATAGTCAGGATCATGATGTATCTTTAGTTTCATTAGCTGTCACTCAGTACCCTCCTGATTTTGGTTTAAATCTTTTGTGTGCAATTCAGTAATTAGCAGAGAGGAAGAATGAGGACAATTACTAAGTACTCTGGATCACAGCACAGTATTAATTTTAGGCAGAACTCATATGGGACTCATGTTCAAATCTTAGGAGCTCAACTTAGGCACTCAGAGCATTGTGAAGAGCTGGGAAACACACATGATGTTATTATTGTTCCTGTACAGATAAGGTGCTGGTTCCTCCTTTAATAGTACTGGAGAAACAAGGTATGGCTTGTCACTCACATCAGCAGTTTCATAGGATTATATGTCATTAAGCAGAAAAATATTTTCATTATTTTGAAATGGCTGGCATTAAGTGTTAGTTATGCTGGTATATTGCAGATCATTCAGACTAATTGTAAGAATGCATGAATACTTAATTAACTATCAGCAGTTAAATACAGTATTTCTGGAAATTATATGCCAACTGAATAGTTATAGGAATCTTTCCACTGTGTTTCATAGGCTTTCTTATATTTCTGAAAGTTGTTCATGTATATCACTCAACCATTAATAGAATCTGAAATTCACACCTTCAATCAGATCTGCACTCTTATGCCAGAACAGCTCTTGACTGATGAAAAATGGTTTAAATTAGCCACACAATCAGAATTTAATGCAATAAAGCGTTTACAATACAAAAGTACAACAATAAGACTGGAAAAGAAATGACATCCAACATTTTGATTCATTGGCAAGGAGATGAGGTAAAATAAACATAACAAATCATAAAATCACAGGGCTGTCTTTCAGGAGATGATCAGCATGAAGAACTATGGGAAAAAACATTCTCAACCTTTATTGATTAACCCATATAAACACCAAGGTTCCTTTAGGATCTTTACTTTTCCCTGACAAACCAATCTATTTATGGTCAAGTTCCTGACATGAAAGATGTAGCATCCAAAGGTGATTGTTAAAATCACCCCATGCACACCAGCAGCACGTGCTTTTTCTGCCCCCTGCATCACCCCTGTCCAGTCAAAGAAGACTCAGCCAGCTATAGAAACAGATTGGGAATGTGCACATGGACAGCACAAACTGTCGGTTACTCAAGTGATTTGTTTTCTTCTTGCAAATGCAAAATATCTGAGGAGAAATTGCACTGAAATTTCCACTTATAAAATGCACCAAAAAAAAAAAATAAACATCCACCACTGATGATCCTTGGAACAGCTGGTGGTTTCTACCAGTTACTCCCCAGTGGCCAGCAGTCGCAATTTGTGACTAGTCTTGTCTTCAGCCATCTCAGGGCAACCAAAATGTGACAGGATGACAGATAGTCCTTTCAATAAATACTGACAAACAAATTAGAGCAAAGATGCTTTTCATAGCATACCAGATGTGTTGAGTTCTATCATATGGAACAAGGAATGAAAAACTGTCTACATCCCATCTGTGCTTTTTCAGTAATCAGTGATGCACTTGTTGTGGAGTATAAGGTACAGTAAACATTTGGACGGAGTTTTACCTGTGAAATAAATAGAAAACGCCAGGTCTTGGCCTCATCATCCTTGTCTAAAGCTTTTATATTAGCAAGAATACCTTAAATGCCTGGGAGAGGGATGTTCAGGAGTTAGAGTATTGTCCTGATGATTAATTGAAAAATTATGCAAATTCCAAGAGAAAGGTTTATGCAAATGAGAATAGACTGCAAAAATGCTCTTTGCTTCCGATCGCACACAGGGCTTCCAGCCTGTCATAATAAGCAATAGGTTAAAGCATTGCCGTTTGGATTTACATCATTTCCTCTCTTGGGGCTTATCTGTCCTCAGACTGTTAACCCAGATTTAATTCAAAGTGGCTGCAATTGCAGCTGCAAGAGCAGCGTTAAAATGGAAACAATGAAAAGTGAGTGCTCTTGGCTGGTGATTGAAAGGCCCAGGGCATGGCAGCACATGCATTTCTAGCTCACTGTTAATGAAACCAATATCTCTCAGGAAAAAGGCCCTTTGTGAGGGTTGTCCTTCCATTCAGAACAAAAAGCCTCTGGCCCAGAGTAGGAGCAGGGTGGCAGGGGATGAAGTGCAATAGCATGTGCCAGATATCTGTAATGAGAGAGCGTAAATAAAAGGATCAGGAGGTCTGGTCCAGATCCTCAGTGTAGGGCTGAGCTGTACCAGCTTTTAGCTCCTTTACCTTAGATTGAAAGACTGTGTGTTTTCTTTACAGTTTCCTACCAGAAAATAATTTCCTAACAGCTTACTACTTAAGAGACCCACTTTTGACTCCCGGTGTCATCGTCCTGTGTCCTGACCAGTCCTGGTCATGTCCCCTGGGCCTTACATGGAGATGTGAGACAATGCAGCCATCCTGGCTAACACCCCATCCCAGATGAGAGCCTGGCTTCAGGATCCCCTCTCAGCTCTGAGGGTTGCACTGCAGCAAGCCCTCGTCCTGCCTCTCCTCTGCCCATGCCCAGGAACCCAGGAGGCAGCTGTGCTTAGGGGACATGCAGCCAAGCTCTTTGTCATCCTCTTTGCAGAAGTGCAGGACACCAGAGGACTCCCGTCTCTGGCTATGTTGCCTGTGGCTGCTGATGCATACTCACCTTTCTCTCTGCAGCCATGCTCAGCTCTGCAGACACCCAAGCTCTCGCCTCTCTCCTAACATGAGGCTCAGTCTCCCTTTCTTGTCACTGCCCTCCCTTCCTCCTTCTGCTCTGTTGCACAAGCCTCTTATTATTTCATGAGAAATATTCTCTGAAAAATCCATTTTGCTTTCTCCTTCCTATTTGGTTGGTTAGACAATTACTAATTCACCTCCTTTTCATAAAATAGCCACAGCCATAATAATAAAGTCAAAATATGATTTCCCTATAATATAGTATAATCTCTCCCTTTTCTTTATTCCTTGCAGATGGTACACCTCTTAGCATAAACAGCATGTTAGCATACTGATTCCAGATGCATAAAATATGTACAAATCTTCACATTTTCTCTCTCCCTCGAATGAGTGTGTGTATATATATTATCCTTGCCATTTAATTTTCCCAGCTTTTCATTTTGATTCCTCTTTTAGGACAACACAGACTTGTCATAATCCATCTGGGATTTTATTCTTCATCATACAAAAATGTTGCTTGAAGGCCAGTTTTTACTTGGAATTAAGAGACTGAAGATCAGCCTAAATCGGAATATCTTAAACCTCTTATAATAAAATCCCTTCAGTTGTAAATGTGTTCTCTCAATAATTAGATAAATATACCAGACCACTTGTTACCAGACTAGCACAGGAACTAATTACATTATTTCCTGTGACTGCATTTGATGCACCAGTTCACCAACAAAGAAGTGGCTCCAGAATTTGTCTTCTTCTGAGGTTGTTGTAAATAACTCTAGTTCTAAAAAGGAGTTACAATAAATGCTCTCTTAGAATTAAAAGGCACTTAAACAAAGGAATCTAGGAGGGTGCTCTGAGAACTAAAGGATAAACTGGATGTATTTTGCATTGGTAGGTGAGGGGGTATAAAATTCTCATTTGATCATTTACAAAAGGCTTCTGAACTTCATTGTGAAATGTTTTCTCTTGTGCTTAAATTTCATGCCACAGCTTATTAAAAATTGACTTTGCAGTATTTATTTTACTTATCTATCCCAGCCAGCCTGTGCTTAACCATAGATTTTGTGAATTATTAAATTTTAAAAGCAATTTTATATTGGATTTTACACTCCAGTTCTGTCTGGAGGGATGTACACCTCCAGTTCTATCCCTGAAGCTGAAGTGCTTTGATTCATCTTTAATCTGAACAGTCTTAAAAGTGTATGTTACAAATTGTAAAATGTGATGATAATCTCCAGTGTAATACTTAACTAACTGCTTGTTAGTTTTAACATTTAACATACCATGAAAAATAACTAGTTTCCATAGGTTATCTGAGCCATAACAATGCTCATCATAATTCATTCAGTCAGATAACAAGAATTATTTTCAAACATAATGAGGAGCTAATAAAGGTCACTGTGCCCACAAACACATATATATCACCACTAATTTAACAATACCAGTGCTGAACAGATGCATTTCAAGTACAAATCTCTTCAGCTGAAACTGCTTGCTGCTAGAAGAGGGAAAGCAACTGAATAAATCTTCAGTATTTAAATTAAGGCTAGGCTCAAGTGGCAAGACTTCAATTGATGTGAGGAATCAGACTGGTACTAGAAACAGACTGGATTTTGACTAAGAAGCCTGAATTCCACATGTGTTGGGTCTAAAGTTTAAAATAAGGTCTGTATTTTCCTAAAGTTTGAAGTTGAGATCCATTTCTCATGTTAAAGTTAAGGGCAAGGATGAGGGCTTTGCATGTAAGTTTTCGTGCTTGCCTTTTAGTTTATGTAAATCGATTTCCAGAAAAATATCAACAATTTTTCAGGATATTGTTAGACGCCTTCTGTAAACTGAGCCCCTGTGTGGAGGTGGGAAATCTGAAATGCTAGTGTTGAGATTGAGAACCCAATCTTTTAAATTTTTGTTCTGTCACTGCATAGAGGACAGCAGCAGCAAATCTCTTCAGTCCATTGAATGGAAACACAAATTTGGGATTTACTTGGGTGTTGTTAGTATGTTGATACCAGTGACTTTGTGATGAATTTTGCTGCCAAGTGAGATGCATTGAGGTGTTTCCTAAGTCATACAGGTGCAGCAACAGAAACAAGAAACAACTAGTATGTAACAAATGATGGCATAAAATAATTGCTAAATGGATCAGAAGCAAAAAGACTAGAATATATTTTGTGTACAAACCTCTGTTCTAGCTAGGTCCATAAAAACAAACTAAAATGCTAAATCCTGGAGGTGCTCCATGTTATAATGAATGCCAGATTTCAAGGTGAAATTGTTTTAATTATACAGAGCATTGGCAAGATTAGTACATCCAG
This sequence comes from Cinclus cinclus, assembly GCF_963662255.1. Taxonomy (NCBI): domain Eukaryota; kingdom Metazoa; phylum Chordata; class Aves; order Passeriformes; family Cinclidae; genus Cinclus; species Cinclus cinclus. The sequence goes on along the minus strand of NC_085046.1, from coordinate 10,368,540 downwards.
TGTCGGCCTCATCGGATTTTGTTTGTTTGTTCTCTGGTTGATTGCAAAATTGATGCAATTATTTACATGAGGATTTTTTATTTTAATGCTTTTTTGTGTGCCACAGAGCAAACAGTAAATCCCCATCATCCTCCTGAGCAGCCTGTCAGAACAGGGCAGCAGCAAGAAACAGGGAAGAATGGGAGGAAGCCTTCCTTTTCCTGGCTCTAAATTGTATTGGGAGAAGCTATGATATTTTTTGCTCTTTCAGTAATAGTAGTGTAGAGCAGACCTGCAAAAAGAAAGTCATCCTTGTGAGCCAGGAAATCCTATTCTTTTGATGGGCTTATAGGCAATATTTGGTTAGTTGTATATCTTAAATCATAATGGGATTTCTTTCTAAACATATATTCTGTGCTACTCTTTATAAAGCCACTATTCATCTAGATCTACCTCCCTCCAGATCTCCATCCTTGATTTCTTTTCTACAAGCCTCACCATAATGATTTTAAAAAACTGTGAGTCTTCTAAGACTTCTATGAAGATTTTCTCTTGGACATAGGGAACCCTGTTTCAGTAACGAGTGTCTTAGCCAAGAACTCTGAGGTGTAGGTGGCTCCTCTATGTGTTTAGGTGCTTGGAGGCTCTGACTGACAAATTCGGTGCCTGTGTTTGGAAAATCACAGAGGTTCCTGCAAATGTATGTCTGTATGTGTGCAAACTTGATGTATATGTGCATTCTCTCATAGACAGCAGCCATAACAGAGATGCAAGGCTGTCCTGAAGAGCTGGGAATCGTTGTCATGTGCTGGAACCTTTTTGGATGACATTGACTCTGTTTTGAAGGTGGGAGGCAGTTTATGGATGAGATTTGCCAAACTGTAGAGGATTGCATGCATATCCACTCAAACTGAAGATATGCACAATGCGGTTTTGAAAATTTCACAGCGTTGTTTTGCCAGCTTTTTCTGAGTCACACCTTGAAACCAGTTTACAGTATCTTTCCATTGACAATAGTGCACATTGAAAGGACAAATCTACACAAAGAGCTATAGATAGAAGCATTGAAATTAGAATGATACAGAAAAGCCTCTGTCAGCAGAGTGCTCAAAATAACAGCAATGAATGACCTTCCTCTACAAAAATATGTGCTACCTATTTTAGGTCAGATATCTTTATTTTAGTTTAGTTTTGCCACATGTAATGGTGTTCCCACAAGGAGCGATGACAAGGTGTTTTGAGTTATGCCCAGTTTGGGTCAGATTTTGACATTTGCAAGAGGATGGAAGCCTTTGCCTTTGGACCCCAGCCTGGCCATTAAAAAGTGCAAAATACTCTGATCCATAACATACGTTTCTAACTGGGTTGTCAGAAATAACCATCGTCCCAAGGGGTGCGTGGGACTTCACCGAGCTGACGAGGTTGTCACAAGTGACACACATCTGGGAACTCTGTTTTGTTGCACTCTGAAGGATGTGGCACCTTTGCCTTCAGATGTACCATTAGCAGTCAGATTCCCTCTGCAGTTCATTCCTTAAATCCGTGCTAATTAACCGTAAAAACAACACGCTTGTTCCGTAGGGGTGCCTGCAAATAAACACAGAGTCACCTCTGCACTAACACATGAGGCTTTTATCAGCCTGGCACTGGGAGTTGTTACAAGCCAAAACAGAGTGAGGTTCATCGCATCTAACCTCAGCCATTACTGTGCTAAGCTGACCAGATGAAAGGCTTGGGGGCAGTCAAGAGATCGTGATTTAGTCTTGTGAGGCTCTCTGGGTTTATTCTCCAGGAAAGTATGTCCACTGCCGTTCATCAGGAACAGCAATCACATCTCATTTTGCAGAGTGAAAACATGGGACATTGCTATAACTTAACCAATGGACTCAAGCTGTGTAGTTGTGCTGTCCAGACCCCCAGGTCTCTTCAGCAGCAGCCTGGTAAGTGATAGCATCCATGTTTTATTGTGCTTATTTTCAATGAAGAATTCTGCAAGCAAGCATTTGCATTTTTTATTAGTTTATTAAGAGATTTGGAAGTAAGTTTTGCATTTCAAATATGTCTGGGTTTAAAAGAATCATGAAAATGTTCCTTTTCCAACTCATTTTGTGTGAGTGCAAATCACTTCCATCACTGTTTTCATTTCTGTCAGGACACTAAGCATATCTGTTAAGAGACAAGAGACAGTGGTGCTTGTTATGTGACTGAAAAATAGCTTTTGGTAACCTTATTGAGTGACTGGAGACAGATTACAGAAGAGATTTGCAAAAGGAGTTCAGGGCACTTCAGGGATCAGTCATCTGCAAAACCAGTGGAAAACTGTAGTTTGCCTTAGGTGGCTGGTTACACAGCATGAGTAGTGAACAGTCGAAACAAATAGTTTGCATAGGCTAAAGTATGTTTGCAAAGTGCATTTGAGCAAATCCTACTGACAAGTATATTTTGAAAAATCAAAGTCTGATGCAAACAGAAAAACTACTGAACAAATTAGATACAAATTGCTCTCTCAGCAGCAGACATGAGCTAGACATATCTTGAGGGCTACACATATCAATGACACAGACCTCACTCTACTGCCTAAACCACCTGACAGTGTCAGGGCCGTATGGAGCATGACTTTATGATCTTGCTGTCCCTTTGGGGAGGGAAGATATGGATTTTTTTTTTTTCCCATTTCTTTTTGAATTGAAGAAGTTCATTTCTTGCTAGTAAGTCATTTGTAGAAGTGGCAGAGGTCACATTGCACTTTGGAGTTTGTCACTCAGGGCCAAGGAAATGAATGATTGTGTTGTTTGTATTTAAATCACCAGCGTTAGATAATTACCTTTGTCCTGATAACCATCTATAAAGTCTGGAAGCAGAATAGTGGAAATCGACCTTTTCCCATAAAACTCTTCACTGGAGATTTACTGTGTGGCTACTTCTGGAGACAAACTGTCACCTTTTCTTTCTCCCTCTCTCTGTCATGGTCACTTTTGTTAACAAATATGAAGCAAATACATCTGTTGAAGCTCAGCGAAGGCCAAAGTGCTTCAATTTTCTTAGCACAAATGCTCCTGAGCATTCTAAATAATCTTGGACAATCAAATGCCTTGGAAAAATTAATATATATGGTTGTAATATGTTGGTCTTTACCTGTGGCACTACAGATGTAACCCCCTGACATATCCCACTGTCCCGGATTCCACATTTGAACAATACTACAAAATGAACAAATCAGAGCCTATTTCTAATGGTGAAGACTGAGGTTAGAAGTATTGTTTTGCTACACTGACCTAGCATTTACTTATAGCAGCCCAACAAAGAACCATCCACCTGCAGGATATGAGGCTGCAGACTGGTCCATCAGGGCTTCACAGATGAGCCCCATGGCACCATGAGCCCTTCCCCGCTCTGGCACTTGCTGCCAGCAGAAATGTGCCAGCTTCTTGGGGGCCATCCACTGCCACCCATCAGCCATGGCTGTGCTCAGGGCAGTGACAGTGCCAGAGGGGGTGGCTGTGTTCCTGTGCCTCTGGCTCTGCTGCATGATGGTCACAGGGATGCTGCATGGTGGCAGCTCTCAGAGTCTCTGCTGGGCATCAGACCCAGCATATTTTAATCAAAAGGCTTGGAAGCCAAGCAAGGCCTCTTTGAGCATCGTCCTTTAGGGTGTGTTTGATGCAAGGACTGGTATTTGGGTGCATTAGTGCCTTCCAGTGGCAGTAGGGAAGAGCAGGATTACTGGTAAAAAAAATCTGTTATTGTTTTCTCCTATATTTAAAACCTGCTAGTCAAATTTAAAAGTTAAACTGTGTGTAGGACGGCATCAAAATATAGCCAGAAGTGGAAGTGCAGGTAGCCAGACTGTGATAACAGTGTGCTGACTGTGTGGTTCCTGAGGGCACTGATGGGCTCTCCCACCCTGCCCACAGCCTTTCCAGGGCCATTAGTCCAGACAAAGTCCTGCTCTGGATAAATGCAGTGACTGTGTCACCTGGGTACAAGGGTCTTCCCTCACTGTCACCCACAGATACCCGTTTTAAAACACTGTGATTCCTGCTCCCATTTCCCACCTGTTTGAAAGACAGGACTTGGACATCAGTCCTCGGGAAAAATTCCCAAACTGAAGGAATCCCTCCCAGTAACCACAAGCAAGTTCCCCAAGTCCTGAAGTGTGATAGATTTTGGATACACTCTAAACTTCAGTGTTTATTACTGAATTCTTTAATGAAAACCACATCAAGAAGGCTGTCACCTGTGTGTCCCTTTTTGAGGTATCTAATGCTAGATGGTCTCCAAACCTAAATAATTACTTTAGACTCTGATACAGGGTTATGGGATCCACTTTGGAGGCACAACTGTGTCCCTCTATATTTCTATGACATCCAGCTGTAGGTATGACCCTCTGCCACCTTCTGACACCATGTTTTGTCTACACTCTGATGTCATTATTTTCCTTTCTTCTATCTCCTTGTGTCTGAGTTTGCACAGGAAGAAGACTCAGAATACAGGGTTTTCCCTGTCCAGGGAGGACATTTCACAGATGTAAGTGTGAGAGAGCTGCAGGTGACCAGACACATGGCACTGGTTTAATCTGACCAAATGTTTGCTTCTACATCTGAGCCAGGCATACATCCCTTTGCAATCAATGGAGTTATAGGCATGAGTCATTTTATCCTAAAATTCAACTCATGATTATTAAAGTTTCCACTAGGGGCAAAACAAATGGTATACAGCACCAAGAGAGTAAGGTTTTGCTGACAGAAAGCACACCCACATCTGCAGTACTTTAAGTCCTGGTAGCTTTTATTTCTGGTGGTTTAGGAGAGGACTGTGGTTGTGTTCCCCTGTCAGCACACCCCTGGTTCGCCAGGAGTTCATTAGCTATGGCAGGTACTGCAGTCTTCCGAGTCAGTGAAGTTCAAATAACTCCTGCTTTACCAGAAAAGAGGATTTTCTTTGTTGTTGTGGAAGGAGGAAAGATGGTTCATACAAGGGAATAAAAGAGACTGAATTCTCATGACTAATGGAGTTAGATACATTTGAAAAGTGTGAGCTATACATTTTCTAGTAAAGGGCCCCTCTCCCCACCAGGATTTCCTGTGCCAGAGGGAAGAAAGTTACAGATCGCTTTGCATTTTAAAATGAAAGGGGAGCTGTTTTATAATCTCTTGCTGAGATCAAAGGAGAAGGGAGGTAAATGCATATGTACTTCTTTCTCTGGTGGTGCACCAGCTATTTAGTAGAACTAATGGAGCATCCAGTGCAGAAGAGACAGAGATTAGCCTCTTCATCTCTACTAACTGTAAAGAGTCCAAAAGGATTAATATTATTGAGTGAATTTCAGCTAGAAAGTAGGAAAGAGATTCTCTCTCCCCTCATCATCTTTTAATCTTTGTTTCCAGAAATAAGTGAACCAGGTTTTCAGCCGCCCATCTTTTCCTTTAGGGTTTTTTTTTTTTTTCCTTATTATTTCTTAGTAGAAACAGAGCTGGAAATATATAATAACTCTAAGAAGATTTGACATCACTGAATTTTTGACACGTTTGAGAGAGAGCTGTAAAGGACTAATGAGACTGAATAGTCATGACAAGTTTATGGGATCAGAACCTTAACTGGTTTGAAACTGTTATTCCACTGACCTCAGCTGGCATGACTCCATGTATGCTCATGGAGTTCAATAAAACCACAGACACTCATTCCAGCTGAGGATCTGACCCCTGAAATGATGGAGTCTTAGCCAAAGCAAACTGAACTTTTGTCATGAATTGGTCTTCAAGGGAAAATAATTGCTAATTCAATGACTCCCACTGTTCTATTGCAGCTGCTGGTCATTCTGCAGTGCAGAAAATCTTTACTTTTAACTGGTGAATCAAGAGTTTCCCCAGCAGCTTCAATGCATGGAAGATCAGAGGTGCAGAAGTGTGTACAAGTCCTTCAAATGTTACGTGTTGGAAGACAAGCCCTACAGTCAGTTTATGAAGCAAAAGTGAGATACTCAAGAGAAACCTTCCCAGCTAGACATTTTGCCTTGCTGTCCTATTAGCTTTACCAGTAAGTTGTGAAAAAACATCTAAAATCCAGTTTAGATGGCTCTTTTGGACACGTAGGGGATTCTCATAGTTAGGGTTAATTTTGTGTAGAAAAAGCCTGAAAGAGCTCAGTGGGACTTGTTTTCAGCACACCAAAGCAGTAACCCTGGCATCTGTATTGATGCTACAGCACTATCCAGTCAAATTAGTCCTCAGAATTGCAGAATTTGGAGCTGAAGAAAGTAAGCAACCTGCTCAGGAGGTTACAGCTCTTCTGTTCCTCTTGGCAGTCACTGAAGGGAGATGAGAAGGAAAGAAACACGATAAAAAGTAAATGGCACTTTCCTGCTAAGCTAATCAGTTCTGTTTGAGAACAGAGGGCTGTGCCAACTGCAAATCAATGCACTAAATCACTTTCATTCTTGTGCAAGTCCTGCTGCCATGGCAGCTGCTAACAAGGGAATAAAGAAAACTGTTACTGGATATTTAGTAGACTTTTTAAGTGCTTGTGTAAAATAACACATTTAATTTAATGCAAGTTATGAATGTAATTGGAGTTTATGGACATTATAGCAGAGAAGAGAAGAAACAGATTCCTCTTCTGCACAAAGAGCTGGTTTATGTTCCCAGATTCCCAGACTATGTTTAGCCAACTCTGTCTGCAATGTTAAAGAGCAGCTTTAACACTTCATCATTTTGTTAAGGGGTAAACACTGAGATAATAATATGTCTGATACTTCATGTGGTTTTTAATATGTTCAAGTTACAGAGCAGAACTAACATATACTTACCTTGGGAGGAAATTAATGCTCTATAATGCCATAGACTATATTGACTACATCTTCACTGATGTAGTCAAGAAAGCCTAAAGTGCCTGCTCCAGATGCTGGTATGCACTAAAGCATGAGTAGATTTAATCAGATAATCCCACTTAAGACAGCAACAACTCCACCAGGGGATTTATTTAATGTTCTAATATTGTATTTTATTTTTCCTGTTCTTTTCCAAATTATTCCCAAATAATACTTGTCCTTAGATGTGACTAGGACTATCCCTTCCTGTGGCAAGTTTCTGCAAGTTTTCACTGGTGTTATTCATATAATGGATTGGGTTGGGAAGGGACCTTAAAGGTCACCTTGTTCCAAACTCTCTGCCATTGGCAGGAGCACCTTCCTTTGCTAAATGGCTCTTGAGGAGGTTGCAGTTTTCCTAGAAGGCTCTGTTTCTGCAACACTCTCAGAATTTTGAGCATGAAATAGAGCATGCACATCCCTGAATTCATGGTTTGAATCACTGTTGCCCATACAGAGCAGCCCAACTTTGTCATCATTTAAATCATCAATCGTAGCTGGGCAGTGAAATAAATGCTTAATATAAAATACCCATGGGCAAGCAGTAGACTACCTTCTCTTTAATTACATCAATCCTCAATCACCCCAAAGCAATGCCATCCTTGGAAGTACTAACTCTGACAGGTAGTACTTCTGGGAATGCCATAAAAATGCCAGCAAAGCAGCAATGGCAGAGAAAATAAGCTGCCTCATCTTTGGAGAATTATTGAACTGTACTAACATTCAAGGGTACAATGTCAGCACAATGCAGAAAGAGTTAGATGCACAACCCCCATTATTATTGTTGATGGGAGTCAGGTGTCAAGTTCCCTTTGCATCACTCTGAAAACTTGGCCTTCTTTGTAAAGCCTTAGCAAACTTTTCCTTTGTCGCTGCTCTTAATTGAGGAAAAGATTTGAAGCCATTTGTCCTAGGATTGAATAAAGACTGAAAATGTAGAAAGAAAATACAAACAAAGTAGCAGTGATGAACCTGAGACTTTAAGACTCTCTATGAGCTGTGATGGAAAATTTAATAAATATTGAAGGCTGGTGCCTTAACAGGTGAAACTGGAGGAGCTGCTTTTTTAGTCAAGGGCACTGTAATACCAGCAACACCCAGGGCAGACCCAGGATAGCCCAAACTCCTTCTAGCTCCCTCAGCTCCCAAGGGGTCAAAGGAGAATTTAAATGCTTAAATACTTAAATAACTGGCTCTGTTAGCAGACCTGGCTTCTCTCAGTATCATCTTGCCTGAGAAAGCCCAGCAAGTCTCAACCCTCTTATATCACCCTAAATTGTAACAGTTATGCCTTCAACTTTCTGCCCACAGACAGATTACTTAACACAAAACTGCCTTATGTTACCAAGGATAAATCAGGGCAGGAATCAGGTTAAATATCAGGGCAGGAATCAGGTTAAAAATGCATTATTACTATGGAAGTACAAGAGGGAGAGGTCATACTTGGCTGCTTACAGCAGATGAGCAGAGAAGAGATTTTAAAAAGCCTATCACTACTAATTGCCCACTGGAGCTTTCTGATGCAGGCCATTCACTTCCAAATGTTTAAGCAGGTATTCAGTTTGGGAAGCAGGGGTTACAGCTCACAGAGGAGTGCTCACAGGCAGTGTCTTCACTCAGCTGGGGCTGTTCCACATCAGTCCCATAGTCAGTTTTGGAAAGCAGATGGACAGCTCTATCTGCATCTGCATTTCTGGGCTTAACTGCAGATCAGCAAGTGAAACTTTAAAAGCACTGAAAGAGCTGTTTGTGTTGATGAAGCACATTGCTGTGCCCATGTTGAGTGACCCTCTTTACAGTGAAACTATCATTTTACCAAGTACAAAATAAATACTTAGCTGTTCATCCATATTGCACCTACACAAATATCTATAGTTTCTCCATGTAGTAACTCATGGTGTTTACTGTTCTTTGAGTGCCTTAAGTGGAAGCTCTGTGAGCATAAAGGAGTTTTGATCCCTCTTTCAGTAACATATCATTCAGTTCATTACCCAAACCTGTGCATAGATCAAGGACTGAAAATATCAAGGAAACATGTCAATAGGAGAGCCTTCTTGCAAAGGCTGCATTGCTCAGGGAAGCAGGACATCCCCCTCTGCACCCTGTAATCCAGCCACAGGTAGTGGTAACACCCACCAGAACACAGGTCAGGATTCCCAGACAGTTAGCATAGAAATCATGTCTCCTAACTTTGGACACCTACAGGTTAGTCTTTTAGCCTAAATCAATAGTCCAGGTCCCAGGTAAAATCAAGAGGCACCTGCTGGGAGGGTTTTATTGCATTTATCTCAGCAGTCATTTATTTGTACATGTCCATGACAATGACATCAGTCCCTCCTAGGGTTATTCGGCTTTTCTTACAGCAGATAATGGCTGAACTTGGAGACAAGAGTTTGAAAAACTGAAATTTGGTGTTAACAGCTCAGCCCCACCTTAGAATTTATCTACCTGATTGGACTGCTGGTTTCAGAAGGTGGCAAAACCCTTCCAAATCAGGTAGTGCAGCACAAAGCTTTGTGTCCTCCTTGTCCTTCTGCATGCACAGTGCTGAGCCTTAGTCTGTACTACTGCCTGCAGAGGCAGCTGCTGTGCTCCCCTGCCCTCAGCTCCACTGGCTCTAGGCATCTTTTTAAATACCTTTACTGACTGTGATACTCTTACTTTGGGTTAGACCACGCACATTTCATATAATCATAATTTAGTTGACAGGTTTAAATTAGTGATAGGCAAACCTCTCTTAACCCAAAACAAGAATTTTCCTATAGTCTTCTGGTCCAGCTTAGCAAAGTCTCCTTAAGTAGTGCAGATTTGTAGGTAGACACAGGCTGATGAGAAACTAACCCATTCACCCTGGTACTGGCCAAACTAGTTACCAATATGACTGAATGATTTTCTCTTTGATAATACTGTTTGATAATACTGTTTGACATACAATAAAGTAGTCACAGTTACACACACTGATTTATTGTTTACTTAATAGATTCATTGCCTATTTTGTGGTCTTCTTGCATCTCTGTTCAGCACACGTTGGGAACCGGTGGGTTTTATGCTATTATTTTCTCTGTACTTCTGCTTTCTAAAGTGATGACATCCCAAAAAATAGGGATTTAAAAAAAATAAAGAGGAAATAAAAGCCCATCACAGTTTATAGAATGAAAAATAAATATATTTCCAAGATTGAATGTTTAAATAGCATAAGAACTCGGATGTGGATTGCTAAGATGTAGATTTTAAACTGCCATCTTCAAGGCACAGCCACATCACTTAGAAATACATAATATAGTACACTCCAGAGGCAGACAGATGCACATAAACTGATAATAACTCAAGAGTTTTTATCTCTATATGTCCTCAAGCAAGGCATCAGGAGAGAGAAACACTCCTGCAACAAAATTAAGTAGTTTTAGATCTAATTTTACTAGGCTGAACTAGATTTCAAATTGATTTCCAAGGAATCTAACAGACACATTGCCTTTCTTGTAAAAAATCCATCAACTACCTTGTGTTTTTACTTACTTTGCTCTTTACTGGAAGTAATAAGAAACTAATATTTCACAGCACAATGTGTTTCATTCCTTAGAGGTCTTTTATGGTGAAGGAGCTTGGAGTGGTACACAACATCAAGGTACAGCCCCTGAGATTTGTCTATGGAAGTGCCTATTTGAATTCATGTGATAAATCCGCAGTTATACCCCCCTGTCTCCATTCCAGAAATGCAGGAGAGCTGCAGGACATGCCACTGTAGAAAGAAATTGTGTCCTAATGCATGATGTGATCAACTAAACATATCCCCATGTACCTCAGACCTTACTGAATGAATCCATACAAATCACAGGCACGGGGATTTTGCTGGTCCTTTCTGCTTCCTAAGTGATAAGCCAGAAGTTACTTTGGCCTCAGAGTAAATGATTGCAGCCATGTCTGGAGGCACTGGTGGGATGCGGGGCTGCAGAGAGTCCAGAGCACGGGACATGGACCTGCCACTGCCCGTTAGGTGTTGGATTGGCCCTGGTAAAACATTTCACACAGCTTCCCCAAAAGCTTCCCAAGGGTAGCAGTTCTGGGTCAGCAGACAGCTGGGACAGGATGCACAGAGGATTAGTTCAGCTGCCAGCCCCCTGAGCTAACTGATGTTTCACATTCAATGTTCTCTGCAGTGCCATAATACCATAAACTGTTATTGCTACTTAATATAATTGCGTTTCAGAGCTCTCATCTTGGACACAGATCCCATTTTGCTAAGCACTGAACAAGAATAGAACGAAAATATATTCTCTGCTCCAAGAACTACATAAAAAAATTATACAGGCAGCAAGCAGATTTACAGAAGACCCCTTCACTTGGCAGGCCATGTTCAACTTGCAGGCAAGGCACAGGCAGGTGTTTCTGTGCCTGAGCCCTGCACTGAACCGAACAGCTTGTTGCCCTGTTTCAGAGAAAGACTTCATGGCTCCAGGTTCACAGCTCTGACTTCTAACTGAAGGCACAACCTGCTTTGAGCATCTGAAAACCTTCACCTGAAATGCTGACTACCAAAATGTTCCCTAGTTTTGTCTTCCCTTCAGTTATCCGGCTAAAAACAATGTGCTCTGATATTTTACATCTTTGTTTCAAGTCCTTGCTGAAGCAGAGAACAAAAACAGTAATGTTGAATACACTTTTTCCTTTAAAAAACCTAAATTACTTAATCTGAATAGTCCCTTTTGTCCCAGTTTTTAAGAAAATTTTTCCAGTCAAAAAATCATATTCAACCAGAAGGTTTTTCTCTCTGCATATTTCTCTGCTACCTCCAAGGAAAGCTTTCCTTAACAGTTCCCACATGGGCCAGGGTGGGATAGCACAGCAAATGATCTGGATTGAAAACCAATTATAAAAATCAGACCTTTAGTAACAGTCCACCTCAAAGGCCATGCTCTCAGGAGTGCCAAGCATCACACCTACAGACAGGAGCAGTCCCACATATTTTAACCCTTTCAAGTTCTCCAGTTCAAAGGCTCTTTTTCCCCCCTTGGACTGCCCAGTCAGGCATGCTGTTTCAATTGCACTGACTGCTGGCTCTCAAGGGTCCATGATGTCAGCAGAGCTCCAATTTAAGATCTCACGGAGTAGGACTGAGAGGAGAAAACACAATCCAAGCAGGAATGGGCATGTGCCAATAGCCCCTTGCACATATATGCAGGCTTGAACTCATCCCCTGCAAGACACCAAGCTGGAGCTCCTGCAGCATCCAAAGCTGCTGCTCTGCCTACAGAAACATCAGCCCTCTGAAGGGGTTTAGGGCAGCCACCCTTCCAACTTAAACACAGCTGGAGGGGATGGACAAAGACCCTCCCAGCCCCAGGGAGGAACTGTGGTGGTAATTCATGGAGACCCCAGCACAGCTTTGTCACTGTGGATATAAAAGCTTCACACAGAGCCTGCCTACTTGCCTGTGAAGCAAAAAGCACTTGGGAAATGCTGTTAAGCCCTGCACACTCAGAAACTTTTGATTCAACAGCTGGTTCTCAAACTCAACTTTAAGGGCTGATTCTGACACCATGCAAGTAAATTCCTATCTAGAAACTAGCTGCTTAAATTAAATAATTCAGCATGGTGGCCATACAAGCCATAATTTAGAAGGCTGTGAGCCATCCCAGTAAGTGGTATGGTTTAAAAGCATTGTTATTTTCCCCACAAATCTGCCATATTTTCCTTTTTCGTTAAGAATCTCTTCATCCTGTCAGTCAGTGTCAGCCCAAGCCTGAACTGACTGAGATATGGGAAGGAAGATAACGAATCAGCTCCTGATTTGCATGCTCTCTTTTCCCTGTATCTCCCCTCCCTTTCAAAATAAATCAAGACTAAACACAACTGTAAAAGCATAACTATTCAAGTAGCTGCAAATACTGCTTTAGAGAAATAAAAAATAAGTGTTTTTTTCAAGAGGCTTTGCAGCTGAGTTTGTGCTATTGCATCATATTTGTGTCTTCCTGAGAAATTTCATACTCCACACAAACTCAAATGAATTACTTAGGACTGGTATATAATGTCCACATTGTGTTTTTAAAAGAATACTATTGAAGAAACCTCTGACAAGTAAGGTAGCTTATGTTAATCAGTTTGAATATGAGAATGAACCTAATTCAGTAACACATTGTTAACACTGACCTGGCAAACCACTGGTATCCATTTGTTTACTGGTATCCTTCTTGTGCTTGAAAGTTGCATTTTTGAAAAACAATTATTAATAGTGCTCATTAGTTGCCAAGCAAAAGAGCATGCCACAAACTTCTTCTCAGAGAAAGCAAATACCAGCAAATACTACTCACTTTTCCAGGTTTGAGCTAGAACCTGCTGCAGGATCTCATGGTCAGAGCAAGTTTTTTTGCTGCAATCTGTAGAGATGGGAGAGTACAAAGGATGGGCCCTTTCTATAAAGGAAGTACAACCCCCCTGTGGATTCCAACTCTTTCCTTACAGCCCTTCAGCACCTCCCCACCAGACAAGCTATTCCAGCACTGCACTATCCCTACTGTTAGGAAGGGATTTTTAATGTCTAAAGTGAATTTTCCTTGGTGCAATTTAAGTCCATTACTTCTAGTTGTGTTAATGCACATGGAACACCGTTTGCTCCTTTCTTCCATGCAGCAGCTTTTTATGTGCTTGCAGGCTGCTGTTATGACCCCACTCAGTCTGCTCTTCTCAAAGCTAAACAATTTGTCCAACATGTATAAGGGCTGATTTTTAAAAGTGTTGAGCTCCTGCTGTTCCTGTTGCTTTTATTCTGGTGATTGAGAGTGAAAGAACTTCCACAGAGTTGATGATCAAGCAGTATTGTCTGGTGCCCTTCAAATACGGATAGGTATGAAGGGCACAAATGTGTTTATAGCTGTATGTGTGCATTCTTGTCTTCACAATAAAAGTGTATTTATAGGACCTGTGACCAGCCTTCTGACTGCATCCCCAGGGCAAGAGCAACTTCACAGTAAAGCAGGTTTTAGTGGAAACTTGCCTGCCTTATGTGCCAGGCTTTGCTGAATCATTTGTAGCAAAACGTTTTCTGTATTTCATGCAACACATATCTTGTTCCATGGAGTTTTTTATTTAAATTATTTTCATGGCTACTGTAAAAACACTGTTCATGATTCTGTGTTAACTGTTTGCTGTTACTGGAAAATATATCCTTTGAAGAGTGAATTGAAATCTTTTCCATCCCAAAACAAAAGAGTAGTAAGGCTTCTCCTCTAGTAGGCTTCTCTTCAGAAGAAATGATGATTTTTGTGCTTAGAATACTGGAGCAGATTCTCACTTACAAGACTGTTTTATAGTGAATGCACTACAAAATATGATGCTATCATCTTGCGATAGTGTTCCAGGGCAGCTAGAGATAAATTCCACTATACCTGTTCTTTGTCTCTCAATTTCCATTTTAAATAAAGCTTTCTTCGTGTCTGTGTAGGCTCCTATGAAATCTCTTCTTCATGGCATCAGAGACTTTGGGTACAACTGTAATGCCAGCAATAATGCCTTCATGTATTACTTCTCATAAACATAGAGTTATATATTCTGCATTTCTGCAGAAAAGAGTTTTTGAAATGTCTTTTTTTTTTCTGTTTAAACCCTCTCTCATAACCTTGAAAAATAACTTCCTCAAATGAACACAGAGAACATTTACAATCATAAAGTAAAAGTCTCTGTTCTAATTTTGGGTTACCTGTCATTTCTTCTTTTTTTGGGGGAAAAAAAAAAAAAAAACAAAAAAAGAAAGAAAGAAAAAAAAAGAGCCAATACATGGAAGGAAAAGAGAGTGAGAGAAGGAGGCTTTAGTGGTATTTTTTCAACCTTGTCCTTTATTCTTATTCATAAGTTTTCATCATAGTGCTGGAAACAAGGTTAATTATGATGAGCATTAACCTACATAGGGACCATAAAGTGTGAATACACAAGTCTCCTAATCTTGACAATTAACACTGAATTTCACCATTGGTAATAAAGCTGAACTGCCTCGTGGTCTGCAAAGCAACAGGCATTAATGTACAAAAGATGGAGTTGCACAATAATATCAATAGTTTTAAGCCTAACCTGACTTTTTCCCTGTGAACACCTTCATTTAATTATTTTGTCATTTATCTTTTCCTTCTTCAGTGGGTGAATAATTCATCTATGCACTGTGTATACTACAGCTTCTCTCTTTATACAGAGCTTACTCAAAACCCTGCCCTCCTCCCAGACACACTGAAGGTTCCTGTGGTTAGCCAATGGATTGACATATTGAATTATAATCTTTATTATTGGTGTTGATAGAAGCATATCCTGTTACTAGGATCTGCCTGTGCTTAGTTGACACAAACCCATCCATTGCTGCTCTAAGCACGCAGCAAATTTTACATCCTGTTTCTCTGCCAAACAAAGCAAGGGCTTTGGGGGCAGGTGGAAAACAGTACCAACAAAAGCTTAAGATGGTTAAAGGATCCCTTAAGACAAAATAAAAATAAAATTGATCAATTTTAGATCCACATTGTAAATTTCAATTTAACATATCAATTGCAAAAAAATAAATCATAAATTATCCCTTTACCTAACAATAGTATGGTATAAAACTAAATGGATTTGCATTTTGATTGGTGGCAGGAGTAAGCATTAGCCACTGCAGCAAGAAAGCACTTCCATATCGCTTGGTTAATGGGTTAACTTTCTATGAGAAGGATGTATATTTTCTCAGCAAAGAAGATTTAGGTTTGTGTGTGACATCAGTGTCTTGAGAGTTAATCCTCGAGGTCTGACAGCTGTCAGCAGTCAGGCACAGGTGGAGTACACGCACTTTAGGATCTCAGAACCCAGACACAACAGTCACTGCTGGTACTACAGCCAAGGGCTGCCCTGATCCTATGTCTATCATCTCAAGCATTTCCCTTACTAAATGCAGCCTTTGGATTAGGTCCCAAAGCCTACGCTCTTTTCACTTCAATCAAAGAAACCAGTTGAGAAAGTCAGTAGTGAATACCAGCCTTTATCATGATCACAATCCAACAGTCTCACACAGTGAGATGTCGTACAGAGACACCACATTTCTCACTGAGCAATGCCTTAGCAAAAAAGTGTCAAAGGAAAATCTTGTGGCTGTAGCATTCATAAATAGCTTCATTCTTTTGGTTCCTAACATCAGTGCAATCCCGTAATGAAATTGCAATTGAAGGAGGTTAATTTGTGCTCTAATTATATATTAGTCTGGGCTGAAAGGTTTCTGGATGGAAAAAGGTTTTCTTCAGGCAATCTTTTATTCTGCTTATTGTATTTACTTAACAAAGAGCAGTCAGCTTTTACAGTGAATTCCAGTAATAGAGTTGAGCTGTAATGTTACCCAGCCAAGGGCAAATATATGCAGTCATTTTTGATGGGTTCTGATAACAGTCTTTAACAAGAGCAAGGATTGTTTGCAAATGTAGGAAGAACCAGGCCAAAAAGCTAGCAGATGTGCTGCTGAAAAAGTTTAAGAGCTCTTCATCTGGAATACCTTCTAGGCCAGTGGTACTTTAGCAGACCAGTAGTTTCAGGAAATTCAGGGAAATATTTTCTCAATGATAAAGATATTTCCCATGGAAATATTTTTTCCTTGTGTCACTTCAAAGAATACGTTCTTAGTCTTATTTTGATGCTTCTGCCAAAGGATGATAGGCCAACATTGTTCACAATGTGCAGGATGCAGAGCATTTTCATCGAGGAAATAGGTGAGCCTCAGCCACCTATTTCCTCAGCCATAGCTGAGGCTTTCTAAGCAGAGAAAGTACTTTAGGAAGTACTTTAGGAAAGCAGCAAAGTGGATCACCTTTGTTAGGTGTGTTTCTATTTCTTCTGTCAAGCAGACGCTCTGCTATTGTTGGTCCTCAATAAAGTCCCCATAGTGTGTCAAAAGGAATTCAGCCTAAACAAAGTAAGTGTTCAGCCAAACAAACTAGTTATCAAAGGAAATAAACCATTTAAATATGTATATGTTTCTAGTGTTTGTGTTAACTTCAGTTTTTCCCTATAGATAAATCCTGAGCCAAATATTGACCTAGTCAGTTTCAGTTCTCATTTTGCTCAATCTGCCCTGGCCTCTAATGCAGAGTCTGATCATGGCACTGGAAGTAAATGTCTCTGCCATACACTGTCTGCAGGGTAAACAGAAACCACAGTTAAAAGCACAAGAGGGATTTCAAATAGTATTCTTACTGTGTGAACAATAGCTTTCTGGGCACACCATAAGGGTTTTCCAAAAATCACATCAAAAACAGGTAGAATTACAATCTGCATTAGTCATTACAAACCACGTTAGTCATTCCTTTGTGCCATCCACCACTGAGTTTTCTCTTAAGAATTCTGGTTCAGCCTCCGTTAGGGAGAGGAAACAAGTGAAGTAGATGATCTCATCCACTAGAGCAGTGCTTATGTCCCTTCTCCCAGAGCAGATTGCCTGCCCCATTCCCAGCTGGACCAGTTCAAGCATCCCCTACTCTGCAGTGCTTGGGCACCATTGCTGGGAAGCAGTCAAGAAACGCTACATGAGGGCAGAAGCCAGGTGTATTTGGTGTTTGCCTGTGCCAGCTGTAGCAAATGCAAAAAGGTTCCGTTAGCTTGGTGATACTTTAGAGTCACAGAATCTCAGAATGGGCTGAGCTGGAAGGGATCCACAAGGATCATTGAGTCCAGCTCCCAGCCCTGCACAGCACCATCCCCAAGAGTCACATCAAGTGCCTGAGAGCACTGTCCAAACACTTTAACTCTGTCAGACTGGTGCTGCGACCACTGCCCTGGGTTAGTGCCCAAACACCCTCTGACTGAAGAACCTTTTTCTAATATCCAACCTAAACCTTCACTGACACAACTTCAGGCGATTCCTTCAGGTCCTAAAACCAAACAGACTTAACAAGAGGTTTTGACCTGAGAAAAAGTGTGAAGTAGATGTGAATGCATTGACTGAGTACTGATTTTATACATATCTTTTCTTCTATTTTCTTCTAGAAAAACTAAGCATACTGTCAACCTTCATAGCACCCTTCAAGTACCTGAGTCCTGGCCCTACCACCATGGAGGATGAAGACAATTTAAGTAAGCAGTCTTTTTTCTCTATAGATGAGCAATAAAATTCAAAAATAAAATCTCTGCAGTGGAGGAACAATTGTGGAAAGGAGGTGGTTTTGCAACTATAGGCAATTCCTCATGTGAAATCACAGAAGGGAGTTGGAAGGGACCCACAAGGACCATCAAGTCCAGTTCCTGGCCCTGCACAGAGCCATGAAATTGAGAATTGAAAAACCAGGCTTAAATAAACCAGTAATAACCTAAAAACTAACCACTCTTGGCAAATTAGTATTCTCTTGGGCCCTTACACCTCAACCAACTGTCTGAGCCCATGACTATAGAGCTGGAAGAAAATCCTGCTGGGTTTGAAGGAGTTGAAAAGTCTTCCAAACACCAAGAAGTCTGACAGGGCAGTTAGGAATTAATAATGCTCAGTAAGCCCTTCCATTTGCCACTTAGAATAAATTATTGTGTGTTATCCTGCCTGCTTATTGTAACCCAACTTGAACCTTAAAAAAAACTTAAAAAAAAGGAGGGAAGCTTTCTGAACCAAATGAGCAATGTTTTAGTATCACCTACCAGATTGGCTTCTTTTCCAGCCAGACACATACTGCCATGTTGCTTTATTAGAGCCACTCAGTGAGAGAAATCTGGTGTTTTTCCCTTGTTGTTGCTGATCTGCCTTGTTTTGGTCATGGTGCATCACCAAGGGGAAGAGCTGCTGGAGGAGTGAAGAAGCACAGCCTGCTATTTTCTGCTGCTGAGCATCACATGGACATCACACTATTCTGCTGCACAGCAAAGGCAGGCAATTACAGATCTTAGCAAAGGCAAAAAAAAAATCTGAAAATCCTTCAGAATTGGTCCCAGGAAGGCTGTATTTTCAGGAAGACATACGAGAAGCATACACACACACGCAGAGGAAACGTATTGTGCACAAGATGAGCTTGTGCAGGCACCTCCTGCGTAATAGTTCCCAAATGTGCTACTTAGTTATTTTTAGGTAATGTAGGAAGTTTGTACAAGCCAAACACTGTAACACCATTTTCTTATTGCTGCTGTAACACCAAGACAGCTTCATGCCTGCGTGGGCTGTAAAACAGCTCACATGGACAGGGTTTTCTGAAAGAGAAACAGCAAATGTCACTGTTTTCAGGGTCATCCTACCCAGCCCTCCCTTTGGTCAAACATATGCTCCAGTGAAAAGGCAGCTATTTATTTCTTGCTACACAGAAAATGTTTTAGGTGTTACTATTAGAATCTCTAAATGTTTTTTAAATATGAATTAATTTTAAATCATCCAGATTTCTGTGTTCACTTGCAGTATAGTGGCCTAAATCCCACTAAAGCCTACAGCACACATGTACCTCTGGAGTAATTCCACATTTTAAAGAGCTTCAGAGATTTGCTCTGAACCAGTGGAAGAACCTTCTCCTATGTTAACAATTTAACAGGAGCCCAGGAGAGTGCTGGCAAGGTAGAGAAGTCAGTTCCTTATCCCTGTAGTTTTCTGCTCACTGCGCTGCTCCCCGACTGTGCAGTATCAATGGGCAGAGCTCCACCAGCTGAAATGGATACAAATCCTGTTTCACATTCCCTTAGGCCTTCTTTACAAAGGGAGCTATGCAGTTTAACTACACCTGCATTTTCAACAGGTAATTATTAGCATACAGACATGAGTTTTGTGGTTTATGATCAATGAAGTAATACTAGAAAAACCTATCTAAGGCACTATGCACCTTTGGAATGAAATTGTTGGTAAAGTAATTATCTGTCTCTGATGAAGGTCTAATCTTGAACATGTAAGGAAAGGATCACTCTATTCATCCCCAGAAGGCAGTTGTAGCTAAGAATGCAAGAATTGTCACAGAGGATTAGAAACAGGAAGCCTAGCTCTGTACATGGTCTTCAGCATTTATTAGTGATGCTTTCAGAGAAAGGACATTTAAATGGGGATCCTCCCTTTGGTATATCCTTCTGGCACCTAGCAAAAATTTACTCTGCTAGAATCTGCACCTGAATCACCATATTTCTTAGACATCAACAGAACTGTCTGTCCTCTCCGGAGCCCACTGATACTTCTGATCTCAACAACAGCCAGGAACAAGGTGTGATTTAAGGTATTGTCAAAAAGTGCACCTTTTTATTGCTTCAAGGTCTGCTGTCTCTAGTGCTGGGACTGCATGAAACAGTGAATAATCATTCCCTGTTCACTACTTAAACCCGTCTGCCTTTCATGATGTTACAAGCCTATGCCTGTCCCTGATCTTTAATTGTGCCATCACCACTTTGCCATGGCATCAAGGCAGATTATCAGCAGCCACAGACACTTTTGAATCCAGGTTGTGCCTGTAGCAGGAGCTCATGATTCCTGGGGATCTCATTATGGAGTGCTGCCACGAGCACAGGCTCAGGGCATCACACCTCTCCCCAGTGTCTGCAGAGGGAGCTGATGGTCCCCAACACACTGATTTCAGCAGTCTTGAAGGACACATTCCAGACTCAGATTCAATGTACTGAAGCATGTCCAGTTATGATGAGCATGTTGGTCAAATTCCTCTTCAGACAGCATGAGGCCCCAGAGCTTTTCTTTCCACAATGTGAGATACAGCCTTACACTGTGAGACAGACAACCCTGTCTCTAAGAAAAAAGTGAATATCCCATTTCAGGAGGCAGAGCTCCAAGAAATCCTCACCAAAACTATTCCCTTATTTTTGTTTTGAAAACTGTGTCTATTGATATCATTTGGATTTCTCCAGGGCCTAAAATGTACTGGGTCTGATTCAGGGAGGCATCTCCTTAGGTCTGTATCTGCCATGGGCTGCCTACATTTTCTGCTACATGCAGTTCTTTGCTAATGGGCAAAGAGCATCAGAATTCAAGTGTCAATCTAAGGTCAGTAGATAATTTGAATTATTTACTTCATTGGTAAGATCTGTACTAGACAAGAGTTTCACAGTTACTTCAGATGGTTAGGTGGGCAAAGTAGAGTATGTTCATTCTAGAACAGCTAAAGAAAATGACAGTCACCTTTCACAAACTTTTCATCTTCACTTTGAGCAAAGTCCTGTATTTTTTTCATTGACAATGCTTCTCTCTGCAGTGTGGTGTTACACACCAACAAAATCTAATTACACTGGTTTTAACCACCTGAACCCTATGAGCTGCCAGGGAGTGTTCAACAGCAACAGAGAAATCATGGCTTACCTAGACTTTCTACATGAAGATTTAAAAATATATAAGTGTGTTTTCATGTAAGAGAGAAAAGAGTGATTTCTGTTGTTAGCTTCAGGTTTATAATTCTAAAGTCAAGACTCCCAGCAGAAGCATTCCCAGTTCTTGGCTGTGGAATCAGTAAGTGTATGAAAATGCCATCTTGCTTGGAAGAGGAGACTGCCCTGCATTGCATTTGATGTCGGAGCCAGCCTTGGATGAAGGTACCATGGTTCTGGCCCTGGGTTCATACCTGCTGCTCCTGATTCAGGATTTTTCACTTTCAAATATTCCAGGAATTATGAAAGTCAATCCTTCTAGAAGCTGCAGTCAGTGTGACATAGATGAACAGCAAAAATGTACTCTACCTAAGCAATCCAGTGTTCACTAACCATTTTTAAAGACAGTAACTGCCCATCTCAGAGCTATCAGTTAAATCAGGAGTTGGCTATAGTACAGATATTGCAAATTTTTTCTTTTAATATCACAAGTTTTCAATAATGTAGTGTCCATTTTAATTCAATAGTAAAGATGCTAGCAAAAATTGAGATGCCACCTACCACGTCTCCTTTCCCATCCTCCCTAGAAGTTGGCTTGACAGCAGAATAACCTTCAACAGGAACAATATTATCTCTTCAAATGTAGCGTGGAGTATCGGATGGTTAGTTCTGCAGTGCCCTTAAGACCCAGAGACATAGTCAGTGTCATTATTAGTGATGCATTATAGTTCTGAAATGCTCTTGATGATGCAAACTCTCTAGGTTAACTCTACTGTGCATAATGACCGAAAGGAGAAAAACATGAAAGAGCAGTCAGAATATTGAGGAATAGTGCATAAATAAATATATTTCACTAACTGCTTTCCTTTTTGCCATTCAGTTACTGAAGCAAGATAACAATGTCTTCTGTTGCCTGTGAAACTGCAAAAATCAATTAATAAAGTTAACTGAGGAGATATTACAGGGCAAAGCTGTGGGACTTTTTTAGAAATCTTATGCAATAAATTAGAAACTATTGCCAAAAATCTACTATATTTTTCTTCCTCCTTTTTTTTAACTCCATCCCCTTTCAATGTTGTTATTCTCCAACCTTTCATCATGGGAGAACCATAATTTATATTTTTCCCCCAAATGTAAAGAATATACTTGGGAAAGTCAAGAACAAAGACATTATGAGAAATAACAAGACTGAAAATGATCCACAGTTTTGCATTTTCCCTGTGTGTATCCTCTGACTTATCCCTTTCCTTTTAGCACTCTTCATTTCTAAAATTGCTTGTGATTGTTCTATTACAGCTGCTTACAGTATTTATCTTGTGTAGTTTGGTGTCATTTGCCTGCTTTGTCTGATTTTCACAATAGAAGTACATGTGCCACCATTAGAGAGGTAATCTTATGTCTGCTACACAGAGGTCTCATAAAAGGCACATTTCAAAGACTTCCTATTTCAAAGATACCTGAAAGTATAAAGTAATTTCACATTTCCTGGCAGCTGCCAGGGATCACACAAGCCCATCAGGCTCACAGACATTCTGAGGCACTCGCTGAGTTTAGGCTGCCTGTGCTTTACAGGCCATGATGACTTCTGGCTGCTGCAGCTCCTACTGAGATCTGGGAAGAACTGAGCTGTTTCCTGGTGTTTCAAGATCGGGTGCTCTAAAATCTGGTTGGCTGTAAGGACACTTGAACAGATTTTCTTCACTGTGACGAGGCCAAAACACACCATAAATGCAGACATGTCATTGCTGTGCGTGCCCAGCTTTGTCCACAACTTTATCCTTTGTGCTTGATCTCTAGAAGTTTTACGCTTGCATCTCTGCATTTTTTTTCACTTCCTCAGGGCAAACTCTGCTGGCCAAAACATGGACTAGGCAATTTTATAGACACAATTAAAGACAAATAAGTAATACTTATTTTATGGCTTTAGTTAACCATTTTTTATTGAGGATGGTTAAGGTAGTACATTAAGGTCACACATTCACGATCACAAATCTGCAGTTCTCTGAAAGAAAAAACATGGAATAAGACAACATGAATTGTAAACACAAATAACCTCTTGAGATTTCCTATTCAGCAGTACATAATCAATACAAATTCTTTTCAAAGCTGAATATTGTGTGAAGCAGGAGCTATCTTTCTTTTCATGCTTCTTGACTACAGTATCATTATGTATCATAATTGGCTCTGTAAAAACCCATTAGGTTAAGATGAGAGAGGAGGTGTGAAATGCAGAACCAAACCTGTTTCCTGCTAAAAAATATGTCTGGGTCAAAATATTTTGTCTTTACTTTAAAAAATACACATAACTAAAGAGATATCTTCTGAGTGGGATAAAAACATGAGAAAAGGTCATGACAGAAAATGGCCAGAGACACTGCCAAGCTGGATAGAGGAAGTTAAAGCTGATATTCCCTTCTCCCTATATTTCCCTTTCTCTGCTATAGAGAGCAGAGCCTCTATGGAGTTGTGAACTCAATGAGAAAACAGCACATTACCCTTGTGCCTTATTTTTCATGATTTTTAAATGTCTTATTTCCAGAGAGGTTGGTTTAAAGATGTCATATTTTATACAGCTGAATACTCTACAATGAAACTTTTCTTTTCCTATTATGTATGTCTTTTGCTTTTCTTTCCTTCCTCACTTGTCTTCATTCTGTCCCCTAGGCTGCAGAAAGTAAAAATTAACTAGTCACTAAAACCTTATTTTATCAGATCATGTTCTGTCTCAGCAAAGCACTGCAGAAGAGAGCTCTTTGGTGATAACTTTGGAGACATTGACCCAGGCTGGAAGCTCAGTGTGTGCTGCAGGGTTTTCAGGAGAGGAAGCCTAAAGACTCAATTGTGCAAATGGGCCCCCATTTGTGACATGATTATCACTCCAGTCTAAGCAGTGACCCTCTTTCTGTGGAACAACTTGCATGAGTGCAGATTTAGGGCTCTGATTGGAAAGTCTTTCGATATTTAATACAAGTGTAGCATTTCAGGATATAAAGGAAGTTTTTAATCATGATGGTTGGTTCTACGTAATCTCCTCAGGCTCCTGTGCATCTGTTGGCCCAGCCTAATACTGGGGTGCAGCACAGACACAGAGTTCCAGCAGTTTCAAGCTTAGTCAGCAGCTCACCCCCTACATCCTTGCAGCCAACCTATATTTATCAGAATAGAGAGAAAACCAAGCATGGCCATGGCCCCGTAGAAAGTGGGAGGACCATTCTCTGTCCCCTAAGGACCACAGGGACCTTCCTGTGCATGAGACTGACATGGCCTGTGTGGGTGGCATGATCATGTCTGACAATAACAAACCAAAACCTGGGAAAGGCTCCATGCCCTGCGTTGTTTGGAGTAAAGCAAGCAGCCACACAGTGCTCTGCTTGAAAAGGGATCAGGTACATTACTCCTGGCATGGGTTGCCTTGTAGGTTGGTTACAGCCATGTTTACTTCCTCCATTTGTCTTTGTCCCAAGGAATGCACAGGAGGACTGGAGTATGTGTCAGAGATGCAAGACATTTAAACAAACTCATCAGAAATTACAGAAATTTTATAGGATGTTTATTTAGCCAGCAGCACATCTTGCGTCTCATTCAGGACATCAGTGGGATGAGTCTCCATTCTCAGCCGTGGCACAGAGCACTGCCTTGCAGCACATTGCACAAGCGTGGTCCAGAGCAGTAGATTCATTGCTTCAACAATGGAGTGCTCCCTTTATAGCTCCCCACTGTCCTTTCATTCCCTTCCCAGCACTCCTGGCAGTCACTTTCTCTTGTTGCTTTTCTTTGACATAGATTGTCCTTTATGTCAGTAATGATTCCCATCATAATGTTCTGGCTTCTCCTGGTCTCATTTGGATTTATCTAGAACTTTTGCAATATTGGTTGTTGCTGATGCAGAAACTAAGAGCATCTGCAATTGAATTTGACAGAAAGGCACTCACTTACTAAACTGGGATACGAGTCCAGACCAAATTATTGTTTCAAATGCTGTGAAGGTCTGTCAGTTTGTTTCCTAGTCTGGATTCATGATGTTGACAACACAAGAGTCTATGATATGAGCATAGATGGTCAATGTATTAATTACAAATAGATTATTTAATGTAATGGCTCATTTTTCCCTTTGTGAATAATGTCTGATTTCTAATAATGTGTTCATAAGCATTCACCCACATGGATTATAGAACAATTGTCATCCTAAGGGAATTTTGCAAACTATTTACATTTTACTAGTAATTATCAAGCAGTTCATTTAAGTCACATGGCATCCATTATGCTTCATCTCTGAATGATGTAATCTTTTCTTAAAACAGAAGGCTAATGACTAATAGAAGCAGACCTTTAGGGACAAGTAAACATTCAAAACATGCAAAAAAGCTGTGCTAGAAATAATAAACCAACCATTATGGAGATACTTAAGGAAAACTCCTAAAAAGGGCTTAGCAACAATTTCTATAATTTTTTTATTTTTGGCTATTCTGACAGCCCTAGGCATAATGTCAGCTATGATGATGACAATTGTAATGTGAGTTGTTTCCTTTCTTTACTGACAGGTACCAGCAGTGCAGAAGTAAAGGAAAATCGAAACATTGGCAACCTGGAGGATCATCCAATAGCATCTACTGATAGGGCAAGAGGGGGAACAACTAGCAGTAAGAGGAAAAGACCCTTAGAGGAAGGCAATAATGGCCATTTCTGCAAATTTCAGCTTATCTGGAAGAAAGTTTCATGGTCAGTGACACCAAAGAATGCTCTGGTTCAGCTACACGAACTCAAACCAGGATTACAATATAAAATGGTTTCCCAGACAGGTCCAGTGCATGCTCCAGTCTTTGCTGTTGCTGTGGAAGTAAATGGACTTACATTTGAAGGAACAGGTCCCACAAAAAAGAAAGCCAAGATGCGCGCCGCAGAGCTAGCTCTGAAGTCATTCGTTCAGTTCCCCAACGCCTGCCAAGCCCACTTCGCCATGGGAAACTGCATCAGCCCATCCACGGACTTCACTTCCGACCAGGCAGACTTCCCAGACACTCTGTTCAAGGAGTTCGAGCCATCCACACACAGCGAGGACTTCTCGGTCTACAGCCCCGTCAATAACGAGCTGCTTTCCACCGCCTACCGGCACGGGCGCTTGCTCTGCCACACGCTGGACCTGATGGGCCACGCCAAGCCCGGCAAGCCCAGGATGGCCAAGGCGGAGAGCGAGAAGAACCCGGTGGTGCTGCTCAACGAGCTGCGCTCCGGCCTGCGCTACGTCTGCCTCTCGGAGACGGTGGAGAAGCAGCACATCAAGAGCTTTGTGATGGCCGTGCGAGTGGACGGGAGAACATTCGAAGGCTCAGGACGTAGCAAGAAGCTGGCCAAGGGTCAAGCAGCGCAGGCGGCCTTGCAGGCCCTCTTTAACATTCGTCTGCCCAGCCACATTCCCACCAGGAGTAAATGTCACCATTTGCCACAGGTGAGAGCTCCTGGGGAATCTGCCACCACACTGGAGGAACTCTTTTCATGAGTGGGATCGGTATTGCTGTAGCTGCTGTTGGTCTACCCAATGGTCCCTCTGATGTTACAGCAAGTGTCATGCCAAAAAACAACCTTTTCCCCATAGAAAGAGCCACAGGGAAAAGCTTGGAAATAGTATCCTGAAATCACTGGGTACAGTTTGAAGCTCGTTCTATGGGAAGGCATAGAGGAGAGGGCAAAGTATAAGGGGAAATACCAACATTTCACCTTGGCACACTGATAATATTAGCAGGAACAGAAAAATAAAGTAATTCTGTGGTACTGCACCTTTCTTAACAGAGAGGAGCCCATAAATAAAAGGATGGTCCATCTCCTCCTTTTAGAGTTAGATTTTGATGAGCAAACGTGCTATTAGAGGAGACATAAGTGATAAGGAATGCTTCTGAGTCAGAACAATTCTGCCATTGGAAAAGTTAAAGAATTTGGTTCATTATAGTCGTACTATTGGGGGTTATTTTTTTTTTGTTCAGTTGGTTTGATTTCAGGGCGTGGGTGTTTTTTGTTTTGATTTTTTGGTTTCACATATGCCTCCAACAGCACAAGGTATTATTGAAAGGTTTGAAACTTTCCTGGAGCAAATGTAGAGATTACAGCTGTATTTGTATAGAAAATATAGATCTGAGGTGCATACTTAGTGCATGAAAATTTCATAGTTGGTCATAGGCCAAAGGCTATCAAAGCATTATTTAGACTTGTGTCAATTTTCTAAGTTCACAGGAAGTCAGGATTTGCAGACACTGGGAAGCATTACATGGGTTCAAGTAATTTATTGATTTGTTTGTGCTATCCGAAAAGGTTTGATCCATCAGCACCAGGAGGTGATCTACAGCTACAGAGCTCCCTTTATGAAGGGAGTTGTTAATGTCCAGGATTTAATGCAAAGCACTAGGAGCACTAAGAGTCATTCTGTTGTTGGCTTGCTGTGACACCCTAGGCAAGTCATTTAAATTCAATATGCCTGTAATAAAAATGAGCATATTATATGAAAGAACACTTCAAGATCCTTAAGTAGTGTGCAAATGCAAATCATGAGTAGCAATTCTCATTAACATTAGTAAAGACAGTCATTATATGTTCAAGGAGTTTGATAGGAGATTAATCCTCTAGGTAGAATGACTGCCTGCAGGACCCAGGAATTATATTTGGTGACGCAGAAGTTTCCTTTCTATGTTTCCAAAAAGAAAACACGACAAATGTAAGAAATTCTAAAATACACCATAATCCTCCACTTTTCTTTTAATTCCAGGTTGCAAACTCCATGAACCAGTGGGATAATAACATAGTTCAATAATAACAGTGATCTTCACAGAGTGCTTTGCAGGCATTTTGGAAACCTTAGCCAACTGGGCAGTTTCACCTTTCCAGTGCTTCTTCAAAGTACACACAGTTTTAAATGAGATACCTCTAGTATTTCCTACCCAAATGAATTCTGGTTATAAGTAATCCCATTCTGGTGGTTGCTTCACTGCCCCCAGTGAACTTTGCTGGGTGTGTCAGCAGGTAAATACCACGTATTTATTGACCTCTGGTTTTTCATGTTCTGAAACTGCACCACAAGGATCATGCCTCAGTTCCTGAGCTCTCTGAAATATTCCCTGGTTTCTTGGCTTCACGCTCACCTTCTGCCTGAATATCACATTTTATTCAGTCGCCAACTGTTCATTAAGTGACATATTCTCCAGTGTATGTTCCCTTTTTTATGGCCTTTTCTCCTTTCTGTAGACTGCTGCCCTCCTTATCTTCTTCTCTTCACTGTTCTGGAAGTATAAATGTCAGTGAAAAGGTGTCATTGAACTTTCTCCGTCAGTATTTCTTGAGTGGTTATGTATTGTCCAACTAAAAGATTACTTTTAATGCCAGCATTCAGAACATTAATTGAGAGATAAGCCTTAACACTGATTTCTGCTGACCTCCTTACAAGCTGCTCTCATCAACAGATATAGCAGCTGTGACACCAAACCTGAGTTTGTGTTACTCAGTAAGTCATAATTCAAATTCCACAGAAACCAACAGACATATTTCCACTGACTTCATCTTGAGCATTAAATCCAGAAGCAGCTTTTCTTGTTCTCATGATGTTATGCAGTACCTCATCAAGTGACTGCCTTTGCTCACTGCCTCAGTCAGTCTCTCTGGTGTTTGGTCAGTCAAAGCAGTGTAACCATACTGGGGAGAGTGCAGCTGTCAGTAGCTGTGGTCAGAGCCAGCTGCTCCAAGTGTTGTTCCAGCTCCTTCTTGTCCCCCTGATCTTGTGGGAACCACATTTTCAGACATACTTCAAACAACTTTTCAAAACTATTCCTATTTAGTAGTCTTGGTTTATGTCCATAGGTGTTTAAAAGCAGGAAAACACCATGGACCCAAATAGCTTAGAAGTAGAATTTGAAATATTAGGAGGTATTGATTTTTTTCACAGAATAAGGAGCAACTATTGTCCTATGCAACCATCCGCATTTTTCATGTGCTTCATTGTATTTGTCAAGAGTATCAAACAGCTAACTCATTAGTAGTGTGGACAGGCTGGAAAACAAGATCAGCTAGAAGAGTTTCAACCATATTTTGAGTATTTTGTAGAAACCAGATGTGTGTTTATATCAGTGTTTGTCTTTTGTAAAGAGTATTCCAATTTTGCATGTCTCTGCTCCTGTTTGCCTTGCTGTTATCTGTGGTGCTAGGAGGACAAAATCTATCTTTTTGTGGTTACAGCCTGATTGGAAACAGGAAATGGCTAAAAAAAAAAATTTACATTTCTGCCTTGTTTATCAGGACTCCCAGGGGACCTGGTGTCCTTAGCCTGGGCCTCGGGTGTGCCCTCAGACAGACAGACACTTTTCTGCTGACTAAGGGACATTCAGTGTAAAATGTCAAACTTCAAGACACAATGAGAGGAACTACCTAAAGGAGGGTGTAGCCAGGTGGGGGTTGACCTCTTCTCCCAAGCAACCAGCAACAGGACAAGAGGACATGGCTTCAAGCTGTGCCAGGGTGGTTCCAGTTGGACGTCAGGAAGAATTCCTTCCCTAATAGGGTGGTTAAGCATTGGAATGAGCTGCTGAGGGAGGTGGTGGAGTCACCAACCCTGCAAGTGTTCAAGAAACAATTGCTCATGGCACTTAGTGATGTGGTTTAGTTGGCATGGTGATGGTTAGTCAATGGTTGGACTTGATGATCTTGGAAATCTTTTCCAATCTTAATAATTCTGTGACTCTATGATTCTGTATCATCCAGTTTGTCCTGAGAGGTGCTGTCTACACAGGAGGCTTCTGAACCACCAGGAAATGCCCAGCATGGATGTAAAACTCTGTCACCTTGATCTCCTGATTCAGGTGAAACAAAGGGCTACAAGAATAGCCAGGCCAGAAATAGATAAACTCCATGGGTCATCTGCAATCCAACTTGCTTCTTCAGCTGCCTCCCACCATGAAAATATGTACTGAAAACACACCATGAAATTCTGAGCATTTTACAATACCAGTGTTTTCTTAAAAGAACATTGCTGTGACTCTGACTTTCTTTCCTGTGATTGTTGCACAATGTGTGTGGGCTAACTGCAAAGTTATACACAAATGGTAAACAAAAGCTTATTACAGTTTATACCAGAAAGAAATATTAATCTCATAATTTTAAACCAATATAATTGAGGTCATGCCTTCTTTATTGCCATCAGCAGTGCATCAGTCTGCTTCTGTGAGTCTCATACAGGTGCAATAGTGACTGACTGGGAGACGTGTGCACTTGCCCATGTATAGGATGAAGAGTGGGTAGCAAGAACCACCTGAAATGGTCTCAAAATTTGCCCATCAATCTGCCAGTTCTTCCTCAACTAGATGTTTGTTCTGTGCTAGGCACTGAAGTGCAAGATAAATACTATTGATGGTGAGAGAGTGGGCACACAATGTTGATGGGAGTAGCTAAGATAGGAGCCTGGAGATCTGCTAAACTCATGGCAGAGATAAAATGAATCAGGAGAATGGAAATTACAGCTCTTCACTGTATCTTGTATAAGTCACTAAATATTAATTCTTGTTTCCTGGCATACTTGGTCTTGAACTCCTAATCTCCATCAAATAAAATGAAATTTCTTCAATTAATCAGCTTTCATGGAAGTCTGACAATTGTTTCTTCCCACTTTAGGAAGTTCATGTTCTTACATTCCAATACAGGAGGCTAAATCAGAGGGTGCTGACCTAACCAGCCCTAATGAGTCTGCACTGGTAGAAATTCATCCACACACTCCCAGGCTTTCCAAGTGCAGTGTTTTCAATTCAGGAGATCAAGGTGGCCCCCAGCTGTGTCTGAGCAACTTGCAATTCTTTTTCTAATCTTTTAGTCCTTCTAACCTGTCTTAGTCTAAATGGCATTCTTACTGCTGTAGAGCAATACCATTAATTAATACTGCCATAACAAATTAGTAAAAGAGGGGTGCCTGGATTTCAAATGAACCTAAATTAGAAAAGAATAGGTGTGGAAATCACGTTCATTCTGCTTTGAAATGGCTTAATGCTGCTGTTGCTCGTTCACATCCAGACCCTCCAGAGCAGTGGTTGTCTACTGACTTTAACAAAACCTCATTGTGTTTTGTGTGTGTATCATCAAAAAGAAGCAGGGTGTCTCTCCTTGGCAAATACAGCTAACCTTTTGGATCCAGCTAAATCCCCTATTTGCCAAAAGCTTCATCTGCAAGCTAAAGTGATCTCAATCCCATGTTGCAGTGATTCTTTACTTTGAGCAAGTCAAGGATTCCCATCAGTTAACTTCAGTGTCAGTGTCACCTTGGTGAGAAGGTGGCATCGTCATGGGAGGAACAGCCACCATGTCAGGAAAAGCCACATGCCCCAGACTTCTCACCCACTCCCCTCCAGAAACCTGTTTCCCTGTGTTGCAGAGCTGGTTCATATTCATGCAGTGTCAGTTGTTTCTGCCTCCTTAACTTTATTTCTCTCAATATCCTCATTCACCAACTTCCTGGAAACTATGGCCTCTTGCCTGTGTCACAGTTAAGCCAGGGCTGAGGTTAGCAGTGATATATTTGACTCCAGCATGAAGAGCAGCAGCACATGGAGCAGGCATTGAGCTTTGAGAAGCTGTTCCAACAGGTTCCTGTGAAGAACTTTTTCTGGTCAACTGAGCAGGTACATAGTTTTATAAACTCCTCTGTTTTCTCCTGCACAAAGAGAAACAGCTGGTAGGAGTGTGAGTAGCTCCTGAGAGGAGAATGCTAGAAAGAGATGGGGCCCAGAGAGATGCCTTTGCAATGCAAATAATGTTTGATTTTCAGCCATCTATTTCTTGCTCTGTAGGTGGGGAAAGTTGCTTTTATAATCAGAGCTACAGGCAATCAAGAAATTTATAGGATTAGAGTTTCTTAAGCCAAACAATGGCAAAAGAACCAATTTAGAGGCACAGCATTCATTTACTGGATACTGTTATTATTATCTTGGCTGCTAATTGGATTGTAGTCACTTCTAGGCTTGCAGCTGAGGAACCAGGACCACGTCCTCACCCTTCATACAAATGCAGTATAAAAGATAGTTATTGCTCCAGAGAGGTTACAGCTTGAGTCTCAGATGAAGAAATTACTTTGCTTTAATATATAAAATCCATGCAAGATCAAATGGAGATACAGAATGATTACCTACATGGAATTACAGGAAATAAATTAGCAGAGTAGAAAGGACTCTGGTCACTTCCTCTCACAGCATCAGCATACTGTAGACACATTAAGGGCTTTGCACATAAAAACCAGTCATCACTGCTAAACAACACATAACTTTGCATCAGCTGGGCTCCAATAATCCTGCAGTTCTCTGCTGCAAAAAGAAGTTGGCATATCCATCTCCACGCTCCCTGCATCTCTCTTTTGCTCCTCAGTTGCTGTAGTGTGTAACTCCCAGCCATAGGCAGCTCCAATCCCCAAAAGATTCCCCTGCACTTAAGTCCTGTGTGATATAGAGCATGCTCAGGGCTTTCAGAGCATTAGGTATGCTGAACAAAACTCTCCTAGCCAAGATGTTAAATTCTAAATGTACCACTCACCTAATTAATAATACTTAGAAGAACAGCAAAAATCGTGGTAATTAGTTAATGAATGGCCAATCTTAATTCACAGAAGTGAAAAAATAATTGTATTATCTTCAAGGAAAAAAATCTATAAGGCTGAAAGGTATTTTTAATGCAATTTAAGTTTATAAGCTATCCAAATCTCTTCTTCCTCTGAGAAGAAAGGAAAATCAAAAGTATTTAATTTTCTCTTATAAAGACTGTAAGGGTCCACGGTGATTACAATGTACTCAAAGTAGGGTAAATTGGATTTAACCATCCAAGTTAGCTGCTAGGTGCTGCTTTAGCTCTTTAATAGTTGAAAATATTTAATGCCATCCATGCATCCACAGAAACAACATTTGATTTCTTCCCTTCAGATTCTAGATTGCATATTAAACATGGCTAGTGAGACACAGTGTGGATTCTGCTGACTTGTGCTATTTACCTCAATAAACCAGGCTTGTCTATCCATGAAGCTGATGGTGTGGATCTGATTTGTGAAGAATTATTATTTGTGCAACTCATTAGGGTGAGACAGTTTGAACAGAATGATTAGGGCTCCAGCAACCAGCAGACCTAGTTAGTACATGAAAGCCGAGTCCCAGTCTGGTGTCATCCAGACATAAAACCTTCCTCTAAACCAGACACTCTCACAGCTGTCAGAGTTGCTTCTGTTGTTTTCTGGCTTTGTAAGTGAGCTAGGGACACTTCAAAAAGCTCCCGGCAAGCTGGACCTCGTTAAAGCTGCAGCTGAATCTTGGACTTGCATCCTGAATTTATTTTATGATGCTTCATTATTACCTACTAAATACGAGCCATGATAGTTCTGCTCCGCTAAATGGAGCTGTAATACAAGCACCCGGAGTGAATTTTTCTTTGGTTGACTTCCATGCAAAGCCTTTTCTGTTTGAGCCGGAGTGTTAAAGTCATGCCAAAGCCACATTCTTTATCTATTTTTATCTGTATTCACATCTAGGAAGTCTTAATTATTCAAGCAGATTTTTCCTTCTTTGTAGAGTACCAGAAGCAAGCTCGTACCATTTATTTTACGATGACTACCTCCCTCTTGTGGTCCTTGTGCCAGCCCTGTGGCAGGCAGATCCATCATCGTGTGAGCGAAAAACTACCAACACAAAATGCCTGTGCACCTTGGCAGGGCAGTGGTGTCCAGAGCCTCCCAGTGATGCTGCTGAGTATCCCAGTGCCACATGCAGCAGAGGAACCACTCCCCCCCCCTGAAAAGGGAATATCTTTGTCCATTTTATTTTTCTTGCAAGTGTTAGCCTTTAAATAGTGGATTTGTATAGTAGTCATGGAGAAAACCAACATTTTTCTTGCCTCTGTATCTCAGCTAAAATGTCTACACATAGTGCAGTGTGAAAGGATTATGTACATACACATGCACACAAAATAGTATGCAGGTCATAAAATTCAGTAGGGGGAAAGTATTTAGGGTTTAATCTTAGGACTGCTGAGAAGTAATGGACAGAACAGACTTTGGACTTGTTATACTGGATGTAAAATGTGACTCATGTGTTTAGACATTTTTACAGCCAGAGAGAAGTGGCTGAGGTTCTTTGGGATAGTAAAATCCTTCATTGTTCTCACAGTGCTGTCTTAATATAAACATCTTACAAGTGAGTTTGGATTTTTAATACAAGCAAAATTTTAGAGTAAGGGTGTTGTTTTTTTTTCTCTTTGCACATACATGATGCATGATGTGAACTTTTGTTAAGATAAAATATTTTTACAAATTTCTGAGAAATAGAAAGCAGAGATAAATACACGTTATCACTGAAAAAGTGCAGAAATTATCCATCTCCATTCATCTCATTTTATTCAGTGAAAGCAATCAACATTGTCTATGTCTCATGATATCCATCAACTTCTTAGATTGTATTCTAAGATACATACGATATTAATGCATCTATTAATTTTTTCTCCTCTACCTTTAATAATGCAATGTTATTGCATTTAGACAAATTCATGTTCCTTTTTCATCCTTTCTAGTTTCCTAATTGACAAGTCAGAGTCTACTTCCAAGCGAGCTGTTATTTCCTGTTCATCTTCTGAACCAGGGTAGACATTTGATATGAAAATACCCAAGCATGATTGCTCTTAACCTACTTGTCATCACATCTGCTGCAGACTACAGCCCCATAATCAGACCTGAATTCACACAATGGTACCTTAAAATCAGTGCTACAATGAGATGTTATCCAAATGAGCCTATGCTACTGAAGCCGTGCTAATTTGCACATCCTTTTGTGCTGTCTCTTCTTGCTGTCTTTATCCAGTTCATCTTTTAAAATTAAAGGCAGAAAGAGTACATTCTCTGAGGAAACAGTCAATTATGCAAAAATGACTGCAGTTTGGTTTGTTCTGAAAAATAATCTAAGCATCCCATGATTTCTAAGTTTTCTGTTCTTGTTGAGTTATCTTGGTGAGTTCCTATTTTTAGGCCATCTTCTATTAACTGGGCACTAATGCTCACAGAAATAATTATAATCAACTCCTCTCTCTCTTATGTGGGACATTGCTTTAATAGGTTAAACACAAGGAATAATGTGTGTCCCCAAGGTCTGGTGGGGAGGTGGAGACAGCTACACTGCCTTAATTTCTTGGTTGATAATTAGTTCTTATCCAAATCAACTTTGCCCTGGACTTTTAACGAATAATCCTCACAGGGATATTGGAGAACAAACTCATTACTCCAGAATGAGACCCCTCTTTTCTTCTACTCTCCTTGAAATACACACAAGTCATTCTAATCCCCAGTGCCTAATGACCCTTGGACACCCATCCTATGGGGAGAGCAGCTCAGAACAGCACCACAAAGATACTGTTATGCCTTGGTTGTCCTGGTCTTTGCAGGGAAGCAGTGTCCAAGAGATTAAATGCTTGTTTAATCCTGACGCAGAGACACAGAAACCCTCTGCAAACTAAACAGTGGCCATCAGCATGGAGCAGACAAAACAAGCAAGCTAGAAAAAAGCAGGGAGCAGTGGTTGGTAAGACAGCAGTCAAGTTTCTTGAAGGCTCATGGTTATGGCAGCAATGAGGGGCAGATGTGATGATTGATGCATGCTGCAGGACACAAATCAGAGATGCACTGAGGTTTTTGTGCTTGGGTATCAGCAATTTGCACAAAAAAAGAAACATATCACATAGCTGTTAAAACTGTTGTCTGAGCCAAAAGTTGGCAGGCAGCTCTTGGAAAGCAGCATGAAAATAGTGTCCTACAGTAATGTTTATAGCAGCTCATAACAGAGTTCACATGGAGAGAGGAGGAATTGCCCATGAGGGTCACCAGTCTGGAAAACACCTTCACAGATGCTAAAGGCAGTTATCAGCTCTCACTGAAGAAAACCAAAAAAAGCCATGGAACATTGATTCCTATGGATCCTATGGATTACTGAACTTGAAACTCAGCCCAAGGGTTTTTCTATTCCCAGCAAGCACTGACAGTACATTAAAACACTGTCATATTTTGCTGCCTTTTGTGGCATTGCATGTTCTCCCTTCAGTGCTCAATTAAACCAAATCAGGAATTTTCCTTTATGGATTTATATGGACATTACCAAAACAGGGGACATGAGTTGTTGACACAAAGATATCTTCATCCTTTCTGTGCCTGACTTCTTCAAAAATGCACCTTCAGTGCTGCAGCAAATTCCTGCTGATCATAATTCATGGCTCTCTGATGGTTTGGGCATAGCCTAAACTATCAATATTTACTCTGGCAAGTATCTCAACATGTCTGGAGGAGTCTGTGGAATGTATTTCCCTTCCACATGGTGCTGGCTATCAATTAGAGAAGACAGCAAGATATCTTAAAATTTGGGTTTTTTTTGCTAAATAAGCTATTTTACTCAAATTCACCAAAAAAAATCTGAAAAACAAAGCCACAAAGTACTGCTATAAGAACTGTCAAGTAGAAATTTGTTTTCCTTTTTTTTAATTTAAATCTATGATATTTTTGGTCACAATCATACTACTGATAGGAGATGCCCTCCGCTTTTGCAGGGCAAAAGCCTTCAGCCGCATTTTTAAATTTTGACTTTGACAGAGATCAAAGTACAAGAGGGATAGGCTACTGCTGTCACCATGTTCTGGAGAACACTGATAGGAAGAAATTGATAGCATTCTCCAAAACACTGACAAGCTACAGTGCATAGATTTTCATTTTAAATCCTAGATCCATGGGAGAAAAAAAAAAAAAGTAACATGACTTTGAAATTTACTAGTCTTCAATATAGATATTTTGAATTTTTTCCACTTATGAATAGCCAGGAGCCTAAATTTATAACTTTGCCTGCATCTCCTCTTGGACGTTTGTGCACTCAGGGAGATCTTAAGCCCCCCTTTCTCCAAAATAATATAAAAAAAAAAATTAAAAAATAGCATTCTCCTTTTTATAACAAAAATTAATCAAGCAAGCCAAACTAGTTAGTCCTTACAGGCAGACTAACACCTTGCCATGTAACAGAGCTAAAATCTGGCAGATATCTGAGCAAAGCTTCCCTGTGGCGGACCAGGAGCAACTTGTGCAAATTCAAGGGATCTGTTGGGGAGCCCTTGACAACAATAGGTCACCAGATAAACGCCAATAAGGCTGAACTCGGCAGGGGGAGAGAAAGAAACTTTGCAAAGACAAGCTGGAGGAGAGAGGAGAACAGAAAAAAAGGCTTCTGGGCTGCCTTTGACAGTAATTGATCCAAACAAACTAAACACTCCTACTGCAGTGGTTAGCAGCAGCTGGATTTTATTTCTCCCTTTCAAAACACGCGATGCCGAGAGGGCGATCAGCACAGGGCACTTGCCTCTCCTAGGCTGGGGTGTCCACTGTGCAGGAGCAGGGCTGCTCCCAGCTGCAGAGAAGACTCCTGCTGGAGTCAGGAATAGAAGCTTATAAAACAGCAATTACTCCCTTGGGGACCTGGGAGCAGTTTTTATGGAGTGAGGGTGGAATTGACCCCCTTGGTGAAAATCAGGCAAAAACCGCAAGTGGGGGAAGGAAACTGTTGGAGTTACAGCAGAGTCTTGAAGTGAATTCCTTGCAAAGGCATGAATAGGGAAATGCTTTGACAATAATTCGAGCTGTATTTTGCTACCTATGGCATGTACTGTGTTCTGGGAGCGTATTTTTTTTACATATACCTGCTACCATTACAAATATTAAAAGTCATTTTTGTGGTTGGGAGATTATGGTGAATAACTGAACCAACATAAACTAAATTTTCTCTGATATACATAGGCATGAAGCCACAAAACAATAATACCTTTATTCCATATTCCCACAGGCATAAACCAAAGCAGAATTTGAACCTGTGGATTTATAGCAAATAAAACTTACACTGAAATATGTTCCAGCTGTTTCTCATTCCATCATGCAGCTGATAAATAGCTAATCTCCAGTTCAGGCCTCTCTATTTAAATAAGCACACTAAAAAGTTTAGCTATCTCTGACTGAACTGCTTCAGCTGAATATCCTTCATTCACTGCTTCTGGCCTCTATCAAATGCAATTCAGATAAATTCTGTTTTCTACTAGTATTTGTTTCTCTCTTGACACAGTTGATATAGGGTCCTGCTTAAAGCTTTCAGACTGGAAGAAAAAAAAAATCTGAGAAATACATTATTTAGTAAGCACAACTAAGCATCACTAATACTAAGAGGACAAAGGATCTCCTCTGTATTAGCTGTGAACAGATACATTGCTCTCCATGGGAAGCCTCACCCCCACCATTAAAACTGGTGATTTCACAGAGCTGTGACCAAAGAGGGACTACATCTTTCCCTGAAGCACAGCTGACGAGCAGGAGCCGTGAGACACCCCGGACTTGCTGCATTTCTGCTTACCTGCTGCTCTGCCTATTGCCTCTTTCCCTGCTGCTGTGAGGCAGCAGTCTGGCTGCTGGCAGGGAGTGGGCAGCTCTGCCCTGCCAGGGCACAGGCTCACAGGTGTCTCCAGAAGCTCTCAGCCTTTTTTCCCTTCCTGGCTCTGATGGTCCCATTGCTGGTTTCCATTTTCTGACTCGTCTTTTTTCAGGAGTGATGTCTCTCCCAGCACACCCCATCCAGGCAGCAGCAGGCTGGAGCTGGAAGGAGGCAGCTGTGAGAACAATTCAGTGTGATTTTAGGTTAAATGTTAGGTGCCCCGTCCTTGTGATAATAGCTGGCATTAGAGCACATTAGCACAATTGCACTTGCTGCAAATTAACAGCAATCGGTGCAGAGGCACAATATCAAGTGCAATAATAATACACGTGTATGAAAAGCAACATGATCACTACCTAATTAATTAATAACTGGTTACTGATTAAAAGGGGAGCATTTGGAGCTAAATGTGTCCTTGAAAACACTAACAGGATTGGTTTAGCACTGATTGTATTTTCCAATAAGACACATAAGTGCAAATAATTGCTTCCACTATATCATGGAATTAGTTCCATGACAGTTCAGCTGATTACTTCAAGGTTTTATCTGTGTTTTGTAGCTGTGAGATCAGCTACCATTTTGCACCTTACCAGCTGGTAGTGAAACACTCTTCTGTTTACATGTACTGCATGTAATGTAGCAGGAGAAGCAGAATCAATACTGTAGATATATACAGTACCTGCATCGCAAAGGTTACCACACTTGGAAAATAGCTGATGAAAACTTCAGGTAATGAGCTGAAACATTCTGCAAGTAATTCCTAGCAGCACTAAAAACAATAATATAACTTTGCATGACATGGCTAATCCTCTGCAGACTGAGGGAGGCGTAATTTTTTCTGGAAGGGAGTTTTGTGGTCCACTAAGGGTTTGAGATATGGGGTATACCTTATAAGTGAGGAGTGGCTCGTAACTCAGGAGAGGTGGAACCTAAATGAAGTCACAGAGGTCATTCTTGTTTTAACACTGGGGAAAATGTGCCCTGTATATCGCAGCTTTTTCATACATTTAGTTAGTGGGATAATTCTAAGTACAACAAAATGTTATTTTTTTTCCATGTTGTATTTCATGAGCAGAAACCTTTTAAAACAATTGAATTTCAGAGGGACCTTTTGCTATGCAAGTCCAAAGTTAAGCTTCTTTATGTGAGTTTAATGAAATACACGGAACTCTGTGGTTTGTTTAGTGTGTAGAATTACCAGCTAAATATTTTTGCACGTTTTTCCATACATTTTTTGCAGTGGCTGCAGTGCAGAATCTGGAAGGGCCAGTGAAGCAGTCAGAGAAGTTTGCCCATCCTTTTATCTCCCTTCATGATAGCAGCCATTCATGTGATGTACATATTCTGCAGAAGAGATTTCTGTGCTTGTTTTCAGGCTGCTTTCCAAATTAGCTTTTTGTCATCAGCTTTCTGCTGCTCTTAGCAATCCTTGAGACAGTTCAACTGTATTTGTTAGCATAAGATATCTCAAGGCATTCATTCATCCATCTAGTTTAAAAATAGGGACTTCAAAGGAGCAAGAGCAACCCAAACTAGTCCTGCACAGGGAGCAATGTAGTCACCCTCAAGGCTGCAGCAAGCAAACAAGGCAGCATGTTGGCAAGACATACTGAGACATTATGGTGTCTCCACTTCATCTTGGTTCTTCTCTTCTTAGTGCAGGGGGCCTGTGCACTCTCTTTTTTAGAGGTGTGAGTCAATTTGAGCCTGAAGAATCTCAGAGGGTGATGGATTCCTGGTGGACGGAGAGGCTGAGCCCATGTGTTGGTCTGAAAAACCTGGAAGTGGAAACACGAGGGCAGTCATCTCAGTGCTTGCTTGGTGAAGCCAAGGGAGCAGGCAAGAAAACAAAAACAGTATTTCTTTTATTTGTACCTGTGTAGGTAACCCAAAAGTGATCATCAGAGTTTAAATGTATTGTGGTAACAGTTGTGAACAGTTTCACTGTTACTCAATGCAGTGTGTCACCAGTTCTAAAGACTGTCAGTAATTGTAACAAAGCTATTTCTCCTTTTCTCAGACAGTAGGATAAACTCAGACATGGAATGGTTGCATTATGTTGGGTTTTTTTCCTAACATATTTCTGATTGCTGACAAAGGGCTTTATTAGCAAGAAGAAGAAAGGTTGAGAAATGGTTGATTAAAGGTTCAGCTGTAAACTGGAAATATCCTTAGTCAGATGTCCATTGATGGATCTGCTGTGGTACATTTGTAACAGGATGGATGGGTGTTAAAATCCTTATTTAGGAAAATTGAAGCCAATCAATGTTGACACTGGATTAAACAGGAGTATTTGTTGCATTTGGCAGCTGTGAAGAGGGTTGCAGTTTGTTAGAGAAAGAGGGCAAGTCCACAATGCATCTGTGGGATTATGAGCCATGTATCATGAGATGAATGAGCCAGTGTTAGGAGACTGACTGGGTGCCTGCTTTTGGCTGGGATAGACTTAATTTTCTTCATAGCAGCTTGTATGGTGCTGTGTTTTGAATTTGTGAACAAAACAGCTGATAAAACACCAATATCTTACCTGTGGCTGGGCAGGACTTAAAAGCATCAAAGTTTCTCTGCTTCTCACCCCACTCCACCAGCAAAAATGCTGGGGATGCACAAGAAATTGGAAGGGTACATAGCCAGGACAGCTGACCCCAACTGACCAAAGGGGTATTTCACACTGTGTAGCATCATAGTCAGCAATGACAGCCTGGGAAAGAAGGAGGAAGGGGGAACACTCAAGAGTTAAGGTATTAATATTAGACCAAATAAACTGTCTTTAACTCAAGTTGTGAGTTTTCTCACTTTTACCCTTCTGATTCTCTTCTATATCCAACTGGGAGAGAGGGAGGGAGGGAGGAAGGGAGCAGCTGTGTGGGACTGAGCTGCCTGCCAGGGTAAACCCATAACAGTAGCACAGGGACACAACTGTGGGAGGTATATAAAGTCACCGTTTATAAATCTACATTGACATGCTGGTTTTCACTGAAGCCAATGGGAAAACTTTGTTTGGTACATGTTCCATGTTAAAAAACTACATTTAGGGAATGTTTGTACAAGAAAATGCTGAGATTGTGCAGCTTAAAACCCACATTGATGGCTGTTCTCAGAAAGCTGCCTGGTTTCCATTCATACCTTGAGGGGCTAATCAATAAAGCATAATTATCTCCTCTGTTTATAGGGTGATGTTTGTTCTCAGTTTGAATTGAGAACTATTGAAAGGACATACGAGGAAGACCTGAATGTACGTGTCAGGATCAATTCAGAGTTTAAATTGCTTATAATGGCTTTTTAATGTCAATGCAGATATCTCTGAGTGGCCTAAAGAGAGGGTGACAAAAAAGGTAACTGGCTGTGTCACCGTCTAGTTTTGCTTTTTTTTTTTTTTTTAA
Source organism: Cinclus cinclus (assembly GCF_963662255.1). Taxonomy (NCBI): domain Eukaryota; kingdom Metazoa; phylum Chordata; class Aves; order Passeriformes; family Cinclidae; genus Cinclus; species Cinclus cinclus. The sequence goes on along the minus strand of NC_085046.1, from coordinate 10,326,571 downwards.
TTTAAAGGGATATTGTCAACAGGAAGCCTAGGCACAGAGCTTAGTGTAGCTCTTAATACAACACTTTGCATCTTGGTGATGCAGCCTGTGATTCTTTTATTTATTTTAGCTTTCTTTTCTCCCTAATTGCTATTGGAAGATTCAAATTTAAAAAAAAATAATAAGAAAGGAAATGTGATCACTAATTACACTAATTATGACATTTTTTTGAAAGTATGAAGTTGGTTTGTAAAGGTTTTGATGAATGGAATCATAGAACAGCTGAAGTTGGAAGGAATCTCTGAAGATCATCTAGTCCAGTCCTGCTCAAGCAGGACCAACTACAGCCATTCATCCAGGCTCATGTCCACTTGTGGTTTTAAGAATGACAACAGATGGAGACTCCACAACTTCTCTGTGCAGCCTTCTTGCATTCAGATTGAATTTAAAGTTTTAATTTGTGCCCATTGCCTCTTGTCCTGCCACTGGGCACCACCAAGAATAGTCTGGCCCTTCATTCCCATCAGGTATTTCTATCCATTAACGATATCCCGCTGAGCCTTCTCTTCTCCAGGCTGGATAATCCATCTCTTGCAGCCTCTCCTTCTGTGAGAGATGCTCCAGCCTCTTGATTATGGCCCTTTGTCAGACAGTCCAATGTGTCCAGCTGTCCCTTTCACTGGGAGGCCCAGCACTGGACCCAGCACTCCCAGTGTGCCTCACCAATGCTGAGCAGGGGGAATGAATCATCTCCCTCGACATGCTGGCAGCGCTCTTTGACTGCACTCAGGAGGCAGTTTGCCTTCTTTCTCATGAAGTCACATCACACTGCTGGCTCGTGGTGAGTTTGTTTATCCACCAGGACCCAAAGGTTCTTCTCAGCAAATCTGCTGTTATGTTGCATCACCAGCAAACTTGCTGAGGGTACAGTGCCCCATCATCCAGATGACTTATGAAGAGGTTAATAGCATTGGACCTAGTGTTGACCCTTAGGTACACCATTAGTGACATGCTTACAAGTGAACTTTGTGACACTGTTCCTACCCCTCTGGTCCCAGTCTTTTAGCCAATTTTTTACCCAATTCACTCCCCACTAACCATCTAACCCATACATTGTCAGCTTGTGCATTATGTGCATTATGGTGCTGTGGGGCATGGTGTCAAAGGCTTTAATAAAGCCAAAGCAAGCAACGTCCACTACTTTTCCTTCATTCACCAAGCCAGTCACTCATTATAGAAGGCTATCAGGGTCTCTCAAGAACAATTTCCACTTCATAAATCAATGTATACTGTTCCTCAGTCTCCTTCTTGTCCTTTGTGTTTGGAGAAACCTTGGAGGAGGATTATGTCCACCACCTTCTTGGGGGTGGAGGTGAGACCACAAGGCTTGCAGTTCCCAGGTTCTTCCTTCTTGTCCTTATTGAATATAGGAGTGACATTTGCTCTTCTCTAGTCTTCAGGAAGCTCTATCAGTTGCCATGAGCAGGAGCAGGATACAGCAGGGTATTTTTGATTTGGTTTTCCTCTGAGCAGCAAGTTACTGAGCTACTTTCAACTACACAACACTTCCATGGTCAGTGCTATGCTGGAAGCTGGGTGAGGAGATCAAAACAGCCCCCTCTGACTTTAAAATCTTTGGGTTTGAAATTACTCACAATATTGTCAAGTCAAACACAACTGATAAAAATACAGCACCTTTTTTGAAAGTTGATCATGTCCTTTCAGCATGGTTATTCAGTATTCCTAACCACTCTTGTTAATAACGTGTGACAGGCAACTGTGATGGGAATGCTTCATGATTGCTCCTTATGTGATATCATGCTGTGACTGCAGACCCATGCTCTGCTGTTTTGTTATCTGTACTTCACTTCAGACATGTTTTATTATAGTACTTTAAAAGGAAGAATGGAACATTTTATATTTTCCTGCCAAACCCCTTCTGTCTGTTGTTTGGGTTTTTTTTCCTTGAAGAATTGTTTTTATCATTTGTCGTTTACTGTGTATCATATCATTATCTTCACCTGTTAGGGGGAAAAATGAATGGACTTACAGTGTACAACAGACTGACTGCAAATCATAGCATAGATGTTCCCTCCAGAATGACAGTTATACCCTAGATGGCACAGTGACTAAATAACTCATTGTGAGAAACTCCTTCTCACAGACAGTTGTTAAATTGAAGGTATTACCAAAACAGAATGCAAGAATTATTGCTTCTTCTATGGTCATTTTTCTTTAGGTAAGGATATAAGCTTCTTTTTTTTTTTCCCCTCTTTCTATTAGAAACAAACTGAAAGAACCAATCCAGCTCTCAGAATCATTGCAGCACCATTATGGTTTATGCTGACCTAGTATTTTCACTATAAATCCTGTTTTCCACATGAGTCTTGAGACCAGGGTTCATTTGCAATCCACACTTGTTTGAGGGAAAATATTTTTATTGCACTTTTGGAGCTGAGTCTGGACCTTTTAAAATTTTCAAGTGACATAAAAATAAAAATTAATTATTTCAGGTGTTTGCTAGTATTGCTCTTTCTTTCCTGTAGCAAAGAACCTAGATCTCAATTTGAAACTGAGATTTTGCTAAAATTTAATGGGAAATTACTATAGGCCTAAATGATCACAATCAACCCATTAAGGTAAATATCCTAATTTCTTTAGAAAAGGGCCTATTTTTTGATAATGCATAAATATTCAGAAACTTTATAAATACAATACAAAGGGTCAGATACTCCTGGTACTCCAAAGACTCACTGCAAGTTGTTTTGTTTCATTAGGAGATCAACAGCAGACTTGTAATGTAAAGGAGCAAATCTACCTACTTTAATCCCAGTATAGACACAACAGATTAACAAAGCAGTGTCCACTCAAAGAGAAGAAAAGAAAACACATCTTGTTCCTGCTGAGACACACAGCAGAGTGCACTAGGTGCCTGCAGTGGAGGTGACTGAAGCCTGTGCTTTGGGACAAGGACCAGTCCTGCTGCCAGCAGAGCTGGCACTGCTGAGGAGCTGCTGGGGACATCTCCAGCCAGCAAGGCTGGATGTGGTAGAGGAGGCCTGACCTCCACTCCAGCTCATGTTAAGACCACACTGTCCGGCTCCAGGGAGGCAAAAATGTGCTTCTAAGCCTATTTCCAACAGAGTCCAGCATTTGTCCAGCAGCTCTGTGGCAACTGAGAGGGGCTGCGGTCCGCTCAGCGTCCCTGTGCCCAGCAGGTCCTGGCCAAGTGCCACCATGGAGCAGTGTGAGAGCCCTGGCAGCAGACAGGAGCAGGCTCCCACCACAAACACCAGCTAAACCAGACTCCAGCCCAGCCCACTCCCATCAGGACAGATATGTGTTGGACAGACTCTGCCTTGGCTTAGTCTATCCCTCTTTTAACGAGCAGAATGCCCTAGCTAAGGCTGTGCTGGATGGTGTAAACCATCTGGATTTAGTCCAGCTTGTTCCTATTGCCCATGGTGTGCTGGATCAGCAGCATCTGTATGCAGGGACAGGAATGGGACAGGAAGCAGTTTTTCCCAGTCCCTGTGCACTGGGAGAGCTCCCACTGGGCAGTGGGCTCTGCTTCACCTCTCCCACTAGAGCTCAAACTCACAGAAACTTGCCCAGCAGTGTAACTGGAGTCATCCACTAAGATAACTGAGCCTTTCCAGCCCAATTCCTGCTTTCCAGAGCCTGAAGGTGAAATTATGATTGATTCTTGCTTAAAAAATGAGAAGGGGGGGTGGGGGAGGACAGAGCTCCCATTCCTGTCTCCCCACTGGTTTGTAAGTACATGACAATAACGCAGCCACACATGGGCTTACAATGGTTTGGCTTCATACAGAGATTAAGAGCTGATTTAAATTCAGCAGGTGCAAGTTTTCTGTGTGGACAAGACTCAAGTTGATAGGAAATCAATGAGTTTAGACATCTCTGAATTCTTCCCTGGCACCAGACAGTATGAAATTCTGTAGCCCTGGGGTAAGTGCCTATACAATGTGCAGGTCAACACCAAGTCAGGCCAGCTGGATGAGTCTGATAAAAATCTGTTTTCTGTCTCCCATTTTACATTTCCTTTCTTTTTATTTTATTTTCAGATACCAGCATTAAAATTACTTCAGGATCCTAGTTTTATCTGGCAAAGATTAGGGACAGAGAGAGAGAGAGACTGAGAGTGCTGTTTGCAAAACTGTCAAGAACATGGAACAGCCCAAGCGTAAAAGCTATTCACCTTCACTTTATACTGTTGATGGGTATAATAAAATATTTTTCATTCATCCATCAAAAAAGTAACAGCTATTTACACATATATATGCAGAATGCCCAATGTGATTTGGCATAGATTCTTTAATCACCTGCATTTCAGATGTAACCTACTTGTAGTTGCACAACTGGGAGTGTGAGACATCTGTCTTAAGTGCCGGCTGATAATAAGCATCATGAATCTTCCCTCCAGATCCCGAAGCACTTCCCAGAAGACGGGTTTGATTTGGTCTGGGCTTTCATGCAAAGCTTTCACTGAAGGCAAAAGCAATTCCACGTGCAGAAGAGCACACTGCACTACACAAAGACAGTGATTTTTGGGGGGGTGAAGCACTGCTGCTTGAGCCAGAGCTTTGTTCTCTTGAGAATAGTCTTTTCTCCCCTAAAATACTTGAACCAGCAATGTTAAAGAGTCATGATATCCTTAATGTCCAAACAGAGATTCCTTTGTAAAATTTGTATAGCTTTATCATGCTTTTAAATGAAAGGAAAAAGGCATCTGCTGCTCCAGCACACTGCGAAAGAAAACAAAACATGGGGGATGATACAAAAATACGGAATAGTCTTTTGTGACGTGTGGAATGGACAAAAAGTCAGGAAAGGAAGAAACAGTGCCCATTTGTAAATTGAGGATCATTTTATTTCTGTGTGTCTATATCCATAAAATACGTTCTTTTCTGTTTTGACACTGAAAGGGAGAAGTAGCTTAATTCTGATATCATGGTGTTAACCATATGAAAAGCAGCTTTGTTGTAATTGATTTTGCTCAATTTCACATGTATACCCACACCCATACATCTGCTTGTAAATGCAGAAGGATACAACAGGCAAATTTGTGAGGCAAACTCAGTTTCTAAAATAAATCTTTTAAAACAAGCGTTTTTTAGCAAAATCTCAAACAGGAAAAATAGATGTTAGAGCTGTCTGGAAATAAAATTCTGAATTTTAAATACCTTCCAGAAATATTTGTAAAATCATCAAAAATGTTCCTTGAGTCTAGTCAGAGAGTGATTGGAGGGAATTTTTTCGTTGCTGCTACTTGAATTTTATCTGGACATATTTACAGGAATGGATCACATTTGAACAGGGAGACATTTGGTTTTTGAGATTGTTGAGTTTTGATTTTTTTGCCTTAGCTGTACAGATATTTATGTAGAAGGATTTTTTGCTTGAAAATCATGAATATAAAATTCAGTATATTTACACATTCTGAATGAAGCCCATGGAAGTAAGTGCTGCAAAGTAAAGTTCATGTACAGTGAAAATCGCTAGCATTAATTACTCCTGAATGTTTGTGAGTACCCAAAATCCTGACATAAAAGCTGTAATTTCTATGCAAAGTAGATAGGATGATTGAGTTATAATTAAAATGGTAATTATACCCTTAATGCTCTGTATTTGACTTTTCAAAAAAAAATGTTATGCTCCAAGAAAAGCTATTTAAAGATCAGAGAAAAATGTTTGAAAAATGAATGTATTCAAGACAGTCTAGATCTTTTAAAATCCAGTTACTGATTTTTACATGCTTTCATGTATAGTCTGAAACATTTTCTTCATTTATTTGGGTCGATGGAAATAATAAAAAATCATTGGAACGTGAAAAGTTTAAATGAACGCAATATTCTCCAAGCTGATATTTAGCATGATAAATATTTGAAATGCTGGATGGCAGGCAGCAGTATTCACTTGCTGACTAAAATCCTGGCCTTCATTCTCTTAACTGGGCGATGCCAAAGAAAGAGCTGGTGGGAATTTGGCAGCCCTGTAGTTCCCCCCGGCCAGTTCGAGGCGTGCCACACCACACATTGACAGGACAAACACATTTCCTTCGATCCCTCATGGACTCTTTAGAATTAAAGCAAGAGCACCTCAAGCTATACATTAAATGTCAGGAGTGGCAGTCTGGTGGAACCGTGTCAATATTTGATGATGTGTGGCTTGCTGGGAGCCACTGGAAATGCTGGCAGAAGTGACACCCGGCTGCTCCGCGCTCACCCAGTCACAGTGCATGCCCAGATGTGTGGGAAGGGGTGGGAGAACAGTGCCCACGGGGTGGGATGTGCCTACAGATCCAAGAGGATCCGTGCAGCAGAGCAGAGCCATTTCCCAGCCTCTGCCAAACTCCTGTTATTTGCACACGTGCACCCATCTGCCCGTGCAGTGGTTTGTCCATACTGGAACTCTGAGCATCTTGTTTCACTCTGGAGTTGGTACAGCAGCCCCTTCTGCTCCTCAGCTAAGCACTCCTTAGGGCAAAGTAAAAGAAGGCTCTTAGGAAGCTAAAAACAAAGTAGTTGTGTGGTCTTTTTCTTGCAGCACATATCATCAAAGAAGCCTGTTTGCTTCCATCTGTCTATCTAACCCACACACACAGCATTTACTTTGGACTTCAGGACTTTTCATTCTTATTAATTTTCAAATATGATTGAAATTTTTTCCTCGTGTCCCACAAGAAAAGCATAATAGTGAGGATTCAGTACAGAATTTTCCATTTTTGTAAACTACAAAGCGGTGATTTCCTAATTTCTAGACAGCTTTCTCTAGCATTACAAGAGAGAGAGAAAAAAAATAATAAATAAAAAAAGCCAGCCAAGGACTTTCCTGCTGCTAGTCTATTTTTCTGCTCACCAATGGGTGGTGGTGAGGAACTGTGAGCAAGCTCTGAAATTGGGGTAAAGCAGAAAAGTCTCTGAAGGAAATGAGCTTAATTCCTGCTACATGCTGTCCGTCCCAAAGCCAGAGCTGGCTAACAGTCAGACCTCCTCTGAGGACCAGTGATAATCACCATGATATTAATATATTTGGAAACATCTTGTGGCTGATAACAGGGATGATCACATTCTCCAATGTGTGCTCTGAGTGTCATCCTTGGCTCCATGTGTGGGAGGTTCTGTCTCTGTCCAACACCAGGTTGTATCACCCAGATCCAGCATCACGGTGTTCCCCTCTCATTGCCTCACGCCAATGGTCAAGATCATCCTCTACTCCAAGCAGACTAGAAATGGTATCAGGAGAAAAAAGGAATGTAAAAACTCATCTGGAGGGTAAGAGGGGAAGGAGCTTGTGTGCGATAACAAGATAAACCTTTGTAGAGAGCATCACTGTTATTCAGATGCAGCAGTAAAAAGCTGTAGAGGAAAAAGAATGATAGACAAGCAAGTAGTGCATGAGGAAGAAGGAAAAAAATCTGTAAGGAAAGGTAATGAGCAAGGACTATTGGCTGTCATCTCCTCTTGCTTTTTTCAAGAGACATTTCTCAAGTCTTTTCTTCTTGAGTACTCAGTCTGTTTCAATACCCCACCCCTTGTTTCATAAGGTGGTTTACAGTCTCTCTGCAATCCGTAATTGAGAGCTGCTCTTTGCAATCCCCTGCAGTAAGTTCTGAGTCACTGATTTTTAGTCATTGAAATTTTTAGAAATAGTATTAGTTAGCAAAAGACATGGTACAGGTATTTATTAATGCTAGTTGGCCTGAAAAATTGTATTGGTAGGCATCATTGATAGCCACTAGCTATTCCAAATTTCTACAGCTGTAAACTGAAATTAAATGCACAAGAAAAAATTTTTAAAGCTTTGCATAAAAAGGCTGAACTCATAAAGTAGCAGAAGTGTTCCATTTTTAAAGACACAGGAAGTCTAAACTAAAGCCTGCATAAGCAAAGGTAAAAGTCTCAATAGAGTTTTCCAAAGTTTGGCTCAGATTCTGAATTCTTTCCTTGGTAACATGACTGCATTCTAGCAGAATGGCTTTGAGGGACGGGGGGAAAAAAAAGCTTTCTGAAATGATCAGTGATGGTGGATTTAGAGGTTGATTTTGTAAGTGTTTTCTCCACTAAAATTAAAGCATGTTGGAAGGCAGTCTCAGCCACATGCAACTGGGCATGCCACATGAAAATGAAGGTAGCTCACCCTATTCTTACTAACTGGACATCAGCAGCTGCAGTTCCTTTGCCAAATATGGCACAAACATGTGCCAGCCCTTCGTAAGTGTTTATTTCTTCTTCACCTAATGCTAGTGCATGCCTTTTGAGCTTGGTTTTACATTTGAGGCTTCTAAACTAAAATTCTCAGCATAGATTTCATACTGTTTCTTGGCTTTGCTAATCTCTTAAGAAATTGTTAGATAATTTTGTGCCATGAATGTTCCTGGATCCTCAACTTTCCATGGGAAAAAAAAAAAAAACAAAACAACAGTCGGAGCTAGAGAAGGTTCCTCCTGTATTCTGCATTATGTAGAATCATAGAAACATAGAATGGTTTAGGTTCGAAGAGATCTTAAAGTTCATCCAGTTCCAATCCCCTTGTCATAAGCAGGGATGCCACCCACAAACCAGGCCCTATCCATCCTGGCCTTGAACACTTCTATGTATGCCTGTGAAGCTGCTACAAACTGCAAAAACATTCTTGCCAGGCGCTAAACCAGAACAAGAATCAGCCCACAGTCTCCATAAGGCCCAGAAAGCCATTTTCTCCTTGAAACAAGTGGTCCATAATGGCACTGGTGTTGCTGGCTGTGATGGAGCCCATGCCCAAATACTGTTGCCAAGGGGCTGTCTCTGACCAGTGATGTCTGGTCAAAGTCTGTTGTATTTCTGGTAGGACAGGTGTGTAACTCCCTGGAGAGCTGGTGGATGATGATTTTCTACTCACAAATGATGATTTTGTGTAGTCACAAAGCCAGTGGCTGCTGCTGGACCTATATAGTGAGAAGTGGTTGTCCCCTCTCCTGTAAGGTGTGACAGTCCATACAGTCCACTGTCTTCCTCGTAGGGCAACCAAGAAGGCAAAATTGTCACCAGAGCCTATTTATTTTAAATCCAGAGGGACAAAGATAGAAGGATATGTTTGGGGTGTCTTCTCCCATTGGTGTTAGATGTGTTGTATTGCTGGTTTTATAGCTGAATTTCTGCAAAGGAAATAAACGTTCATTTTGTCTCTTTGATGACCTGTCCCATGTCGCTGACACAGCAGCAGTGTAATTTCAATGCTTCACTTTGCCCCAGAGATTTACTTACTGAGGCCATGAGAGAGGTGATCCTTGGAGAACTGCAGGCAGATAAATGCAGGTAGAGAAACTTAGGCAGAAGAATTACATAGGTGCTTCAACAAAATGACTGCACCTTCTCTCCAGATCTGTCATGACTATACCAAACAGCATTTGATGCTTAACATACTTGACATCTCATAACATGAAAGGACAACCTTTATATCTCATTTGAGCCTGCAGTGAGAATGAGCTCTTCAAAGACCTCCATCTCCCTCTGCAAGCCTGATACTTAATAACACAAGGGAAGCTCATGTTTTGTCCTTTTCTGTGGTATGGCAATATGATTTGCAATGACAATAATTTCCCTCAAGTTTTCCAGTTGTCCCATGAGAGGTTTGCCATCATCCTTGCCTTGAAAAACTTTTCTGCGCTTCTTTGATGAGACTTTGTTCTGTATGTTTTTTCAGTTCTAGCTGGACAAAAAATATTAAGGACAAAAACCAAACACTAAAGTCTGAGATGTGGAAGTTTGGTTAGAACAAAATGTTAACACTGCTACATCTCTGTTAGAAGCTGGTGTTAGTCTGCCAACAGTTAAACCCTATATGTGCTAAAGAAACCATAAAATACATGATACATAGCATAGATTTTAGCAAAACATTTGCTGAGATGTGATGGAAATGTCATCTATAAAAAGCCTTCTTCACCACCTTAATATATATAAAATGGCAATCTACAATTTGTCATGACATATGCATATATATATATATATATATATATATGCTCATATATATAAAGTATGTGACAAAATACAGCTGCACCACATCATTTTACTCAGCAAGGGTAAGCCCTTCTTATTCTGTTTGTTTTTCAGGTCAGGGGGTCTGTGATAATTTCATTAGCTGCTGAAACATATTTTTATGGTGTTCCAAGGACAGTGTTAAGTGCACAGGACTCCTATTACTGGCAATGAAAATTAATATCTAGGACATTGCAATAGGATCTGAACATTTCACTACAAAAGCATGGCAATGTGATGAATGCAGAGCTAAATGCTGTGGAGTTGAGGGGATTTTATTCCATTTCCAGGTGTAAGGAAAGCTGATCTCTTACTACTTGTACCTATTCAAAATTACTGCAGCACTGAAACTGAAGGCATAGACAACCAGTTTAATCTGCTGCTGAGCCAGGAGATCAGGGCTTTTCATACAGTCAGTGGGAGAAATAATCTTGGATGGGAAGAGATGACCAAAATATGGCCATCACTCAGGGGTCTTGCATGATTCTGCGGTCTGACCACTGGAAATTAGGGTAGTTCATGAATGTACACCTAGAAAAACAACACCAAACATTCAAGAAAAGGTGAAGAATGCTCAGTTTTCTAAATCCACCTCTCCTAACAAGCTCATCCCAGTATAGCCTTCTCCCTAGGGATCATTGCACTGCTTTTCCATCCAAGCACTCTGCCCCTCCTGACTGAAGCTTGTTATCCTTGACAGAGACGTGTTACAGTTCACCATGTTGTTTATATTGCTAATCAAGGAGACAAACATTTGAGATATAAATTGCATCCTTTCACAGCACAATCTGAACTGAACCATGTCTCGACTGCCCAATGCTACAGAGGGGTGGGGTACCCTAGGACACAGCTAAAACAGACTAATATGCAGGTTAGGTTTTAATAGCATGCTGGATTATAAGAACAAGGAAGAAGAAATGTAAGGCAGAAGGAATGTAAGAAAGAAGACATAAAGTCTCTGTTGGCCATGGGGGACAGAGATACTGAGATACAGTTGTGTTGTCCAGCCATGTATTACCCAACTATTTGTCAAGATAGATATCTTGGTGCACAATATGGGAGTGGTGAGAAACCATCAAACAGAAGAAAGTGTCTCTGTGAAGCTCAGAGAGGGCTTGAAGTCATATGTCTTCGGTGAAGGGATATTTTGGTACTGACAGTAGACCCATAGAATCACATTTCCCAGCTCAGTGACCTTGCAGTGCACCATCTGCATTGCATAAAAGAAAATGTGCTTACATATTATTACTATTATTGCATTAATTTACAATTAACTAAATGTTAAAATGCAGTAGATCACCCAGCATTTCCCTGCCAAAAGATACAGGTTTTTTTCTCTCTCTCATGGTCTCTTTTTCTTACTTTTAATCACTTTCATTTCTAAACATACACAGAAGTTGTTGTGTGAATCAGACCGGCAGTGCTCAAGCTCGCAAAGAAACCCAGAGGTTTTTGATGTTTTGTCAGTTGTAATCAATGAGAGCAAGTCTGATGCTTTAAATTCCTGTCTGAGGTTTCCTTCCATTCACCTTGAGAAGCACAAGACTTGCAGCATACAACTCTGCAGTGAGAAAGAAGAAAATGACTAGCCAGATCAGTGTGTCGTGTGCCATATTCATACACACATACCTGCACGCTTTCATACTCACACTGTTCTGAAAAGAGAAAAAAAAACCCACAAACCATTGCTAGAGAGACTGTGCCAACCTGCTACTCACCTGTGGAAATGAGCTACCCAGATTAATTACCTGACAAAGGCTGGACTGCAGCTGTCAGCTCAGAACAAGAATAGTGTGTCAACGAGAAACAAAACTGGAGACATGCTGGAAGGGCTTTTTGTACACCAGGTTTCTTTTTCTTTTTTTTTTTTCTTTTTCACTTCTGAGAATTTCCCCACTATTGCTATCACTTATTATTTGCCTTGCAGTCATACCAAGGTACACTGGAACATGCCTGCATTGAGTTAACTCTGCAGAGACATGGAGCAAGATTGCTGACAACCACAAAGCCACACAATTCTAACAGAATCAGGAATACCAGTGCAATGTTAACCATACCACACAGGGGGTGGTTAAAATTACAGTAGCTGCATGAGCTAGAGGTTGGAGCTTTTTATTCTTCCTGATTCCCTGGCAGGACTCAGAAGTGGTACCAAGAATGGGCAGCTTTTCTCCTGGTGCAGACACCTTCCATGCTCGTGTTGCTGAGTGCAGGATCCAGCTGCTCTCAGGACTCACCATGGCCACTCAGCCAGTGTGGCTGTGGCTTTTCTGCTTGTCCTCCCATACTGCCTACATCTAAAGCTAGGTGCTATGCAGAGTGGAGGGGTGGGCAGGACAGAGCTGGGCCACAAACTGAAGTAAAATAGTACTTCAACCCTCACCTATATTAGAGAAGTCAGATGCATGACTTCTTGAGTGTTCCCATTTTACAGACTGGAAACAGGCAGGGGCTGATGGCATGCCTGGCATCATCAGGCTGCAGGGGATCCAGGCACAGGGGCAGAAACTCACCCCACATCCCTGAGCCTTTACTCACCCCATTCCTTGCCTGCCATTCACACTCATAAATGCTTCTTTGTGCTAATTTGACCACAGCAAAAACAGCATTAGGAGGTGTTGCAGTTTGAAGCCTATATACAGACTCAGGAAAGGTCCTGATGGTGTAGATGAAATACTTGCAATGCAGGCAAGGGTGACCAGGCCAGCAGTGAGAGTGTAAATCACTGCTCACCCTGGAGCTGCCTGATCCACGACCTCATCCCTTACACCTCCAGTAGTTTGCAAAGCCTTTCTGCACCCAGAGGGAGCTTTCAGTCAGATGTGTGTAGAAATTCTCAGATTAATTTGATTTTTGGGAGGAGGCAGGTGGATTTAAGTGAGAGGGGGGGTTTTGTTTGTGTTTATTTCTCCCCTCAGAGCTGCCTTTCATTGCACATTTACTAGTTCTGGAAGACAACACCCTGCTGACACTTAGAGAAGCATCAGTGAATAAAGTCTGTTGTACAGACTGCAAAGCCATCTGGACTTTCTGCTGAAAAGGTTGGACATGGTTTTAGGCAAGATTTTATCACATCTGAAAAAAAACCCTTCTGTACTCAATACCTCTTCCAAGGTTGATGTCAGGGTGTTTTTTTTTTCCCTTTTGTCAGTTGCAAAGCAAAAAAAAATGACAAACAGTGGGAAGGCAGTAAGGATGGAGATATAAATCTCTAGAGGAAGCTTTGTCAAAGGTAGTGGAGTATAAACAAAAAATAAATTAGCTTTGGTGTTATCAGAAACTGGATAGCCTTCTATTTGTATAATAGTTTGTCTGGGTTTCCAGACCACCTATGCAATGCCTCTGTGAGGCAAAGCACAGATTGACTCTTGGGAAGAAGTGAAGAAAATGGTTAAGCAACAGTCATAGGAGGAGAAAGGAAGAAGAAAGACAGGAAGACAAAGGTGCAATGGCAGACAGCCTTGAAATCCTTCACTTTTTTGCTTGTATTATTTCCAGAAGTTCCAAGCAGAACATTTTACCTTGCTGTCCATATTAATCAATTCTCGAGTCCAAGAATTTTGTGTATTCCTTGTGTTCTAACCCCTCTTGCTCAGGTTTTGGCAAGACATTTTCACAGACTGGAAAGGGTAGCACAAGGCTTGTGTGCCAGCTCCTCCTGGCTGAGAATCCCTGTGAGCAGAGCAGGAGAGAGAAACATGCTGGAAATAATTTATTGGAGTGCCCTTTAGGTTATGTGCAGCTTAACAAGTGAGCTAACAACCAGTGATTACCTTAGAAACACAGATTGGTGAGACATTTTTATATATTCTGAGAACTAGGTATGAAGCTGGGTATTCCTCTTTTCTCTCTGAAATTGCTGTCTGAATTTCAGGAGATTTTTTCTTACCCCACAGCTGTAAAAGGGAGCCCAGATGTATAATTCCAGATCCCTTAGAAATACTTTGAGGCATCCTTCCTCAAGTATAGTGTGCTGGTGAAAGAAATGTATTCATATTTGTATAAGCCTTTTTCTTTTTTTCTGTAAAGGAAAAATTGTACATTTCTTGACTTTGACACTGATTTACCTGAGCAAAATATTGGAGCAGATTATCTCTCAATTTAATGATTCATTTATGGGAATAAATGTATTTACATCTCTTACATAAATTTTATAGGGTTTGGTCAATTTGTAGGTAAATTACTTTGATATTTTTCTGTAGGTACATAAATAAATAGAAATAATGATTTTCAATTTAATTACTGGTTTTATCAACTTATTCATTTTCTTCTTCACAAAAAGCTCTTCTTTTACTGCCCATGAGGAATAAATCACTTAAAACAACTTTCTCATGATGGAGAA